>NW_027672684.1:0-410746 GCF_964165515.1 Mesoplodon bidens | reverse complement strand
TTCTACCTATGTTTTCCTCTAAGAGTTTGATAGTTTCTGGCCTTACATTTAAGTCTTTAATCCATTTTGAGCTTATTTTTGTGTATGGTGTTAGGGAATGATCTAATCTCAAACTTTTACATGTCCCTGTGCAGTTTTCCCAGCACCACTTATTGAAGAGGCTGTCCTTTCTCCACTGTACATTCCTGCCTCCTTTATCAAAGATAAGTTGGCCATATGTGCGTGGGTTTATCTCTGGGCTTTCTATCCTGATCCACTGATCTATCTTTCTGTTTTTATGCCAGTACCACACTGTCTTGATTACTGTAGCTTTGTAGTATAGTCTGAAGTCAGGGAGCCTGATTCCTCCACCTCCGTTTTTCGTTCTCAAGATTGCTTTGGCTATTCGGGGTCTTTTGTTTTTCCAAACAAATTTTGAAATTTTTTGTTCTAGTTCTGTGAAAAATGCCAGTGGTAGTTTGATAGGGATTGCATTGAATCTGTAGATTGCTTTGGGTAGTAGAGTCATTTTCACAATATTGATTCTTCCAATCCAGGAGCATGGTATATCTCTCCATCTATTTGTATCATCTTTAATTTCTTTCATCAGTGTCTTATAATTTTCTGCATACAGGTCTTTTGTCTCCTTAGGTAGGTTTATTCCTAGATATTTTATTCTTTTTGTTGCAATGGTAAATGGGAGTGTTTTCTTGATTTCATTTTCAGATTTTTCATCATTAGTGTACAGGAATGCCAGAGATTTCTGTACATTAATTTTGTATCCTGCTACTTTACCAAATTCATTGATTAGTTCTAGTAGTTTTTCGGTAGCATCTTTAGGATTCTCTATGTATAGTATCATGTCATCTGCAAACAGTGACAGCTTTACTTCTTCTTTTCCGATTTGGATTCCTTTTATTTCCTTTTCTTCTCTGATTGCTGTGGCTAAAACTTCCAAAACTATGTTGAATAAGAGTGGTGAGAGTGGGCAGCCTTGTCTTGTTCCTGATCTTAGTGGAAATGGTTTTAGTTTTTCACCATTGAGGACAATGTTGGCTGTGGGTTTGTCATATATGGCCTTTATGATGTTGAGGAAAGTTCCCTCTATGCCTACTTTCTGCAGGGTTTTTATCATAAATGGGTGTTGAATTTTGTCAAAAGCTTTCTCTGCATCTATTGAGATGATCATATGGTTTTTCTCCTTCAACTTGTTAATATGGTGTATCACATTGATTGATTTGCATATATTGAAGAATCCTTGCATTCCTGGAATAAACCCCACTTGATCATGGTGTATGATCCTTTTAATGTGCTGTTGGATTCTGTTTGCTAGTATTTTGTTGAGGATTTTTGCATCTATGTTCATCAGTGATATTGGCCTGTAGTTTTCTTTCTTTGTGACATCCTTGCCTGGTTTTGGTATCAAGGTGATGGTGGCCTCGTAGAATGAGTTTGGGAGTGTTCCTTCCTCTGATATTGTTTGGAAGAGTTTGAGAAGGATGGGTGTTAGCTCTTCTCTAAATGTTTGATAGAATTCGCCTGTGAAGCCATCTGGTCCTGGGCTTTTGTTTGATGGAAGATTTTTTATCACAGTTTCAATTTCAGTGCTTGTGATTGGTCTATTCATATTTTCTATTTCTTTCTGAGTCAGTCTTGGCAGGTTGTGCATTTCTAAGAATTTGTCCATCTCTTCCAGGTTGTCCATTTTATGGGCATAGAGTTGCTTGAAGTAATCTCTCATGATCTTTTGTATTTCTGCAGTGTCAGTTGTTACTTCTCCTTTTTCATTTCTAATTCTATTGATTTGAGTCTTCTCCCTTCTTTTCTTGATGAGTCTGGCTAATGGTTTATCAATTTTGTTTATCTTCTCAAAGAACCAGCTTTTAGTCTTATTGATCTTTGCTATCGTTTCCTTCATTTCTTTTTCATTTATTTCTGATCTGATTTTTATGATTTCTTTCCTTCTGCTAACTTTGGGGTGTTTTTGTTCTTCTTTCTCTAATTGCTTTAGGTGCAAGGTTAGGTTGTTTATTCGAGATGTTTCCTGTTTCTTAAGGTGGGATTGTATTGCTATAAACTTCCCTCTTAGAACTGCTTTTGCTGCATCCCATAGGTTTTGGGTCGTCGTGTCTCCATTGTCATTTGTTTCTAGGTATTTTTTAATTTCCTCTTTGATTTCTTCAGTGATCACTTCGTTATTAAGTAGTGTATTGTTTAGCCTCCATGTGTTTGTATTTTTTACAGCTCTTTTCCTGTAATTGATATCTAGTCTCATAGCATTGTGGTCAGAAAAGACACTTGATACAATTTCAATTTTCTTAAATTTACCAAGGCTTGATTTGTGGCCCAAGGTATGATCTATCCTGGAGAATGTTCCATGAGCACTTGAGAAAAATGTGTATTCTGTTGTTTTTGGATGGAATGTCCTATAAATATCAATTAAGTCCATCTTGTTTAATGTATCATTTAAAGCTTGTGTTTCCTTATTTATTTTCATTTTGGAAGATCTGTCCATTGGTGAAAGTGGGGTGTTAAAGCCCCCTACTATGATTGTGTTACTGTCGATTTCTCCTTTTATGGCTGTTAGTATTTGCCTTATGTATTGAGGTGCTCCTATGTTGGGTGCATAAATATTTACAATTGTTATATCTTCTTCTTGGATCGATCCCTTGGTCATTAGGTAGTGTCCTTCTTTGTCTCTTCTAGTAGTCTTTATTTTAAAGTCTATTTTGTCTGATATGAGAATTGCTACTCCAGCTTTCTTTTGGTTTCCATTTGCATGGAATATCTTTTTCCATCCCCTTACTTTCAGTCTGTATGTGTCTCTAGGTCTGAAGTGGGTCTCTTGTAGACAGCATATATATGGGTCTTGTTTTTGTATCCATTCAGCCAATCTGTGTCTTTTGGTGGGAGCATTTAGTCCATTTACATTTAAGGTAATTATCGATATGTATGTTCCTATTCCCATTTTCTTAATTGTTTTGGGTTCGTTCTTGTAGGTCTTTTCCTTCTGTTGTGTTTCTTGCCTAGAGAAGTTCCTTTAGCATTTGTTGTAAAGCTGGTTTGGTGGTGCTGAACTCTCTCAGCTTTTGCTTGTCTGTAAAGGTTTTAATTTCTCCATCAAATCTGAATGAGATCCTTGCTGGGTAGAGTAATCTTGGTTGCAGGTTTTTCTCCTTCATCACTTTAATTATGTCCTGCCACTCCCTTCTGGCTTGTAGAGTTTCTGCTGATAGATCAGCTGTTATCCTGATGGGGATTCCCTTGTGTGTTATTTGTTGATTTTGCCTTGCTGCTTTTAATATGATTTCTTTGTGTTTAATTTTTGACAGTTTGATTAATATGTGTCTTGGCGTATTTCTCCTTGGATTTATTCTGTATGGGACTCTCTGTGCTTCCTGGACTTGATTAACTATTTCCTTTCCCATATTAGGGAAGTTTTCAACTATAATCTCTTCAAATATTTTCTCAGTCCCTTTCTTTTTCTCTTCTTCTTCTGGAACCCCTATAATTCGAATGTTGGTGCGTTTAATGTTGTCCCAGAGGTCTCTGAGACTGTCCTCTGTTCTTTTCATTCTTTTTTCTTTATTTTGCTCTGCAGCAGTTATTTCCACTATTTTATCTTCCACCTCACTTATCCGTTCTTCTGCCTCAGTTATTCTGCTATTGATCCCATCTAGAGTATTTTTTATTCCATGTATTGTGTTTTTAATCGATGCTTGATTCATCTTTAGTTCTTCTAGGTCCTTGTTAACTGTTTCTTGCATTTTGTCTATTCTATTTCCAAGATTTTGGATCTGGGAAATAGAATCTTGGATCATCTTTACCATCATTATTCTGAATTCTTTTTCAGGTAGACTGCCTATTACATCTTCATTTGTTAGGTCTGGTGGGTTTTTATCTTGTTCCTTCTCCTGCTGTGTGTTTTTCTGTCTTCTCATTTTGCTTATGTTACTGTGTTTGGGGTCTCCTTTTTGCAGGCTGCAGGTTCGTAGTTCCCGTTGTTTTTGGTGTCTGTCCCCAGTGGCTAAGGTTGGTTTAGTGGGTTGTGTAGGCTTTCTGGTGGAAGGTACTAGTGCCTGTGTTCTGGTGAATGAGGCTGGATCTTGTCTTTCTGGTGGGCAGGTCCACGTCTGGTGGTGTGTTTTGGGGTGTCTGCGGACTTTTTATGATTTTAGGCCACCTCTCTGCTAATGGGTGGCGTTGTGTTTCTGTCTTGCTAGTTGTTTGGCATAGGGTGTCCAGCACTGTAGCTTGCTGGTCGTTGAGTGAAGCTGGGTGCTGCTGTTGAGATGGAGATCTCTGGAAGATTTTCGCCGTTTGATATTATGTGGAGCTGGGAGGTCTCTTGTGGACCAGTGTTCTGAAGTTGGCTCTCCCACCTCAGAGGCACAGCACTGACTCCTGGCTCCTCAATTTGGGATGATTTGTTGTCTATTCATGTATTCCACAGATGCAGGGTACATCAAGTTGATTGTGGAGCTTTAATCCGCTGCTTCTGAGGCTGCTGGGAGAGGTTTCCCTTTCTCTTCTTTGTTCTCACAGCTCCTGGGTCTCAGCTTTGGATTTGGCCCCGCCTCTGCGTGTAGGTCGCCGGAGGGCGTCTGTTCTTCGCTCAGACAGGACAGGGTTAAAGGAGCAGCCTCTTCGGGGACTCTGGCTTACTCAGGCCGGGCGGGAGGGAGGGGCACGGAGTGCGGGGCGAGCCTGCAGCGGCAGAGTTCGGCGTGACGTTGCACCAGCCCGAGGCGCGCCGTGCGTTCTCCCAGGGAAGCCGCCCCTGGACCCCGGCAGTGGCGGGCTGCACAGGCTCCCGGAAGGGCGGTGTGGACAGTGACCTGCGCTCGCACACAGGCTTCTTGGCGGCGGCAGCAGCAGCCCCAGCGTCCCACGCCCGTCACTGGGCTCCGTGCTTTCAGTCGCGACTTGCGCCCATCTGTGGAGCCCCTTTAAGCAGCGCTCTTAATCCCCTCTCCTCGCGCACCAGGAAACCAAGAGGGAAGAAAAAGTCTCTTGCCTCTTCGGCAGCTCCAGAGTTTTCCCGGACTCCCTGCCGGCTAGCCGTGGCACATTAGCCCCCTTCAGGCTGAGTTCTCGCCGCCAGCCCCAGCCCTTTCCCTGCGCTCTGACCGAAGCCCGAGCCTCAGCTTCCAGCGCTGCCCGCCCTGGCGGGCGAGCAGACAAGCCTCTGGGGCGGGTGAGTGCCGCTCGGCACCGATCCTCTGTGCGGGAATCTCTCCGCTTTGCCCTACCCAGATATGTGGGGAGTTTCTTGCCTTTTGGGAGGTCTGGGGTCTTCTGCCAGCATTCAGTAGGTGTTCTGTAGGAGTTGTTCCACGTGTAGCTGTATTTCTGGTGTATCCGTGGGGAGGAAGGTGATCTCCGCGTCTTACTCTTCCGCCATCTTACCCGGAAGTCCTACTCTGTATGATTTTAATCCTTTTTAATCTGCTAATGTTTTTTTATCACCCAGTATATGGTATATGAGTGAATGTTCCACGGACACTTGAATATGTATTCTGCTCTTATTGAGTGTGTTCTTTAAATGTCAGTTATGTCCTGTTGATTGATGATGTTTTCAGTTCTTCCATATCCTTGCTGATTTTTCTGTCTGGTAGTTCTATAAATTGCTGTGTTGAAGTCTCAAATAATAATTGTGGATTTAAAATTTTCTCCTTTTACTACCTTTTTCAGTGTTTGCTTCATGTAGTTTGAAGTTCTGTTGTTTGGTGCACACAGATTTAGTATCACTAGGTCATCTAGGTGGATTATTCCTGTTATCTTTATGTAATGACCCTCTTTGCCCCTAATAATTTCCTTTGCTCTGAAATCTACTTTATCTGATATTAATTTATCCATTCCTGCTTTTTCTGATTAATGTTCACATGATATATCATTTTCATCCTTTTACTCTGAACTACCTATATCATGATGTTTAAAGTAAGCTTCTTATAGACAGTATATACTTGGATCATGCTTGTGATTTTTTAATCTACTCTTCTAATCTCTGTCTTTGACTTGGTTACTCACATCATTTACAGTTAATGTAATTATTGCTATGTTAAAGATTAGGTCTACCATTTTATTTTTTGTTTTGTCTTTTACCTTAGTTTCTCAATCTTGTGTTTCTCTTATTTTGCCTTCTTGTGTGTTACTTAAACATTTTTTAATAAGCCCATTTTAATTTATTTATTTATAATCATTTGTGTATACTGTGTGCATAGTTTTCCTAGTGGTTCCTTTTGGCATTACAGTATACATATGTAACTTATCATAGTCTACTGGAATCAGTGTTTTATTACTTCAAGTGAAGTTTCAAAATTTTACTTCCATTTAGGTCTCTTAATATTCCCCAGTTTTAAAGTATGATTTTCTGTAGTATTTCCTTTCTCTACATTGAGAACCACATCAGATGGTGTCATAATTTTTGCTTTGACCATCATATAGTATTTAAGAAACTCATGAGACTAATGATAGTCTCTTCTATTTACCCCATTTGTTTTCACCCATTCCATTGTTCCCCTTTTCTTTCTGAAGTTCCCAGTGTTCTGTTTGTTTTTTTATGTTTTCATAACTGTAGGTGATATCTGGGCTTTTCAGTGCCATTGGATATGAGTTTCAGGAAACCCTGAGCCTGGCTCACTTAATGCTGCTGAGTTGGAGGGTTTGTATATGTGGGGCCTGTTGTCTCAGCAGATGCTAGCAGACTAGACTAATGTTGATGGGACTAGTGCCACAGGAGGATGGGTTCCCATTCAGGCTATGCTGCTGCTACAGTAGGTCAAGTCCCCCTCTACTCCAAGTGTGGGGCAGTGACCTGCTGCCGTCACTGCTTTGTATTAGGCTGCTTTTCCTCAGGTGTGTGATGGGATCCCATGGAAGCTGCTGCTGTTGCTGTCAATCACAATGTTAAATTCATTTCAGAAATACTTAAGTATAAATATATAGCCTGGCTCTTGTAGAACTTCTGTATTTGTTTTTTATTGCTTTCATACAAATTATCAAAAATTTAGTGACTCCAAACAAGGTAAATTTATTACCTTACAAGTCTGACATTGGTCTCAATTGAGTAAAGTAAAAGTGTTGGCAGGATCGACAGACGAATGGATAAAGATGTGGCACAGGGATTCCCTGGTGGCGCAGTGGTTGGGAGTCCGCCTGCTGATGCAGGGGACACGGGTCATTCCCCGCTCCAGGAAGATCCCACATGCTGCGGAGTAGCTGAGCCCATAATCCACGGCTGCTGAGCTGGCGTGTCTGGAGCCTGTGCTCCGCAACGGGAGAGGCCACAGCAGTGAGAGGTCCGCATACCGCAAAAAAAAAAAAAAAAAAAAAAATTCTAGCTGCCTTGTTATTTCTCAATTCCAACTCTGGTTTCCTTAGTCCTATGACATTGTCTTAAGATCTACTGGCTTTTCTATCTCTTAGGAGCCACATTTGGTTTCTCAGACTTTTGCTCTTCATCAGTAGTTTCTAAATGACTGGGCTAGAAAAGCATGTGCAGAATATTGTTCTCACTTCAGTGAGTTTCCTTCTCTATTTTACTTTTCTAGGTAATGGCTACCTCAGTAGCTTTCTAATGCTCACAGTCCAATGTTGCTTATGATTTATCTGGCCTAAGGTAAACTGATATAGTTGGAAACAGAAGTTCATACCCACCATTTTAACAATTCTGTTTTGTCTTTCTATGAATTCTTTTTGTCCCATCTTCTGTCACTTTTTCCTACCTAAACTTCCCATTCTCACAGATAGATTATTTTAAGATTAAAAATTATTATTAAGCTAATATTTAATTTTGAAAGGAATTAACTTTGCTTTCAACAAGAACACAGACTGGTGAATGGAATATGGAAGATTCCTTAAGACCTTTTTCATCTCTAAGAGTAGTATCCAACAGTCGGTACCATCATAAGTTTGTCAACTATGGAAGAAAACAGTCTTTATAAAATCAGCATTATTCAATAATCTCAAAAACTGCTTCACTTTCCTGTTCATGCCCTCAATTTCCAAATGTTTGATAGGAGCAGAGAATTATGGGATGGGTCGTGGAGAAATGGTCTGTCATAGTAACTATAAATATTGGAAGAATGGAATTATAAATAAAGAGGGTTTTCTATGAATATATTTGTAGTGTTTGTTCCTAAAGAACTTTTAGAGTAAGACTCAAAAGTTTAACCTAGAAACACCTCTGGATAAGTATGAAACTCAGTAAAATTTATCATAATAGTTTTTTCTCTTGTGTTATGTGATTGTCAGAGTCACACAAAACTATGTTTTTCTGGACTTCACAGATCTTCTTATTTTTACTATGGGATCAGTGGCCCTACATTTTTGAAACGTGGCAAAATAGTTAAAATTGGAACATTTCCCCAAAATCCAGGGCATATGACTTAATTTCTGTAGAAGGCAATATTATATTTCTGTCTAGTTCTGGGGTCAACATTTTCATACCTGCCAATCCAATTTGACTAATGTATCATTTTTACAGTGCATTAGTGTAAATTAAATGGTAAATTCAGTCAAACAGGTATTTCATACATCAAAAAGGAAAATCAGTCAACACAACTCTGACTGAAATGAATGAAGAAAACAATTCAAGGCAAACAACTGTCCCAGTAGACTTGTATAAATACAGTGGTGGTGTCATGTGCAGAATTAATCTTCCCTCACCCTTAACTGGAGAACACTCTGCCAGCCAATTCAGTCACTCAAATGATACTGAATTATAATATTCCAGTTTCATTTACTCTCACTTACTGGTGACTGCCCTTCCTTCTCCTTCATCTGTCCATCAGTGGAGAATGTCAGAGCAGGAGAATAGTAATGTTGGCCTATTGTAATGTACTGTCTTGAATTCTACAGCTTCAAAATTCTTAGGCTAGCTCAATGATCTTAAAGAGTCTGGTGCAGAAAGGCTATGTGAGTTAAATCGCAGACCACTGGCTGACCCTTCCAGCACTAACACCCCTTATTCCTGGTTCTAATATATCACAGAATACTCAGGAGGAAGGTTTTGAGTGGTCCGCAGAAATATGGCTCCAAAGCAGGCACGTGGAAAAGAAATGTTGTCATCTCTGATCCACTTTCAAGTTGACTTGTCTTTTCCTCATAAACCAGATTCAGTGTGAATTCTGTTTTGCTAAATGTTAGAGAATCTGTTGGAGGAGTGTGGCTAATTCTTTTGAATTTTTTTACTCTCTAACTTTTTGGTTTTTTAACATCTTTATTGGACTATAATTGCTTTACAATGCTGTGTTAGTGTCTGCTTTATAACAAAGTGAATCACCTATACATATACATATATCCCCATATCTCCTCCCTCTTGCGTCTCCCTCCCACACTCCCTACCCCACCCCTCTAGGTGGCCACAAAGCACCGAGCTGATCTCCCTGTGCTATGCGGCTGCTTCCCACTAGTTTGTATTTTACACTTGGGAGTGGATATATGTGTGTATATGTCCAGGCCACTCTGTCAGTTCATCCCAGCTTACCCTTCCCCGTGTCCTCAAGTCCATTCTCTACGTCTGCATCTTTATTCCTGTCCTGCCCCTAGGTTCTTCAGAAGAATTTTTTTTTTCAGATTCCATATATCTGTGTTAGCATACGGTATTTGTCTTTCTCTTTCTGACTTACTTCACTCTGTATGACAGTCTCCAGGTCCATCCACCTCACTGCAAATAACGCAATTGCATTTCTTTTTATGGCTGAGTAATATTCTACTGTATATATGTGCCACATCTTCTTTATCATTCATCTGTCGATGGACACTTAGGTTGTTTCCATGTCCTGGCGATTGTAAATACTGCCACAATGAACATAGTGGTACATGTCTCTTTTTGAATTATGGTTTTATTAGGGTATATGCCCAGTAGTGGGATTGCTGGGTCATATGGTAGTTCTATTTTTAGTTTTTTAGGGAACCTCCATACTGTACTCAATAGTGGCTGTATCAATGTACATTCCCACCAACAGTGCAAGAGGGTTCCCTTTTCTCCACACCCTCTCCAGCATTTATTGTTTGTAGAATTTTTGATGATGGCCATTCTGACTGGTCACAGAAAGAACTTTGGCATGGTGTTCATCATCTAACTTATCCTAACATGCAGACATTTATGAGAGTAAAGTCAGGTCTTTGCTTATTTGGGCAACTGGGTCAAATCAAGAAGGGCAAATGTAGGCTGCCAGGGTAAATAAGGAGAGGATAAACAAAAAGAACGAGCCATATCATTCATCAGTGATTTTCCCCCCAATATTCTTAGACTCCACCTATCTCCATCTCACTGGTAACACAGGAACTAGACTGGACAATCAGGTAAAAGGTCTCTACAGAAACTGAGGTAATATAGAAAATTTAAAAAACATAAAATTGTACATTTTCTTCCTAGGGATAATTGAGATGATACTTCAATAATAACATAAGATCAGGTGAAGTCTAAAGAAATTTTAGAAAACCTGGATACAGTAAGAAAACATCTGTTCGCCAGCATCTGAATGTTAGAGAGACACCAAGACATGTGGGCCAAGTTCTGGAGAGAAGGGAAACACAGACGCAAGCTTGACATTTGGTGCAGCTTTTCTCCTTGGGGCATTTGCTGATTCAACTCATACAGCCTAGGAGCTGAAAAGCCAAGGCGTTCAAAAGACTGTAACCACAGAAGCCAAACGGCAAGAGCTCAAGCTAAAAGCAACAACGAATGGAATGACAAGCTACACGTATCCTTAGTCTCAGAGGGCTGGGGGAACCATTACATTTAAAGCCTAACAAATACAAGGGTAGTTGGGAATAGGGAGAATCCAGACTTTCACATGGTAATCCCAAAGGGCAACACCCGTAGAGGAAGGACAAGACAGAAATAGAACACCCTTCACACAGACGGAAAAACAGCTTTGAATGAGCTCAAACTGAGAATGGACTAAGGTTTCCAGTCCCTATGGTAACTGTCTGCCATGGGCAAAAGGAAATCTTTTCAAGAGAACGATAACAACATCCAGAATATGGAGGTATCTTTACAGTTTCCTAAAATAAGTTAAGCCCAATTTTAATATAAAAATAATTGGACATACCAGGAAAAAGACTAAATGATCAAAAGCTCAAAAAAAAGAAAGAAAGAAAGAAAAAAGACAATATAAATAGACACAGGAGGACAAGAGTTAGTAGGCGTTGGTTAAAAAACAAAACAAAACAGACACAGGGCAAATAAGCATATGAAAAGATGCTACACATTCCATGTCATCAGGGAATTTTAAATTAGAACAATAACGAGATACCACTACACACCTATTCAAATGGCTAAAATTCAAATAATGAAATACCAAAGTGGTTGACTATGCAGAACAACTGAAATTCTCATTTGTTGCTAGCAGGATACTTGGCAGTTTCTTACAAAACGAAACATACTTTTACCATACAGTGATCTAGTCATCATGCTCTTTGGTATTTACCCATAGGAACTGAAAAGTTATGTCTGCATAAAAGCCTGCACATGGATGTTTATAACAGTTTCTTTCATAATTGCCAAAACTTGAAATCAACCAAGATGTTTTTCAATAGGTGAATGGATAAACAAACTATGGTATATCGGTACAAAGGAATAGCATTGAGCAATAAAGAGAAAAGGCTCTGAAGCCATGAAAAGACATGGAAGAAGCTTAAATGCATATTGCTAAGTGAAAAAAAGCCAATCTGCAAAGGCTATATGCATATTACATGATTGCAGCTATATGAAATTTAGGAAAAGGCAAAAGTGTGGAGACAGTCAAAAGATCAGTGGTTGCCAGAGGTTGTGGGGAGGGAGAAAAGGATGGGTGAAGCGTGGAATCTTAAAGGCAAAGAAATCCCTGTGTATGGTTTTGTAATGGTGGATACAGGTTATTGCACATTTGTCAAAAATCATATAATGTACAAAACAAAGAGTGAAGTCTAAAGTAAACCATGGACATTAGTTAGTAATAATGTATCAATATTGGTTCATTAACTATAACAAATGTCTTACGCTAATGTAAGATGTTAATAATAGGGGAAACTGGCTAGAGAGGTAAGGAGGTATGAGAACTCTGTCCTTGCTGCTTAATTTTTCTGTAAACCAGAAACTTCTCCTAAATAGTCTGTTAATTTAAAAAACAAATCTAGACCTGCATACAAAACTTGCACATAAATCCAACCACAGCAGCATTATTATTCATAAGAGCCCCGAAGTGGAAAAAACCAAATGGCCATTTACTATGAATGGATAAATGAAACATAGTAATATCCACACCATGGAATATTATTCAGCCACAAAAAGAAATCAAGTACTGATGCATGCTACAACATGGATGAACCTTGAAAACATGCTAAGTAATTGTATGATTCCATTTGTATGCAATGTCCAGTCTAGACAAATCTGTAGAGACAAAGTATATTAGTGGCTGCCTAGGGTTTGGAGAAATGGGGGAGTGAGTGACCTATAATAGATTCTTTTTCTTTTTGGGGGTGGATGAAAGTTCTAAAATTGATTGTGGTGGTAGATGCATAACACATTAAATTGTACACTTTAAATAATATGGAAAGTAAATTATATCTCAATGAAACTATTATTTAAAATTATGATTAATGTATTAAAAAAGGACAACATGTACAATTTAAGCAAAACTTATCTGAAATGCAACCAAAAGAAACTTCTAGAATTAAAAAAGTTGAAATTAAGCACTCAGAAGATTGGTTGAAGAGTACCTTAGTCAAACAAAAGAAAGGAATACAAATGTCAATTAAAAAATAACTACACAAAAATTTGGAGGGAAAATGATGGAAAACAGAGAAGTAAGTACTTAAGACATATAGAGTATATGCGAAAAACTGTGTCTAGCCAGCCGCAAGTCACACAGCCTAGGGAGGAGACACACAGCCTACCTGAATCACGAGGACTTCTCCAAAGTAAAAATGAGGTTCTGATGCCAGAAGTGGAAGGAATGAATTACAAAGAAAAAGAACAATGGTAAACTATAATGTAGATACACATCGGTAAATACATAGGTTCCCTGGGGTTGTGATCTGGTACAAACAATAAAAAAAAAAGATAAGACTCATAGTAGAGGCTGCTAGATTCTGCTGAGGAAAAATGTCCAGGGAAGGAAGAGTTGATTTATTTCATTATTATTTTAGAGTCCACATATAAGTGACATCATGCACTATTTGTCTTTGTCTTATTTCACTTAACATAGTGTCCTCCAGTTTTATCCATTTTGACTTCAATGATAGGACTTTCTTCTTTTTTAAGGTTGAATAATATTCTATTATATATATATGCCATATTTCCTTTATCCATTAATCTACTATGGACACTTAGGTTGTTTCCATACCTTGGCTCTTGTGCATAATGCTACAATGAACATGGGAGTACAGATATCTCTTCAAATCATGATGATGTTTCCTTTGGATATATACTCAGAAGTGGGAGTGAGGAGGAACTTATGACACAAATCGACCATGTGTAAAAGATGTTGTAGGAATGAAAAAGTCTGAACACCTAGGAAGAGTGTGGAGTATCTGGAAAGGTCATTTTTCAAGGTCTTACCTAGTTTAAAATTATGACATTTCGGTGAGCCTGTGTGCATGAAGGCTTGCTTATATTTTGGGATTTGAATACAGTGCAAAGAAGTGTTGCTAAATTTTCGATCAACATCTAAAAAAGGGTGGAAATGTTTTTTCTTTGATTATGAAACTGCAGGAAAGGCAAGCCTAGAATTCTAGGCCCACTAGAATTTTCCCTGATGATAGTGCTAATTTAGGAGAAGAAGAAGGATCCAAGGCCATAGAACAATTTTGAAAGCAAAATAAGACTGCTGAGTCTTCACCCAGTGTATGAGATTAAGTTTTAATGGCGTATGATGAAGTGGCCATGACACAGCCGGCAGAGCTCGTTGAGTTGTTGAAAATGGCTCTTGAAGCTACAGGAAATGGACAGTAGACATAGAAAAAGAACAAGGTAAATCCCAAAGAGTGGAAGGACAAAATTAATCAAGAGGAAAGTCAAAAATAGAGAAGAAAAGCAGTAAACTTGACAAATAAACCCAAAAGCTTGTTCTTTACAAAGATCAATAAAATAAGCAATATTTGGCAAATATGATAGAGATGGGACTAGCTATAAAACAGAGATTTTTTTTAATTATAAAAGAATACTATGGTAGCTTTATACCAACACATTTGAAAATCTGGACAAAATGGCTGATTATTGATTAGTTATATGCAGCCATTATTTATAGCTGTTTTGAGTAGAGAATACAAGAAGCTTTATGAAAATAGAAACTATAATCAAAGATATACACCATAGAAAGACATGAGTTATTTTCCAATGTATATAAAAAACTAGACGAGTCCTAATACAAAAATCAGATATGGGGCTTCCCTGGTGGCACAGTGGTTGAGAGTCTGCCTGCCGATGCAGGGGACACGGGTTTGTGCCCCGGCCTGGGAAGATCCCACAAGCCACGGAGCGGCTAGGCCAGTGAGCCATGGCCGCTAAGCCTGCGTGTCCGGAGCCTGTGCTCCGCAGCGGGAGAGGCCACAACACTGAGAGGCCCGCGTACCACAAAACAACAACAACAACAAAAAAAAAACTGAGTGACAACTTAAATGATATATGAAATATTTTGCTGACTTACAAGAACATGCAGAATTAAATATGACCCAGTTGAAATGTTAATTTTATTTTAATGTGTATGTTGGGGTGGAGTCTTCAAGGTGCCAGAAAACAAGCATTCACCCATCCTGTTTGGAACTGCAGCACACAGACACCTTCAGTTACCAGTTCTGTTCATTCTACAGAATCATCTTGAGAAAACATACTGTTTTTTATGGACCTGGTATATATCTTAATTAGTTTGAAAAATTTCCCAAATACCTGTTAATATATAGTTCTCCAATTCCAATCTTGTCACGTCCTGTACCAGTGACACAGCACATAGGAGTTTTATTTCTCTTTCTTTCTCTGGGTTGTTCACAACCCAATGAAAGAACAATGGAATGGCATCAAAGAGATCAGGGTTCTTGACTCAGATTTACCATAAAATAATAGTGTCCTCTTGGGAAAATTATAGTTATTCTAGGCCCCTTTCCTTTTCTTTCCTTTGACAGAGCTGCACTAGATGACCCCAAGTAACATTGCACTCTTTGCAGTAGTAGCTTAGATGTTATTGGTTTTCTGAAACAAATGAAGACAATGACACATGAAACTGTGCAACATCTCTGTAACTATGTTTTCTTAGAGTTGCCTCCATTTTACAGATGATAAGATGGCTGAGCACAGAAGTAGATGTCTTGACCAGAGGTTCCAGAGTAAATGGAACTGAACCTCAAGTTTCCTTCTTTCCTGAAGCTCACTTAGCCAAAACATAGGCTTCTGAATATTAAGCTGTAAAGCATATTATCAGTATGCTTTAAAAGAAGCAGTTCTTCTAGGATTTCCAATTAATAGCAGGAGGTTTTGAAATTCTTCAAAGATCATCTAATTTTGTGAGATTTACAGCTCTATTTTCCTGTCAAGCAAGTTGTATTAGTGCCAGATAATCATGTGAGCTTCCGGATGCTTCACTGAACCCCTTGAAGTTTTCTTCTTGCTATCTGAATTTCATGCCAGATAAGCCTTTTTCTAGAGCGTATGTACAGACTTGTGTGTTTTTATACAGAAAAGCGATGCAGTGAGTCAGGACGGGGGTTAAGCCTTCATTCTCAGAGTGGTGTTGAGCTCCTGGTGAAATATAATCATCATTTCCTCAGAATCGAAAAGCAGTTATCTCTAGATTTTAATCCCATTAACTATTTATACATGTATGTATGATACATGAATTTATTGTACCTACTAGGTGTGTTCTCTTTGGGAAGTACAAAGCTCTTTGAGACATAGGTTGTTCATTTTTTCATTTTCCCACAAATACTGTGACCTTTTGAGCAGGAAGGTCTATATTTTACTAACATCTAGAACCAGCAGTTAACACGGTGTCTAAGATGTAGTCAATAAATATGAAATACATAAATGAACACATTTTTAAGGAAGGGCCAGGACATGAACAAATAGAAATTTTTCATTTTCAGTCACAAAGCAACCAGAGACATAAAACTGATGCAGACAAAAAGTGCTGTGGTCATTCAAATAAGGCATAGAATAGATAGAACAAGGATCTCCTCTATGGCACAGGGAACTCTACTCAATATTTTGTAATAACTTATAAGGGAAAAGAATGTGAAAAAGGAATCACTGTGCTGTACACCTGAAAGTAACACAACATTGTAAATCAACTATACTTAAATTAAAAAACAAACAAACAACAACAAAAAAAAAACCCGAAAGAGGTCATAGAAGTTTTTATGAGATCCCATAAGAGAAGCCAAATGAGGACGGGAGAGACGGCTTTTGAATCAATTCGGAGGAGAAGTTACAGAGAAACCTGTCTTTGACCTGAACTTGAGTTTCCATTAAAATTGCATCGCAGAGATATTACAGATGAAGGTAATCACATAAACTTACTACACTGAGACTTGCAGAGGTTATGAGCATTGTTCAAGGTCCCCAAGCAAGTGCATTGTGGAATCAGAATTTTAAGTGAGGCCTAATGAACTAAAAACAAACAAACAAACAAAAAACCAAGCCCTTTCTGTGATACCATGTTGCCTTTGAAGTCGTTATTTTGGTGGGTTGGTAGAAACTGGTTCCAGTGTTTCTTGCAGGAATGACTAGTTCTGTCCCCACCGCGGCCCCCCACCCCCGAGTTGATCCTCAAAGTTTCCTTTAGAATGGACTTGCTAAAATGCAGACCTGCAAGTATTCATGACGCCTGTGTCCAATCATTTCTCCTGCCATTGCCTACTTCACTTCTGGATTATATGAACAATTCACTGTCTTCATTTATGCTTTTCCGTCCTCCAAGATTTCCTTTCTCCCTATGGGGTACCTAGGCAACGCACTTCATTTTTCAAACCTCAGTTTACACATTATGTCTTTTGTGCAGTCTTCTTTTTAGTGTTGTGATCACATGTTCCTTTTTGCTACCCTTGCACTTCTGCATTCCTGGTTGTTGCACTCGCTACACTGTATTGTGATTGTATTTTTTACATATATCGGTGTTCTCCTGGGCAACATTCCTTGGGGCCAGGGACTACCTTTTTTCATCTATTGATGTTGCCTTAGCATGTTACTTGTTGCGAAGTAGTTAGTTATAAAAATGAGATTTGATTAAATTGAAACTTGTTATGCACCTATTAGTCATTATCATTTACAGATATAACAGGAAAAAATATTAATGTTGGTGCTGAAAGTTCACTTCTAGTAAATGGTGGTGGTACATGACTTCACTTATATTATTTTCCCCACTATTTTATATCTTTCTACCTAATATCTCTTCTTTATTTCCATCTCTTTCTTTATTACTAAACCAAGAGAAACAGGGATGAGGGTAGGGCTAGGCCATACTTGGCTGGAATAGTAAAGAAATTGTGTGGGGTTTTGGTGAGAAATTCCTGAAGCATACAGGTCTGCATCTTTCCTTTTTTTTTTTTTTTTTTTTTTTTTTTTTTCGGTACGCAGGCCTCTCACTGTTGTGGCCTCTTCCGTTGTGGAGCACAATCACCGGACTTGCAGGCTCAGCGGCCATGGCTCACGGGCCTAGCTGCTACGCGGCATGTGGGATCTTCCTGGACCAGGGCACGAACCCGTGTCCCCTGCATCGGCAGGTGGACTTTCAACCACTGCGCCACCAGGGAAGCCCCTGTTTGAAGTTTTTTGATAAATAAGATTCGATAACACCGTTTTATAAAAACTTAGTTTGGACATTTCTGAACCTCTTTTCTTGTTTCCTTATGGAAGAAAGCTGCTTGTTTAGGGTTAATACTAATTCAATGGGGGTAAGATTTACACAGGACCAACCCTAGCATTCATAGTGTGTGGCACAGGAAACAACTTTGAATGGCCATTTCAAGGAACAATATACTTAAGTGTATACAATGAATAAAATGGATGAACTACACAAATTTATGAGTTGAAAACCATAGAATCATAGAATTTTCTCACTGTAAAGGCTCTTACTTTTCCAACTGCTTAACTTCAACCTCTGTTAAAGCACTTCAGTAACAGGGAGTTCTTGAGTTTAAAATGCAGTCGGTCCATTTTATAGTTGAAAGGTTCTACTTGTCAAAATATTCATCCTTTTATCAACCTAAACCTGTCTACTTGGCCTAAAATCTTCAGTGTGGGACAGTCTAAACCCTTTTTCATAGGACAACTCCTCAAATAGTTTAGAGCGACCACCTACTTCTCTCCTGGTCTTGCTTCATGTCATCTATTCCCAGTTCCTTCAATTACTTCTTATATAACAATAGTTTAGATTCCAGACACTTTACTGAATTCATCACTTTCTTCAGTATAATAACTCATTTGCTGAATGGGATATTTTGATCCTAAAGGGATTTATTTACTGTTTTCTGAAAAGAATTAAAACATAAAATGTCCAATCAACCAATAATTCTTCACCTAACATGATTCATATACACCAATTGATAAGGAAAAGTTAAAAATTCAAATTACTTCATTCTTAAAGAGTGATCATAGTATGTCCTTATTTATAATGTGCAGGAAATATGAATTTTCTTTCTGTGCATCTGTAACAGTGCCCTCTTGCAGGGTACAGAGGATACTCCATTGATGCTGCCTAATGATGTGTATGTGATATCCTGATATTTACTAAGAAGTTAGACATTCAAGAGGATTTTTTGTTCCCAACAGACATACATATATGAATATTTATTCTCTGTTTTGTGTGTTTCTAACTTTTATTATTCATCTATTGGCACTTAAGTGCATTCACCAAACTGCATCATAAACATCACAGCAGATTACTTAACTTTACCTTTTATGAGATTATTATACTTATCAACCAATATCTGAGCCCTTAATATGGTCAAATCATCCTAGCCTGTTAAGCACAGAGGTACAGAGCATGGAGTTGAAAGGGCACACACCAAAATTTGAACAAATTACTTAATCTCTCTAAGTCTTCATTTCTGTATGTGAAAAATGAGAATAATTACAATGATTGAACTCATAAGGTGGATCGTAGAAAACATCTAGGTGCTACATGTAAAGAGCTTGTTTGACTACCTGACAAAAATATCCATTCTTTATTAACATGATGGTGATGATGATGATGATGAAGCTACCAGCAGGTGTCCTTATTAGGTCGGTAAGAATGGTGAATAAGCCACAAGATCATGTCTGTGAACATTTGCATTCTAAGGCTACACTGCCTTTGCCTTCCCAACTCCGGCTCCACTCCTCATCTGTTTAAACATCTCCCAAGATAGCTCAGGTCTTCTCCTCTATGAGGCTATTCTGAACGACTCCTCTAGAATGAACTTAAAATACATTGCTTGCACTCATATTAATTTATATCCAGTACAAACTTCTGCAGTGGAATTGATTACACTTTATTGCAATTTTTGGCTCTATATCAACTTGCAACTCTTTTGAGGAAAGAAACTGGGTCTTATTCCTAGAAACGAAAACAGTGACAAGCAAATAAGTCATAAATGTCTAAATCAGCACATTGAAGTTATTTTTTCTAGAATGTTAGGGAAAACACTTAAGGGAAAGTCAGATTCATTGTTGTTCACACAGTCCTAAGAATGGACGTTCTCATAACTTGTATAATTCTATATGTAGCAAGTGAAGATTAATCAATGGCAGGTTTTCCTTCATTTATATTTATATAATCTTAAACTAATTTAAGAAAAGCCATCTCATCCTTCTGAGTTAAGTTACAAACATTAAGCATTTTAATATTTAAATAAGAGTGAGACTAGCTTTCTTCACAATTCTGTGCTCTAATAGTTTAAAAGGATGTCAAAATTTAAACTTTTTTGTCTATCATCTTCTTCCAGATACACTTAAAGTGTGGTTCTTAACATAATCCCAAGTTCTGAAACTAATTGAAGGTTAAACATCTAGTGATTTCAACCTCTTTTGGTCAGCCTCAACATTTCCTTCAAAAGTAATTCCCATTGACCACAATATCTATACTTCCAGTCTATTTTTCCCTATAAAAACAAGAAAAAGTTCATGGTGACAGTTCCAGATTCATCCATGAGGGGGCAAACATGTCTCATACACACAATGAAGGGAAAACTAGTAATAAACTAGTTACACTGGGAAAAAAATGGACATGGTGTCAATAGCAAGATTTGGCCCATATTAGAAAGAAAACAGTGATCCATATCTGTTTGAAGATAATATGTTTGTTTAATTTTTACATTTTACTCCTATTTTCAATGCCAGAGGAAGAACACCTGAAGGATGGTGCTCGGTGTAATAGTCAAACAAATGTCTCTTTAGAGAAAAGAAAAGCACTTGAAAACATTGCAAGCTCTGTTAAACTTATTTCTAGTCTAACAACTTTAACATTAAAAGTAGTCTTGTAAAATGCATTTCTGAAAGACTTTATCAAAAATGCATACCTCACCTCAGATAATGTCACTGAATTAAGGATCAAGAAATTAGAGACAGGAATTCAGCTGAAAGAAACATGGAGAATTCCTGTGTAACAGAGTGAAATGTGGAGGTTCTAGCTGTGTTTGCCCTTACCATACCATTATCAGTCAAGATTTTCAGTTTTGTGTTCCAACCTGCAGTTAAAATCAAGTGTACCGCTCAAGGCGTAATTCCTCAGTTCTCTGCTTACCCTGATTAGAGCCCATGGTCTGTCATTAGAATCACTCTTTTGCAGAGACACTGTGAAGTCCCTTGGCCCTCACTCTCAGTCATATTGGCAGTGCAAAATGCCAGCCCTAGTGAAATAGAACTTATGCCAATTCAGCATCTGAGCCAAGCAGCTAAACGTGGCTGGAGAAAAAAACGAGCAACATTTGTAATTTGCCTCAGTTAAAATCATAATCATTTTACCCCATGTGAACTCTTAGTACTTACTGGAAAACTGATTGCTTAATCAATTCTCTTTTCTTCTGTCCTAGAGAACAATTTCATAACTCCTCTTTCTTTACGTCAAAACATGTCTTCCTCTAAATTCTCAGCTGCTTCCTAATTCACTGAGAATACAGGAGGGATCAAAATCAAATATCCATAGACTCCAAACACCAAGTCTACCATCCTGCCGGGATCTCTCTGAAACCACGTGTTCTGCCTTCCTTCGTCCTTTAGCAGAAGAAATGTTTGTCCTCTGTTCTAAGGCCGAACCCTCTACTCTGCACTGGATACCTCCCTTCTGGCCGAATCAGGGATTTCTCTTCCACTATGTCTCCTCTTCCCTGTGTCTTCCATTGTTTGCTCTCTACCAGATGCTTTCACTAGCATGCAGAGATCTAATCCCGCTCATCTTAAAGGGGAAAATTCGTTTTCTCTTCCCACATCCACTTGGAATCATGGCCCCATTGCTGTGCTCCTCTTTAGAGCAAAACGACTCAAACAATATAGCTCTACTTAATGTTTCGTTTCCTTATCTCCCACTTACCTATTTTTGTCCTCTCCACTACACAGAAACTATTCTTCTTAAGGTTATTAGTGATATCTATTATATGTTGCCAAGTCCTATATTAAATGATCAGTTCTCATCTTAATCTACCAGTAGGATTAATAATAACTCCCTCTTCCTTCTAACACCTACCACTTCGCTCATGAGACAATTCGTCTTATCTCCCTGCTCACTTCTTATATCTTTTGCCGAATCCTCTAGCTGATGGAGTGTCTCCTGGCTCAGTCCTTCAACATCATGTATTCTCTGCCTACACCTACTTACAAAGTGATTTCATCTTTAAATCTAGAGACTTTAAATACCATGATGATTTACCGATTTTCATCGACAGCCATGATAATCTCTTGCTGCTGAAATTCAGACTAGTATATCCAGTTGTCTACTTGACATGTCCACACATGCCATCACAAATTTAGTATGTCTAAAACAAAATTCTTAATCCTCTAAAGTTCTCTCTTGACCATCACCTAAAAGACCCTAAGTGATTTTTCGCTAACCTAGCTTTCTAACCTTATCTTCTAACAATTTCCCCTTTGATCATTTCACTACAAACCAACTAACCTCCTAGTCTTTGGAACACATAAAGTATAAGCCCACCCACCTGCATACACCAAGCCTCTCTTTCAGTGTATTCATATGGTTTGCTCCCATACTTCTTTCAAATCTCGGCTCAAATGTTCCCTGACCACTCTATATACTTTCCCTAAACCTTGCATCATTACGCTGCTCCTTCATGGTCCTTCCAGTAACTAACATGCTATATATATATATATGTATTTATGATGGTCTCCACAGAGAAAAACAAATATTGTATATATAATGCATACATGTGGAACCTAGAAAAATGGTACAGATGAACCGGTTTGTAGGGCAGAAATAGAGACACAGAGGTATAGAACAAACGTATGGACAACAAGGTGTGGAAGCCATGGCGTGGTGCTGCTGGGATGAGTTGTGAGATTGGGATTGACTTGTATACATGTATATGTATAAAATAGATAACTAATAATAACCTGCTGCATAAATTAATAAATTAAATTAAATAACAAACGTTCTTAAATAAATAAAATTTAAAAATAAAACAGAAAAAAGTGCTTCCCTTCACCAGATGTATTTATATGAATGAATTATTTCCATGCTTATATCTATAAATACATAAAAGAGGAATAAAATCTACCTTGAACCAAAAAAGAAAAAAAAATCAAAACAACAGTTACACAGAGGAAAACCCTATCAGGGCACTTGCTCCAGAGGTAAACAATTCTGAAGATGGTGAGAGGTGCGGAATCATCTACCATGCAGCCAGCAGCCCCCCTCCCCCACGCAAGGAGCTTCCTCACTGCAAAGCTGGGGGACCATGCCGAGGCGTCTGTGAGTAAACGTGAGCTGAGCCCCAGGCCAGCTGCTGCTGAACTGTTCCCACCCTTCCCGAGTAAAACACCTGAATATGTACAAGGACTTGAAAGCCTAGAGGAAGGGCCGTGGAGCCACACCAGTGACAGCATGCAGACCGACTTGGTGCCTGCAGGACACCCAGGATGGTCCTGGCCCCGGGCGCTCTTCTGGAAATTTTCCATTTCCCTGGCTGAGATACCCCTCCTGTCCCAGACCCAACAGATTTTTTCCTTCCTCACCTCTGCCAGTGGAGAAATTCCAGCAGAAGGTATGGTGACACATCCTCTTCTTTAGCAGGTGGCAGCCTGGCAACTCCTGCAGAAAGTCCAGCAGAGACCCACTCACACCGGGCCCCCCACAAAGCCGTGGCCCCTCACTCCCTCCCACCAGCACAGCCCCGAGACTGCTGATGGGGCAGAGAATATGGCATCAGGCACAGCTGCAGGGGCTCTTGCTCTCTGGAGTGGTATTTCTATTGACCTCAACCCAGGCACACCTGGGGAGGGCTGGGTCACAGTGTCAGGCTGCCCAGTTCAGCTAATCCTCACCCCTCAGGGGCTCACATTGCAGAACATTTTGGACCGGCCAGGTCCAAGGAACACGTGTGGGCTCCTGAGAGTCAGGATAGACAAGGGGCTGCAGCTCCGGCTTGTTTTCTAATCATTTTCTCTGGCCCATGAGTGGGAGACAACTTCAAGAAAACCCTCTCCTAATGAGAGGAATCCAGGAGTCAGGGAGAGGACGGCTGATGGGTGGAGACAGAGGCCCGGTGCCCAGGCTGCAGTGGAAGTCTCTGGAAGGCCAGGCAGAGGGAGACCGCACAGAGTGATGCCCAGAGTCACAGACCAGTCGGAGCTGCTGTTTGTTAGTTCAAGTCCTGCTCTAAGGTGCTCTGGGTCAGCTCTGAGTGACAGGCGATCTGAGGTGCTCTCCAATGCGGGCTATGTGCACGGTTCCTGTGTGCCTAGCCCGGCTGGCGTACCTGTCCAGGGGAGCTCCGTATCCTGGGAGGGGCCTGACCACGAGAGCCCCATGGTCTGCTGGGTAGTTGCACAGGTGAGCTCCATATCCTGGCACTGGCCTGACCAAAAGAGCTCCGTGGGCTGCTGGGACCTGCCCAGGTGAGCCACATATCCTGGGAAGGGCCTGACCACGAGAGCCCCATGGGCTGTTGGGTAGTTGCGCAGGTGGGCTCCATAAACTGCAATTGCCCTGACCACGAGAGCCTCGTGGGCAGCTGGGGACCTGGTAAAGTATGTAAGGACACTCAGTGAAGCCACCAAGGATATACATCCAGTAGTTCCTAATTCCTACACCCTGCTGGTCATTCTACCATCCACCAGGACATGCTATTCTGTATTAGACTTCAATGATGCCTTCTTCTGTATTCCATTGGTCCCAGAAAGGCTCTGCTGCCCTAGTAACCAGATTTGGGAATGGAGAAATGCTGCCGCCTTGTGACCATTTCCCACAACAGCAGCTTTAAACCCAGTGCTAATGGTCACTAAATATTCACAATCATTGCAGGCCTGTGAATGACACCTGCCCTCAAAAACAATCCTGGGGTCGAAAATTGACCAAAAAATTCAAAAGAGGGCAACCATCCAAGAAGACAATTGCAAGAGGTTAATTGTACTCTCCGTGTTTTTCAGTTTTTCTGTAAATGAAATTTAAAAAGGCATGGAAAAGTGCTGAACATTAGGAAGAATTAAAGAGATGCAAATCCAAATTACAAAAACTTATCAGCTCACACCAGTCAGAATGGCCATCAGCAAAAGTTCTGCAAACAATAAATGCTGAAGGGGTTTTGGAGAAATGCCTACACTTTTTTCAACGTGGGACATGGTAAGAGCCAGTAATGAAAACAAAAATGTGGTGCTTTGTAAAGGTAAATACTGAGCTACCATTCAATCAAGCATACCCACTGCTGGGCCTATCGCCTGAGGGGATGAGAATCAAAAAGACACAGGCTGTGTTTCACTGGTCTCGTAGTGGATGAGAGTCTGCCAGCCAATGCAGGGGACATGGGATCATGCCCGGTTAGGGAAGATCACACATGCGGCGGAGCGCCTGGTCCCGTGAGCTATGGCTGCTGGGCCTGCACATCCAGAGCCTGTGCTCCGCAATGGGAGGGTGCACGGAAGCAAGAGGCCCACGTACTGCCAACAAAACAAAACAAAACAAAACAAAACAAAACAAAACGACACAGGCTGGCAATCCTGCACTCCAGCAATATTTACCATAGCCAAAACTTGGAAGCTACGAAAATGTCCATCAATAGAGGAATGCACAAAGAAGTGGTCCATGTACACAATGGAATATGACTCCAATAACAAATATATAAATTCAATTTATAAAACAAACATAAGCAAGGAGACATCAGCTTTGGGGGGCACATTCCACTCTAATATATAACCGAGGAACACCACTGTCAAGATGGTCCGTTTCCCTAGTTACCAGATTGGGAAAAGCAGAAATGCTGCCGCCCTCTGGCCGTTACCTGCAACAGCAGCTTTAAAACCTGTGTTAAGGTTCACTTCATAGGCACCAGCACTGGAGGGCTGTAAATGAAACCTGCCCTCAAAATGTCTTGAGGGAGGTAATGGCCAAACTATTTCTAAGTGTCCCACATACTTCACAAAAACCATTTGAAGAGGTAAGCTGTACTCACAGTTTGAAGAAAAGAAGGACATGCCAGACAATCAATTTCAAGGGGTTATGAGACACATGCAAATCCAACCACAAAGTGGTATCAGCTCACACGAGTCAGAATATACCTCAGCAAAAATACTACAAACAATAATCGCTGAAGGTGTTGTGAAGAAGAGCATAACCTCAACCTTAGGTGGGACATAACCTGGTAAGAGCCACTAATGAGAACAGAATGGAGGTGCCTCTACAAGGTAAACGTTTTGCTACCATAGGATCCAGCAGGCCCACTCCTGGGCCTATAACCTAAGAAGACAGAATTGGAAAGACACAGGCAGGCAAATGTGCATTGCCGCAGCCTTACAATAGCCATGACATGGAAGCAACCAAAAAGTCCATCAACAGATGAGTGGACAAAGAAGAACTGTCCATATACAGAAAGAATATTAGCCATGGAAAAAAAGGACACGGTGCCATTTGCAGCACCGTAGATGAGTCTAGAGGTAATCACGTGACTTGTAGTAAGTCAGAAACAGAAAGACACATGTCGTGTGATATCACTTATAGGTGTTACTGAAAAATTGACACCAGTGAAGACATTTCCACAGAGAAGGGCAATCACAGATTCATTAAACAAACTGATGGTTCACCAATGGAAAGGTGTGAGGATTGCATACATTAGGATATTGCGCTTCACGGACATATACAAACGCAGGTGAAATATATAATCACCAAACACCTACGGAATACCAAGAGAAGGCTACTCAACATTCTGTCATAACGTACATGGGAAAAGGATCCCAGGAAGAACAGACATATGTATATGTGTAAAAGAACAACATCTTGCACACCTACAACAAGCCAAACATTGTAATCAAACTTGCTGTGATAAAACATAAAAATTAAATTAAACTATGAACTAGAAGTAGTGAGACAAACGTAAGGGGCTTTTACCTGGCACATTCCATTCTAAATGACAAGCTGGAACGAGACTTGCATTGAGGCTCTGTTGTCCTAGTAACCAGATTTGGTAAAGGAGAACTGCTGCCACCTTGTGGCCGTTTCTCACAACAGCAGCTTTAATCCCAGCGCTAATGGTCACTTGATATTCAAAAGAATGGCAGGCCTGTGAATGACACCTGCCCTGAAAACAAATCCTGGGGTCGTATATCGACCCCAAAATACAAAAGACGTTCATATTTCAAAACGACAGTTTCAAGAGGCCTATCTTACACACATTTGTGTTCTGCTTCTTTTTCTTTCTTTCTTTTTTTTGTTACAAAACGGGAAAGGAAAAAGGCCACCCTCAGAATGGGAGCAAATATTTGCAAACGAATCAATGGACAAAGGTTTAATCTCCAATGCATATAAACAGCTCATGCAGCTTAATCTTAAAAAAACAAACAACCCAAAACAAAAATGGCTAGAAGATCTAAATAGACACTTCTTCAAAGAAGACACAGAGATGGCCAAGACGCACATGAAATGCTGCTCAACATCTCTCATTATTAGAGAAATGCAAATCAAACCTACAGTGAGGTATCACCTCACACCTGTTAGAATGGGCATCATCAGAAAATCTACAGACAACAAATGCTGGGGAGGGTGTGGAGGAAAGGAACCCTCTTCCACTCTCGGTGGGAATGTAAAGCGATACAGTCACTATGGAGAACAGTATGGACGTTCCTTTAAAAACTAAATATAGAATTACCATATGATCCAGCAATCCCACTTCTGGGCATATACCCAGAGAAAACCATAAATCAAAAAGACCCATTCACCACAATGTTCATTGCAGAACTCTTTACCATAGCCAGGTAATGGAAGCAACCTAAATGCCCAGAGCCAGACGAATGGATAAAGATGTCGTGCATATATAAAATGGAATATTACTCAGCCATGCAAACGAATGAAACTGGGTCATTTGTAGAGATGTCGATGGATCTAGAGACTGTCATACAGAGTGAAGTAATTCGGAAAGAGAAAAACAAATATTGTATATATAATGCATACATGTGGAACCGAGAAAAATGGTACAGATGAACCGGTTTGCAGGGCAGAAATAGAGACACAGAGGTAGAGAACACACGTATGGACACCAAAGGGGCGAAGCCATGGGGTGGTGCTGCTGGGATGAGTTGTGGGATAAGGATTGACTTGTATATGTGTATATGTCTAAAATAGATAACTAATAATATCCTGCCGTATAAGTAAAAAAAAAATAAATTAAATTACAACGTTTTTTTAAAATAAATAAAATTTCAAAATAAAACAGAAAAAAGTGCTTCCCTTCACCAGATGTATTTATATGAATGAATTATTTCCATGCTAATATCTATAAATACATAAAAGAGGAATAAAATCTACCTTCAACCAAAAAAAAGAAATATACAGAGGAAAGCCCTATCAGGCACTTGCTCCAGGGGTAAACAATTCTGAAGATGGTCAGAGGTGGGGAATCATCTACCATGAAGCCAGCAGCACCCCCGCAAGCAGCTTCCTCATTGCAAAGCTGGGGGACCATGCCGAGGCATCTCTGAATAAAGGTGAGCTGAGCCCCAGGCCAGCTGCTGCTGAACTGTTCCCACCCTTCGCAGGTAAAACACCTGAATATGTACAAGGGCTTGAAAGCCTAGAGGAAGGGCCGTGGAGCCACACCAGCGACAGCACGCAGGCCAAATTGGTGCCTGCAGGCCAGCCAGGGTGGTCCTGGCCCCGGGCCCTCTTCCGGAAGCTTTCCATTGTCCTGCCTGAGATACCCCACCTGTCCCGGCCCCCACTGCTTTTTTCCTTCCTCACCTCTGTCCGGAGAGAAATTCCAGCGGAAGGTATGGGTGACACATCCTCTTCTTTATAGGAGGCAGCTTGGCAACTCCTGCAAAAAGGCCAGCAGTGCCCCACTCACACTGGGCCGCCAACAAAGCTGTGGCCCCTCATTCCCTCCCACCAGCTCAGCCCCGAGACTGCTGACGGGGCAGAGAATATGGAGTCAGGCACAGCTTCAGGGGCTATTGCTGCCTGGAGCGCTGTTTATATTGACCTCAACCAGGCACACCTGGGGAGGGCCGGCCGGCAGGGTAAGGCTGCCCAGGTCAGCTAATCCACAACCCTCAGGGAATCACATTGTTGAAAATGGACCTCGCTAAGGCAGAATAGAAGCCAAGGAAAATAAGGACACAATGCCATTTGCAGCACCGTAGATGAGTCTAGAGGTAATCACGTGACTTGTAGTAAGTCAGAAAGTGAAAGACACATATCATATCATATCACTTATAGGTGTTACCTAAAAATGGATACCAGGGCAGATATTTCCACGGAGAAGGGCAATCACAGATTCATTAAACAAACTTATGGTTCACCAATGGAAAGGTGTGAGGATTGGTTTCATTATGATATAGGGGTTAATAGACATATACAAACACAGGTGACATATATAATCACCAAAGACCTACGGAATACCAAGAGAAGACTACTCAACATTCTGTCATAACGTACCTGGGAAAAGGATACCAGGAAGAAGAGACATCTGAATATGTGTAAAAGAACCACATCTTTGACACCTACAATAAGCCAAACATTGTAATCAAACTTGCTGTAATAAAAAATAAAAATTTAAATTAAAAATACGAACAAGAAGTAGGGAGACAAAGTTGAGGGGCTTTCTCCTGGCACATTCCATTCTAAATTCCAATCTAGAACACGACTTCCATTGAGGCTCTGCTGCCCTAGTAACCAGATTTGGTAAGGGAGAACTGCTGCCACCTTGTGGCCGTTTCACACAACAGCAGCTTTAATCCCAGCGCTAATGGTCACTTGATATTCAAAATCATTGCAGGCCTGTAAATGACACCTGCCCTGGAAGCAAATCCTGGGGTCACATATCGACCAAAAAATTCAAAGGACGTCCATATTTCAAAACGACCGTTTCAAAAGGCATATTTTATGAACATTAGTGTTCTGCTTCTTTGTCTTTCTTTTTTGGTTAAAAAGACGGGAATGGAAAAAGGCATCCCACAGACTGGGCGAAAATCGTTGCAAACGAATCAATGGACAGAGGTTTAATCTCCAATATATATAAACATCTCATGCAGCTTAATATTAAAAAAACAAACAACCCAATACAAAAATGGGCAGAAGTTCTGAAGAGACGTTTCTTCAAAGAAGACACAGAGATGGCCAAGACGCACATGAAAAGCTGCTCAAGGGCACTAATTATTAGAGAAATGCAAATCAAAACTACAATGAGGTATCACCTCACACCTGTTAGAATCGGCATCATCAGAAAATCTACAAACAACAAATTCTGGGGAGGGTGTGGACAAAAGGAGCCCTCTTCCACTATTGGTGGGAATGTAAATTGATACAGTCACTATGGAGAACACTATGGAGTTTCCTTAAAAAAACTAGAAATAGAATTACCATCTGATCCAGCAATCCCACTTCTGGGCATATACCCAGAGAAAACCATAAATCAAAAAGGCACATTCACCACAATGTTCATTGCAGCACTATTTACAATAGCCAGGTAATGGAAGCAACCTAAATGCCCACAGACAGATGAATGGATAAAATTGGGGTACATATATAAAATGGAATATTACTCGGCCATAAAATGGAATGAAACTGGGTCATTTGTAGAGACATCGATGGATCTAGAGACTGTCATACAGAATGAAGTAAGTCAGAAAGAGGAAAACAAATATTGTATATTAATGCATATATGTGGAACCTAAAAAATGGTACAGATGAACTGGTTTGCAGGGAAGAAATAGAGACACACAGGTAGAGAACAAACGTATGGACACCAAGTGTGGGAAGCCATGGGGTGGTGGTGGTGGGATGAGTTGGGAGATTGAGATTGACCTGTATACATGTATATGCATAAAATACATAACTAATAATAACCTGCTGTATAAAAAAGTAAATAAAATTAAATTTCAAAATTATAAAAAATAAAATTTATAAATAAAAGAGAAAAAAGTTCGTCCCTTCACACAGATGTATTTATAGGAATGAATTATTTCCATGCTTATATCTATAAATACATAAAAGAGGAATAAAAGCTAACTTGAACCATAAAAGAAGAAAAACCTGAACCCACCAGTTATACAGAGGAAAACGCTATCAGGGCACTTGCTCCAGCGGTAAACAATTCTGAAATTGGTCAGAGGTGGGGAATCATCTCCCATACAGCCAGCAACCCACCCCCCACACAAGGAGCGTCCTCATTGCAAAGCTGGGGGACCGTGCCGAGGCATCTCTGATTAATGGTGAGCTGAGCCCCAGGCCAGCTGCTGCTGAACTGTTCCCACCCTTCCCAGGTAAAACACCTGAATATGTACAAGGGCTTGAAAGACTAGAGGAAGGGCCGTGGAGCCACACCAGCGACAGCACGCAGGCCAACTTGGTGCCTGCAGGCCAGCCAGGGTGGTCCTGGCCCCGGGCCCTCTTCCGGAAGCTTTCCATTGTCCTGCCTGAGATACCCCACCTGTCCCGGCCCCCACTGCTTTTTTCCTTCCTCACCTCTGTCCGGAGAGAAATTCCAGCGGAAGGTATGGGTGACACATCCTCTTCTTTACAGGAGGCAGCCTGGCAACTCCTGCAAAAAGGTCAGCAGAACCCCACTCACACCGGGCCACCAACAAAGCTGTGGCCCCTCACTCCCACCCACCAGCACAGCCCCGAGACTGCTGACGGGGCAGAGAATATGGAGTCAGGCACAGGTTCAGGGGCTATTGCTGCCTGGAGCGCTGTTTATATTGACCTCAACCAGGCACACCTGGGGAGGGCCGGCCGGCAGGTTAAGGCTGCCCACGTCAGCTAATCCACAACCCTCAGGGAATCACATTGTTGAAAATGGACCTCGCTAAGTCAGAATAGAAGGCAAGGAAAAAAAGGACACAATGCCATTTGCAGCACCGTAGATGAGTCTAGAGGTAATCACGTGACATGTAGTAAGTCAGAAAGTGAAAGACACATATCATATCATATCACTTATAGGTGTTACCTAAAAATGGATACCAGGGCAGATATTTCCACGGAGAAGGGCAATCACAGATTCATTAAACAAACTTATGGTTCACCAATGGAAAGGTGTGAGGATCGGTTTCATTACGATATCGGGGTTAACAGACTTATACAAACACAGGTGACATATATAATCACCAAACACCTACGGAATACCAAAAGACTACTCAACATTCTGTCATAACGTACATGGGAAAAGGATCCCAGGAAAAACCGACATCTGTATATGTGTAAAAGAACCACATCTTCCACACCTCCAACAAGCCAAACATTGTAATCAAACTTGCTGTCATAAAAAATAAAAATTAAATTAAAAACACAAACAAGAAGTAGGGAGACAAACTTGAGGGGCTTTCTCCTGGCACATTCCATTCTAAATTCCAATCTAGAACAGGACTTCCATTGAGGCTCTGTTGCCCTAGTAACCAGAATTGGTAAGGGAGAACTGCTGCCACCTTGTGGCCGTTTCACACAACAGCAGCTTTAATCCCAGCGCTAATGGTCAGTTGATATTCAAAATCATTGCAGACCTGTAAATGACACCTGCCCTGAAAACAAATCCTGGGGTCACATATCAACCAAAAAATTCAAAGGACGTCCATATTTCAAAGCGACCGCTTCAAAAGGCATATTTTATGCACATTAGTTTTCTGCTTCTTTTTCTTTCTTTCTTTTTTGGTTAAAAAAACGGGAATGGAAAAAGGCATCCCTCAGATGGGGCGAAAATCGTTGCAAACGAATCAATGGACAGAGGTTTAATCTCCAATATATATAAACAGCTCATGCAGCTTAATATTAAAAAAACAAACAACCCAATACAAAAATGGGCAGAAGATCTAAAGAGACGTTTCTTTAAAGAAGACACAGAGATGGCCAAGACGCACATGAAAAGCTGCTCAACAGCACTAATTATTAGAGAAATGCAAATCAAAACTACAATGACGTATCACCTCACACCTGTTAGAATCGGCATCATCAGAAAATCTACAAACAACAAATTCTGGGGAGGGTGTGGACAAAAGGAGCCCTCTTCCACTATTGGTGGGAATGTAAATTGATACAGTCACTATGGAGAACACTATGGAGTTTCCTTAAAAAAACTAGAAATAGAATTACCATCTGATCCAGCAATCCCACTTCTGGGCATATACCCAGAGAAAACCATAAATCAAAAAGGCACATTCACCACAATGTTCATTGCAGCACTATTTACAATAGCCAGGTAATGGAAGCAACCTAAATGCCCACAGACAGATGAATGGATAAAATTGGGGTACATATATAAAATGGAATATTACTCGGCCATAAAAAGGAATGAAACTGGGTCATTTGTAGAGACATCGATGGACCTAGAGACTGTCATACAGAATGAAGTAAGTCAGAAAGAGGAAAACAAATATTGTATATTAATGCATATATGTGGAACCTAAAAAATGGTACAGATGAACTGGTTTGCAGGGAAGAAATAGAGACACACAGGTAGAGAACAAACGTATGGACACCAAGTGTGGGAAGCCATGGGGTGGTGGTGGTGGGATGAGTTGGGAGATTGAGATTGACCTGTATACATGTATATGCATAAAATACATAACTAATAATAACCTGCTGTATAAAAAAGTAAATAAAATTAAATTTCAAAATTATAAAAAAATAAAATTTAAAAATAAAAGAGAAAAAAGTTCTTCCCTTCACACAGATGTATTTATAGGAATGAATTTTTTCCATGCTTATATCTATAAATATATAAAAGAGGAATAAAAGCTAACTTGAACCATAAAAGAAGAAAAACCTGAACCCAGCAGTTATACAGAGGAAAACGCTATCAGGGCACTTGCTCCAGCGGTAAACAATTCTGAAATTGGTCAGAGGGGGGGAATCATCTCCCATACAGCCAGCAACCCACCCCCCACACAAGGAGCGTCCTCATTGCAAAGCTGGGGGTCCGTGCCGAGGCATCTCTGAATAAAGGTGAGCTGAGCCCCAGGCCAGCTGCTGCTGAACTGTTCCCACCCTTCCCAGGTAAAACACCTGAATATGTACAAGGGCTTGAAAGACTAGAGGAAGGGCCGTGGAGCCACACCAGCGACAGCACGCAGGCCAACTTGGTGCCTGCAGGCCAGCCAGGGTGGTCCTGGCCCCGGGCCCTCTTCCGGAAGCTTTCCATTGTCCTGCCTGAGATACCCCACCTGTCCCGGCCCCCACTGCTTTTTTCCTTCCTCACCTCTGTCCGGAGAGAAATTCCAGCGGAAGGTATGGGTGACACATCCTCTTCTTTACAGGTGGCAGCCTGGCAACTCCTGCAAAAAGGTCAGCAGAACCCCACTCACACCGGGCCACCAACAAAGTTGTGGCCCCTCACTCCCACCCACCAGCACAGCCCCGAGACTGCTGACGGGGCAGAGAATATGGAGTCAGGCACAGGTTCAGGGGCTATTGCTGCCTGGAGCGCTGTTTATATTGACCTCAACCAGGCACACCTGGGGAGGGCCGGCCGGCAGGTTAAGGCTGCCCACGTCAGCTAATCCACAACCCTCAGGGAATCACATTGTTGAAAATGGACCTCGCTAAGTCAGAATAGAAGGCAAGGAAAAAAAGGACACAATGCCATTTGCAGCACCGTAGATGAGTCTAGAGGTAATCACGTGACATGTAGTAAGTCAGAAAGTGAAAGACACATATTATATCATATCACTTATAGGTGTTACCTAAAAATGGATACCAGGGCAGATATTTCCACGGAGAAGGGCAATCACAGATTCATTAAACAAACTTATGGTTCACCACTGGAAAGGTGTGAGGATCGGTTTCATTACGATATCGGGGTTAACAGACTTATACAAACACAGGTGACATATATAATCACCAAACACCTACGGAATACCAAAAGACTACTCAACATTCTGTCATAACGTACATGGGAAAAGGATCCCAGGAAAAACCGACATCTGTATATGTGTAAAAGAACCACATCTTCCACACCTCCAACAAGCCAAACATTGTAATCAAACTTGCTGTCATAAAAAATAAAAATTAAATTAAAAACACAAACAAGAAGTAGGGAGACAAACTTGAGGGGCTTTCACCTGGCACATTCCATTCTAAATTCCAATCTAGAACACGACTTCCATTGAGGCTCTGTTGCCCTAGTAACCAGAATTGGTAAGGGAGAACTGCTGCCACCTTGTGGCCGTTTCACACAACAGCAGCTTTAATCCCAGCGCTAATGGTCAGTTGATATTCAAAATCATTGCAGACCTGTAAATGACACCTGCCCTGAAAACAAATCCTGGGGTCACATATCAACCAAAAAATTCAAAGGACGTCCATATTTCAAAACGACCGCTTCAAAAGGCATATTTTATGCACATTAGTTTTCTGCTTCTTTTTCTTTCTTTCTTTTTTGGTTAAAAAAACGGGAATGGAAAAAGGCATCCCTCAGAAGGGGCGAAAATCGTTGCAAACGAATCAATGGACAAAGGTTTAATCTCCAATATATATAAACAGCTCATGCAGCTTAATATTAAAAAAACAAACAACCCAATACAAAAATGGGCACAAGATCTAAAGAGACGTTTCTTTAAAGAAGACACAGAGATGGCCAAGACGCACATGAAAAGCTGCTCAACAGCACTAATTATTAGAGAAATGCAAATCAAAACTACAATGACGTATCACCTCACACCTGTTAGAATCGGCATCATCAGAAAATCTACAAACAACAAATTCTGGGGAGGGTGTGGACAAAAGGAGCCCTCTTCCACTATTGGTGGGAATGTAAATTGATACAGTCACTATGGAGAACACTATGGAGTTTCCTTAAAAAAACTAGAAATAGAATTACCATCTGATCCAGCAATCCCACTTCTGGGCATATACCCAGAGAAAACCAGAAATCAAAAAGGCACATTCACCACAATGTTCATTGCAGCACTATTTACAATAGCCAGGTAATGGAAGCACCCTAAATGCCCACAGACAGATGAATGGATAAAATTGAGTACATATATAAAATGGAATATTACTCGGCCATAAAAAGGAATGAAACTGGGTCATTTGTAGAGACATCGATGGATCTAGAGACTGTCATACAGAATGAAGTAAGTCAGAAAGAGGAAAACAAATATTGTATATTAATGCATATATGTGGAACCTAAAAAATGGTACAGATGAACTGGTTTGCAGGGAAGAAATAGAGACACACAGGTAGAGAACAAACGTATGGAAACCAAGTGTGGGAAGCCATGGGGTGGTGGTGGTGGGATGAGTTGGGAGATAGGGATTGACCTGCATACATGTATATGCATAAAATACATAACTAATAATAACCTGCTGTATAAAAAAAATAATAAAATTAAATTTCAAAATTTTAAAAAATAAAATTAAAAATAATACAGAAAAAAGTACTTCCCTTCACACAGATGTATTTATAGGAATGAATTATTTCCATGCTTATGTCTATAAATACATAAAAGAGGAATAAAATCTAACTTGAACCATAAAAGAAAAAAAAAACCGAACCCAACAGTTATACAGAGGAAAACCATATCAGGGCTCTTGCTCCAGTGGTAAACAATTCTGAAATTGGTCAGAGGTGGGGAATCATATCCCATACAACCAGCAACACACAACCCACGCAAGGAACGTCCTCATTGCAAAGCTGGGGGACCGAGCCGAGGCATCTCTGAATAAAGGTGAGCTGAGCCCCAGGCCAGCTGCTGCTGAACTGTTCCCACCCTTCCCAGGTAAAACACCTGAATATGTACAAGGGCTTGAAAGCCTAGAGGAAGGGCCGTGGAGCCACACTAGCGACAGCACGCAGGCCAACTTGGTGCCTGCAGGCCAGCCAGGGTGGTCCTGGCCCCGGGTACTCTTCCGGAAGCTTTCCATTGTCCTGCCTGTGGTACAACACCTGTCCCGGCCCCCACTGCTTTTTTCCTTCCTCACCTCTATCCGGAGAGAAATTCCAGCGGAAGGTATGGGTGACACATCCTCTTCTTTACAGGTGGCAGCCTGGCAACTCCTGCAGAAAGGCCAGCAGTGCCCCACTCACACCGGGCCGCCAATAAAGCTGTGGCCCCTCATTCCCTCCAACCAGCTCAGCCCCGAGACTGCTGACGGGGCAGAGAGTATGGAGTCAGGCACAGCTTCAGGGGCTATTGCTGCCTGGAGCGCTGTTTATATTGACCTCAACCAGGCACACCTGGGGAGGGCCGGCCGGCAGGGTAAGGCTGCCCATGTCAGCTCATCCACAACCCTCAGGGAATCACATTGTTGAAAATGGACCTCGCTAAGGCAGAATAGAAGCCAAGGAAAATAAGGACACAATGCCATTTGCAGCACCGTAGATGAGTCTAGAGGTAATCATGTGACTTGTAGTAAGTCAGAAAGTGAAAGACACATATCATATCATATCACTTATAGGTGTTACCTAAAAATGGATACCAGGGCAGATATTTCCACGGAGAAGGGCAATCACAGATTCATTAAACAAACTTATGGTTCACCAATAGAAAGGTGTTAGGATTGGTTTCATTACGATATCGGGCTTAACAGACATATACAAACACAGGTGACATATATAATCACCAAAGACCTACGGAATACCAAGAGAAGACTACTCAACATTCTGTCATAACGTACCTGGGAAAAGGATCCCAGGAAGAAGAGACATCTGTATATGTGTAAAAGAACCACATCTTCGACACCTACAATAAGCCAAACATTGTAATCAAACTTGCTGTAATAAAAAATAAAAATTTAAATTAAAAATACGAACAAGAAGTAGGGAGACAAACTTGAGGGGCTTTCTCCTGGCACATTCCATTCTAAATTCCAATCTAGAACACGACTTCCATTGAGGCTCTGCTGCCCTAGTAACCAGATTTGGTAAGGGAGAACTGCTGCCACCTTGTGGCCGTTTCACACAACAGCAGCTTTAATCCCAGCGCTAATGGTCAGTGGATATTCAAAATCATTGCAGGCCTGTAAATGACACCTGCCCTGGAAGCAAATCCTGGGGTCACATATCGACCAAAAAATTCAAAGGACGTCCATATTTCAAAACGACCGTTTCAAAAGGCATATTTTATGCACATTAGTGTTCTGCTTCTTTGTCTTTCTTTCTTTTTTGGTTAAAAATACGGGAATGGAAAAAGGCATCCCTCAGACTGGGCGAAAATCGTTGCAAAAGAATCAATGGACAAAGGTTTAATCTCCAATATATATAAACAGCTCATGCAGCTTAATATTAAAAAAACAAACAACCCAATACAAAAATGGGCAGAAGTTCTAAAGAGACGTTTCTTCAAAGAAGACACAGAGATGGCCAAGACGCACATGAAAAGCTGCTCAAGGGCACTAATTATTAGAGAAATGCAAATCAAAACTACAATGAGGTATCACCTCACACCTGTTAGGATCGGCATCATCAGAAAATCTACAAACAACAAATTCTGGGGAGGGTGTGGACAAAAGGAGCCCTCTTCCACTATTGGTGGGAATGTAAATTGATACCGTCACTATGGAGAACAGTATGGAGTTTCCTTTAAAAAACTAGAAATAGAATTACCATCTAATCCAGCAATCCCACTTCTGGGCATATACCCAGAGAAAACCATAAATCAAAAAGGCACATTCACCACAATGTTCATTGCAGCACTATTTACAATAGCCAGGTAATGGAAGCAACCTAAATGCCCACAGACAGATGAATGGATAAAGATGGGGTACATATATAAAATGGAATATTACTCGGCCATAAAAAGAAATGAAACTGGGTCATTTGTAGAGACATTGATGGATCTAGAGACTGTCATATAGAATGAAGTAAGTCAGAAAGAGGAAAACAAATATTGAATATTAATGCATATATGTGGAACCTAAAAGGTGGTACAGATGAACTGGTTTGCAGGGAAGAAATAGAGACACAGAGGTAGAGAACAAACGTATGGACACCAAGTGTGGGAAGGCATAGGGTGGTGGTGGTGGGATGAGTTGGGAGATTGGGATTGACCTGTATACATGTATATGCATAAAATACATAACTGATAATAACCTGCTGTATAAAAAAGTAAATAAAATTATATTTCAAAATTTTAAAAAATAAAATTTAAAAATAAAACAGAAAAAAGTTCTTCCCTTCACACACATGTATTTATAGGAATGAATTATTTCCATGCTTATATCTATAAATACATAAAAGAGGAATAAAATCTAACTTGAACCATAAACGAAAAAAAACCTGAACCCACCACTTATACAGAGGAAAACCCTATCAGGGCACTTGCTCCAGCGGTAAACAATTCTGAAATTGGTCAGAGGTGGGGAATCATCTCCCATCCAGCTAGCACCCACCCCCCACGCAAGGAGCGTCCTCATTGCAAAGCTGGGAGACTGTGCCGAGGCATCTCTGAATAAAGGTGAGCTGAGCCCCAGGCCAGCTGCTGCTGAACTGTTCCCACCCTTCGCAGGTAAAACACCTGAATATGTACAAGGGCTTGAAAGCCTAGAGGAAGGGCCGTGGAGCCACACTAGCGACAGCACGCAGGCCAACTTGGTGCCTGCAGGCCAGCCAGGGTGGTCCTGGACCCGGGTACTCTTTCGGAAGCTTTCCATTGTCCTGCCTGTGATACCCCTCCTGTCCCGGCCCCCACTGCTTTTTTCCTTCCTCACCTCTGTCCGGAGAGAAATTCCAGCGGAAGGTATGGGTGACACATCCTCTTCTTTACAGGTGGCAGCCTGGCAACTCCTGCAGAAAGGCCAGCAGTGCCCCACTCACACCGGGCCGCCAATAAAGCTGTGGCCCCTCATTCCCTCCAACCAGCTCAGCCCCGAGACTGCTGACGGGGCAGAGAGTATGGAGTCAGGCACAGCTTCAGGGGCTATTGCTGCCTGGAGCGCTGTTTATATTGACCTCAACCAGGCACACCTGGGGAGGGCCGGCCGGCAGGGTAAGGCTGCCCAGGTCAGCTAATCCACAACCCTCAGGGAATCACATTGTTGAAAATGGACCTCGCTAAGGCAGAATAGAAGCCAAGGAAAATAAGGACAGAATGCCATTTGCAGCACCGTAGATGAGTCTAGAGGTAATCATGTGACTTGTAGTAAGTCAGAAATTGAAAGGCACATATCATATCATATCACTTATAGGTGTTACCTAAAAATGGATACCAGGGCAGATATTTCCACGGAGAAGGGCAATCACAGATTCATTAAACAAACTTATGGTTCACCAAAGGAAAGGTGTGAGGATTGGTTTCATTACGATATCGGGGTTAACAGACTTATACAAACACAGGTGACATATATAATCACCAAAGACCTACGGAATACAAAGAGAGGACTACTCAACATTCTGTCATAACGTACCTGGGAAAAGGATCCCAGGAAAAAGAGACATCTGTATATGTGTAAAAGAACCACATCTTCGACACCTACAATAAGCCAAACATTGTAATCAAACTTGCTGTAATAAAAAATAAAAATTTAAATTAAAAATACGAACAAGAAGTAGGGAGACAAACTTGACGGGCTTTCTCCTGGCACATTCCATTCTAAATTCCAATCTAGAACAGGACTTCCATTGAGGCTCTGCTGCCCTAGTAACCAGATTTGGTAAGGGAGAACTGCTGCCGCCTTGTGGCCGTTTCACACAACAGCAGCTTTAATCCCAGCTCTAAGGGTCAGTCGATGTTCAAAATCATTGCAGGCCTGTAAATGACACCTGCCCTGGAAGCAAATCCTGGGGTCACATATCGACCAAAAAATTCAAAGGACGTCCATATTTCAAAACGACCGTTTCAAAAGGCATATTTTATGCACATTAGTGTTCTGCTTCTTTGTCTTTCTTTCTTTTTTGGTTAAAAAGACGGGAATGGAAAAAGGCATCCCTCAGACTGGGCAAAAATCGTTGCAAACGAATCAATGGACAAAGGTTTAATCTCCAATATATATAAACAGTTCATGCAGCTTAATATTAAAAAAACAAACAACCCAATACAAAAATGGGCAGAAGTTCTAAAGAGACGTTTCTTCAAAGAAGACAGAGAGATGGCCAAGACGCACATGAAAAGCTGCTCAAGAGCACTAATTATTAGAGAAATGCAAATCAAAACTACAATGAGGTATCACCTCACACCTGTTAGGATCGGCATCATCAGAAAATCTACAAACAACAAATTCTGGGGAGGGTGTGGACAAAAGGAGCCCTCTTCCACTATTGGTGGGAATGTAAAATGATACCGTCACTATGGAGAACAGTATGGAGTTTTCTTTAAAAAACTAGAAATAGAATTACCATGTGATCCAGCAATCCCACTTCTGGGCATATACCCAGAGAAAACCATAAATCAAAAAGGCACATTCACCACAATGTTCATTGCAGCACTATTTACAATAGCCAGGTAATGGAAGCAACCTAAATGCCCACAGACAGATGAATGGATACAGATGGGGTACATATATAAAATGGAATATTACTCGGCCATAAAAAGGAATGAAACTGGGTCATTTGTAGAGACATCGATGGATCTAGAGACTGTCATATAGAATGAAGTAAGTCAGAAAGAGGAAAACAAATATTGTATATTAATGCATATATGTGGAACCTAAAAGATGGTACAGATGAACTGGTTTGCAGGGAAGAAATAAAGACACAGAGGTAGAGAACAAACGTATGGACACCAAGTGTGGGAAGGCATAGGGTGGTGGTGGTGGGATGAGTTGGGAGATTGGGATTGACCTGTATACATGTATATGCATAAAATACATAACTGATAATAACCTGCTGTATAAAAAAGTAAATAAAATTAAATTTCAAAATTTTAAAAAATAAAATTTAAAAATAAAACAGAAAAAAGTTCTTCCCTTCACACACATGTATTTATAGGAATGAATTATTTCCATGCTTATATCTACAAATACATAAAAGAGGAATAAAATCTAACTTCAACCATAAACGAAAAAAACCCTGAACCCACCAGTTATACAGAGGAAATCCCTATCAGGGCACTTGCTCCAGCGGTAAACAATTCTGAAATTGGTCAGAGGTGGGGAATCATCTCCCATCCAGCTAGCACCCACCCCCCACGCAAGGAGCGTCCTCATTGCAAAGCTGGGAGACCGTGCCGAGGCATCTCTGAATAAAGGTGAGCTGAGCCCCAGGCCAGCTGCTGCTGAACTGTTCCCACCCTTCGCAGGTAAAACACCTGAATATGTACAAGGGCTTGAAAGACTAGAGGAAGGGCCGTGGAGCCACACCAGCGACAGCACGGAGGCCAACTTGGTGCCTGCAGGCAAGCCAGGGTGGTCCTGGCCCCGGGCCCTCTTCCGGAAGCTTTCCATTGTCCTGCCTGAGATACCCCACCTGTCTTGGCCCCCACTGCTTTTTTCCTTCCTCAGCTGTGTCCGGAGAGAAATTCCAGCGGAAGGTATGGGTGACACATCCTCTTCTTTACAGGAGGCAGCATGGCAACTCCTGCAGAAAGGCCAGCAGAACCCCACTCACACCGGGCCACCAACAAAGCCGTGGCCCCTCACACCCACCCACCAGCACAGCCCCGAGGCTGCTGACGGGGCAGAGAATATGGAGTCAGGCACAGGTTCAGGGGCTATTGCTGCCTGGAGCGCTGTTTATATTGACCTCAACCAGGCACACCTGGGGAGGGCCGGCCGGCAGGATAAGGCTGCCCACGTCAGCTAATCCACAACACTCAGGGAATCACATTGTTGAAAATGGACCTCGCTAAGCAGAATAGAAGCCAAGGAAAATAAGGACACAATGCCATTTGCAGCACCGTAGATGAGTCTAGAGGTAATCACGTGACATGTAGTAAGTCAGAAAGTGAAAGACACATATCATATCATATCACTTATAGGTGTTACCTAAAAATGGATACCAGGGCAGATATTTCCACGGAGAAGGGCAATCCCAGATTCATTAAACAAACTTATGGTTCACCAATGGAAAGGTGTGAGGATTGGTTTCATTACGATATCGGGGTTAACAGACTTACACAAACACAGGTGACATATATAATCACCAAAGACCTACGGAATACCAAAAGACTACTCAACATTCTGTCATAACGTACATAGGAAAAGGATCCCAGGAAAAACAGACATCTGTATATGTGTAAAAGAACCACATCTTCCACACCTCCAACAAGCCAAACATTGTAATCAAACTTGCTGTCATAAAAAATAAAAATTAAATTAAAAACACAAACAAGAAGTAGGGAGACAAACTTGAGGGGCTTTCTCCTGGCACATTCCATTCTAAATTCCAATCTAGAACATGACTTCCATTGAGGCTCTGTTGCCCTAGTAACCAGAATTGGTAAGGGAGAACTGCTGCCACCTTGTGGCCGTTTCACACAACAGCAGCTTTAATCCCAGCGCCAATGGTCAGTTGATATTCAAAATCATTGCAGGCCTGTAAATGACACCTGCCCTGGAAGCAAATCCTGGGTTCACATATCGAACAAAAAATTCAAAGGACGTCCATACTTCAAAACGACCATTTCAAAAGGCATATTTTATGTACATTTGTGTGCTGCTTCTTTTTCTTTCTTTCTTTTTTGGTTAAAAAACGGAAATGGAAAAAGGCATCCCTCAGAGGGGGGGAAAATAGTTGCAAACGAATCAATGGACAAAGGTTTAATCTCCAATATATATAAACAGCTCATGCAGCTTAATATTAAAAAAACAAACAGCCCAATACAAAAATGGGCAGAAGATCTAAAGAGACGTTTCTTTAAAGAAGACACAGAGATGGCCAAGACGCACATGAAAAGCTGCTCAACAGCACTAATTATTAGAGAAATGCAAATCAAAACTACAATGAGGTATCACCTCACACCTGTTAGGATCGGCATCATCAGAAAATCTACAAACAACAAATTCTGGGGAGGGTGTGGACAAAAGGAGCCCTCTTCCACTATTGGTGGGAATGTAAATTGATACAGTCACTATGGAGAACACTATGGAGTTTCCTTAAAAAACCTAGATATAGAATTACCATCTGATCCAGCAATCCCACTTCTGGGCATATACCCGGGGAAAACCATAAATCAGAAAGGCTCATTCACCACAATGTTCATTGCAACACTATTTACAATAGCCAGGTAATGGAAGCAACCTAAATGCCCACAGACAGATGAATGGATAAAATTGGGGTATATATATAAAATGGAATATTACTCGGCCATAAAAAGGAATGAAACTGGGTCATTTGAAGAGACATCGATGGATCTAGAGACTGTCATACAGAATGAAGTAAGTCAGAAAGAGGAAAACAAATATTGTATATTAATGCATATATGTGGAACCTAAAAGATGGTACAGATGAACTGGTTTGCAGGGAAGAAATAGAGACACACAGGTAGAGAACAAACGTATGGACACCAAGTGTGGGAAGCCATGGGGTGGTGGTGGTGGGATGAGTTGGGAGATTGAGATTGACCTGTATACATGTATATGCATAAAATACATAACTAATAATAACCTGCTGTATAAAAAAGTAAATAAAATTAAATTTCAAAATTATAAAAAATAAAATTTAAAAATAAAAGAGAAAAAAGTTCTTCCCTTCACACAGATGTATTTATAGGAATGAATTATTTCCATGCTTATATCTATAAATACATAAAAGAGGAATAAAAGCTAACTTGAACCATAAAAGAAGAAAAACCTGAACCCACCTGTTATACAGAGGAAAACGCTATCAGGGCACTTGCTCCAGCGGTAAACAATACTGAAATTGGTCAGAGGTGGGGAATCATCTCCCATACAGCCAGCAACCCAACCCTCACACATGGAGCGTCCTCATTGCAAAGCTGGGGGACCGTGCCGAGGCATCTCTGAATAAAGGTGAGCTGAGCCCCAGGCCAGCTGCTGATGAACTGTTCCCACCCTTCCCAGGTAAAACACCTGAATATGTACAAGGGTTTGAAAGACTAGAGGAAGGGCCGTGGAGCCACACCAGCGACAGCACGCAGGCCAACTTGGTGCCTGCAGGCCAGCCAGGGTGGTCCTGGCCCCGGGCCCTCTTCCGGAAGCTTTCCATTGTCCTGCCTGAGATACCCCACCTGTCCCGGCCCCCACTGCTTTTTTCCTTCCTCACCTCTGTCCGGAGAGAAATTCCAGCGGAAGGTATGGGTGACACATCCTCTTCTTTACAGGAGGCAGCTTGGCAACTCCTGCAAAAAGGTCAGCAGAACCCCACTCACACCGGACCACCAACAAAGCTGTAGACCCTCACTCCCACCCACCAGCACAGCCCCGAGACTGCTGACGGGGAAGAGAATATGGAGTCAGGCACAGGTTCAGGGGCTATTGCTGCCTGGAGCGCTGTTTATATTGACCTCAACCAGGCACACCTGGGGAGGGCCGGCCGGCAGGATAAGGATGCCCACGTCAGCTAATCCACAACCCGCAGGGAATCACATTGTTGAAAATGGACCTCGCTAAGTCAGAATAGAAGGCAAGGAAAAAAAGGACAATGCCATTTGCAGCACCGTAGATGAGTCTAGAGGTAATCACGTGACATGTAGTAAGTCAGAAAGTGAAAGACACATATCATATCATATCACTTATAGGTGTTACCTAAAAATGGATACCAGGGCAGATATTTCCACGGAGAAGGGCAATTACAGATTCATTAAACAAACTTATGGTTCACCAATGGAAAGGTGTGAGGATTGGTTTCATTACGATATCGGGGTTAACAGACTTATACAAACACAGGTGACATATATAATCACCAAACACCTACGGAATACCAAAAGACTACTCAACATTCTGTCATAACGTACATGGGAAAAGGATCCCAGGAAAAACAGACATTTGTATATGTGTAAAAGAACGACATCTTCCACACCTCCAACAAGCCAAACATTGTAATCAAACTTGCTGTCATAAAAAATAAAAATTAAATTAAAATCACGAACAAGAAGTAGGGAGACAAACTTGAGGGGCTTTCTCCTGGCACATTCCATTCTAAATTCCAATCTAGAACACGACTTCCATTGAGGCTCTGTTGACCTAGTAACCAGAATTGGTAAGGGAGAACTGCTGCCACCTTGTGGCCGTTTCACACAACAGCAGCTTTAATCCCAGCGCTAATGGTCAGTTGATATTCAAAATCATTGCAGGGCTTCCCTGGTGGCGCAGTGGTTGAGAGTCCGCCTGCTGATGCAGGGGACGTGGGTTCGTGCCCCGGTCTGGGAAGATCCCACATGCCGCGTGAGCGGCTGGGCCCGTGAGCCATGGCCGCTGAGCCTGCGCGTCCGCACCCTGTGCTCCACAACGGGAGAGGCCACAGCAGTGAGAGGCCCACGTACTGCAAAAAAAATAAATAAATAAAATAATCATTGCAGACCTGTAAATGACACCTGCCCTGAAAACAAATCCTGGGGTCACATATCGACCAAAAAATTCAAAGGACGTCCATATTTCAAAACGACCGCTTCAAAAGGCATATTTTATGCACATTAGTTTTCTGCTTCTTTTTCTTTCTTTCTTTTTTGGTTAAAAAAACGGGAATGGAAAAAGGCATCCCTCAGAAGGGGCGAAAATCGTTGCAAACGAATCAATGGACAGAGGTTTAATCTCCAATATATATAAACAGCTCATGCAGCTTAATATTAAAAAAACAAACAACCCAATACAAAAATGGGCAGAAGATCTAAAGAGACGTTTCTTTAAAGAAGACACAGAGATGGCCAAGACGCACATGAAAAGCTGCTCAACAGCACTAATTATTAGAGAAATGCAAATCAAAACTACAATGAGGTGTCACCTCACACCTTTTAGAATCGGCATCATCAGAAAATCTACAAACAACAAATTCTGGGGAGGGTGTGGACAAAAGGAGCCCTCTTCCACTATTGGTGGGAATGTAAATTGATATAGTCACTATGGAGAACACTATGGAGTTTCCTTAAAAAAACTAGAAATAGAATTACCATCTGATCCAGCAATCCCACTTCTGGGCATATACCCAGAGAAAACCATAAATCAAAAAGGCACATTCACCACAATGTTCATTGCAGCACTATTTACAATAGCCAGGTAATGGAAGCAACCTAAATGCCCACAGACAGATGAATGGATAAAATTGGGGTACATATATAAAATGGAATATTACTCGGCCATAAAAAGGAATGAAACTGGTTCATTTGTAGAGACATCGATGGATCTAGAGACTGTCATACAGAATGAAGTAAGTCAGAAAGAGGAAAACAAATATTGTATATTAATGCATATATGTGGAACCTAAAAAATGGTACAGATGAACTGGTTTGCAGGGAAGAAATAGAGACACACAGGTAGAGAACAAACGTATGGACACCAAGTGTGGGAAGCCATGGGGTGGTGGTGGTGGGATGAGTTGGGAGATTGAGATTGACCTGTATACATGTATATGCATAAAATACATAACTAATAATAACCTGCTGTATAAAAAAGTAAATAAAATTAAATTTTAAAATTATAAAAAATAAAATTTAAAAATAAAAGAGAAAAAAGTTCTTCCCTTCACACAGATGTATTTATAGGAATGAATTATTTCCATGCTTATATCTATAAATACATAAAAGAGGAATAAAAGCTAACTTGAACCATAAAAGAAGAAAAACCTGAACCCACCAGTTATACAGAGGAAAACGCTATCAGGGCACTTGCTCCAGTGGTAAACAATTCTGAAATTGGTCAGAGGTGGGGAATCATCACCCATACCGCCAGCAACCCACCCCCCACACAAGGAGCGTCCTCATTGCAAAGCTGGGGGACCGTGCCAAGGCATCTCTGAATAAAGGTGAGCTGAGCCCCAGGCCAGCTGCTGCTGAACTGTTCCCACCCTTCCCAGGTAAAACACCTGAATATGTACAAGGGCTTGAAAGACTAGAGGAAGGGCCGTGGAGCCACACCAGCGGCAGCACGCAGGCCAACTTGGTGCCTGCAGGCCAGCCAGGGTGGTCCTGGCCCCGGGCGCTCTTCCAGAAGCTTTCCATTGTCCTGCCTGAGATACCCCACCTGTCCCGGCCCCCACTGCTTTTTTCCTTTCTCACCTCTGTCCGGAGAGAAATTCCAGCGGAAGGTATGGGTGACACATCCTCTTCTTTACAGGAGGCAGCCTGGCAACTCCTGCAGAAAGGTCAGCAGAACCCCACTCACACCGGGCCACCAACAAAGCTGTGGCCCCTCTCTCCCTCCCACCAGCACAGTCCCGAGACTGCTGACGGGGCAGAGAATATGGAGTCAGGCACAGGTTCAGGGGCCATTGCTGCCTGGAGCGCTCTTTATATTGACCTCAACCAGGCACACCTGGGGAGGGCCGGCCGGCAGGATAAGGCTGCCCACGTCAGCTAATCCACAACCCGCAGGGAATCACATTGTTGAAAATGGACCTCGCTAAGTCAGAATAGAAGGCAAGGAAAAAAAAGGACACAATGCCATTTGCAGCACCGTAGATGAGTCTAGAGTTAATCACGTGACATGTAGTAAGTCAGAAAGTGAAAGACACATATCATATCATATCTCTTATAGGTGTTACCTAAAAATGGATACCAGGGCAGATATTTCCACGGAGAAGGGCAATCACAGATTCATTAAACAAACTTATGGTTCACCAATGGAAAGGTGTGAGGATCGGTTTCATTACGATATCGGGGTTAACAGACTTATACAAACACAGGTGACATATATAATCACCAAACACCTACGGAATACCAAAAGACTACTCAACATTCTGTCATAACGTACATGGGAAAAGGATCCCAGGAAAAACAGACATCTGTATATGTGTAAAAGAACCACATCTTCCACACCTCCAACAAGCCAAACATTGTAATCAAACTTGCTGTCATAAAAAATAAAAATTAAATTAAAAACACAAACAAGAAGTTGGGAGACAAACTTGAGGGGCTTTCTCCTGGCACATTCCATTCTAAATTCCAATCTAGAACACGACTTCCATTGAGGCTCTGTTGCCCTAGTAACCAGAATTGGTAAGGGAGAACTGCTGCCACCTTGTGGCCGTTTCACACAACAGCAGCTTTAATCCCAGCGCTAATGGTCAGTTGATATTCAAAATCATTGCAGACCTGTAAATGACACCTGCCCTGAAAACAAATCCTGGGGTCACATATCGACCAAAAAATTCAAAGGACGTCCATATTTCAAAACGACCGCTTCAAAAGGCATATTTTATGCACATTAGTTTTCTGCTTCTTTTTCTTTCTTTCTTTTTTGGTTAAAAAAACGGGAATGGAAAAAGGCATCCCTCAGAAGGGGCGAAAATCGTTGCAAACGAATCAATGGACAAAGGTTTAATCGCCAATATATATAATCAGCACATGCAGCTTAATATTAATAAAAAAAACAACCCAATACAAAAATGGGCAGAAGATCTAAAGAGACGTTTCTTTAAAGAAGACACAGAGATGGCCAAGATGCACATGAAAAGCTGCTCAACAGCACTAATTATTAGAGAAATGCAAATCAAAACTACAATGAGGTGTCACCTCACACCTGTTAGAATCGGCATCATCAGAAAGTCTACAAACAACAAATTCTGGGGAGGGTGTGGACAAAAGGAGCCCTCTTCCACTATTGTTGGGAATGTAAATTGATATAGTCACTATGGAGAACACTATGGAGTTTCCTTAAAAAAACTAGAAATAGAATTACCATCTGATCCAGCAATCCCACTTCTGGGCATATACCCAGAGAAAACCATAAATCAAAAAGGCACATTCACCACAATGTTCATTGCAGCACTATTTACAATAGCCAGGTAATGGAAGCAACCTAAATGCCCACAGACAGATGAATGGATAAAATTGGGGTACATATATAAAATGGAATATTACTCGGCCATAAAAAGGAATGAAACTGGGTCATTTGTAGAGACATCGATGGATCTAGAGACTGTCATACAGAATGAAGTAAGTCAGAAAGAGGAAAACAAATATTGTATATTAATGCATATATGTGGAACCTAAAAAATGGTACAGATGAACTGGTTTGCAGGGAAGAAATAGAGACACACAGGTAGAGAACAAACGTATGGACACCAAGTGTGGGAAGCCATGGGGTGGTGGTGGTGGGATGAGTTGGGAGATTGAGATTGACCTGTATACATGTATATGCATAAAATACATAACTAATAATAACCTGCTGTATAAAAAAGTAAATAAAATTAAATTTTAAAATTATAAAAAATAAAATTTAAAAATAAAAGAGAAAAAAGTTCTTCCCTTCACACAGATGTATTTATAGGAATGAATTATTTCCATGCTTATATCTATAAATACATAAAAGAGGAATAAAAGCTAACTTGAACCATAAAAGAAGAAAAACCTGAACCCACCAGTTATACAGAGGAAAACGCTATCAGGGCACTTGCTCCAGTGGTAAACAATTCTGAAATTGGTCAGAGGTGGGGAATCATCACCCATACCGCCAGCAACCCACCCCCCACACAAGGAGCGTCCTCATTGCAAAGCTGGGGGACCGTGCCAAGGCATCTCTGAATAAAGGTGAGCTGAGCCCCAGGCCAGCTGCTGCTGAACTGTTCCCACCCTTCCCAGGTAAAACACCTGAATATGTACAAGGGCTTGAAAGACTAGAGGAAGGGCCGTGGAGCCACACCAGCGGCAGCACGCAGGCCAACTTGGTGCCTGCAGGCCAGCCAGGGTGGTCCTGGCCCCGGGCGCTCTTCCAGAAGCTTTCCATTGTCCTGCCTGAGATACCCCACCTGTCCCGGCCCCCACTGCTTTTTTCCTTTCTCACCTCTGTCCGGAGAGAAATTCCAGCGGAAGGTATGGGTGACACATCCTCTTCTTTACAGGAGGCAGCCTGGCAACTCCTGCAGAAAGGTCAGCAGAACCCCACTCACACCGGGCCACCAACAAAGCTGTGGCCCCTCTCTCCCTCCCACCAGCACAGTCCCGAGACTGCTGACGGGGCAGAGAATATGGAGTCAGGCACAGGTTCAGGGGCCATTGCTGCCTGGAGCGCTCTTTATATTGACCTCAACCAGGCACACCTGGGGAGGGCCGGCCGGCAGGATAAGGCTGCCCACGTCAGCTAATCCACAACCCGCAGGGAATCACATTGTTGAAAATGGACCTCGCTAAGTCAGAATAGAAGGCAAGGAAAAAAAAGGACACAATGCCATTTGCAGCACCGTAGATGAGTCTAGAGTTAATCACGTGACATGTAGTAAGTCAGAAAGTGAAAGACACATATCATATCATATCTCTTATAGGTGTTACCTAAAAATGGATACCAGGGCAGATATTTCCACGGAGAAGGGCAATCACAGATTCATTAAACATACTTATGGTTCACCAATGGAAAGGTGTGAGGATCGGTTTCATTACGATATCGGGGTTAACAGACTTATACAAACACAGGTGACATATATAATCACCAAACACCTACGGAATACCAAAAGACTACTCAACATTCTGTCATAACGTACATGGGAAAAGGATCCCAGGAAAAACAGACATCTGTATATGTGTAAAAGAACCACATCTTCCACACCTCCAACAAGCCAAACATTGTAATCAAACTTGCTGTCATAAAAAATAAAAATTAAATTAAAAACACAAACAAGAAGTTGGGAGACAAACTTGAGGGGCTTTCTCCTGGCACATTCCATTCTAAATTCCAATCTAGAACACGACTTCCATTGAGGCTCTGTTGCCCTGGTAACCAGAATTGGTAAGGGAGAACTGCTGCCACCTTGTGGCCGTTTCACACAACAGCAGCTTTAATCCCAGCGCTAATGGTCAGTTGATATTCAAAATCATTGCAGACCTGTAAATGACACCTGCCCTGAAAACAAATCCTGGGGTCACATATCGACCAAAAAATTCAAAGGACGTCCATATTTCAAAACGACCGCTTCAAAAGGCATATTTTATGCACATTAGTTTTCTGCTTCTTTTTCTTTCTTTCTTTTTTGGTTAAAAAAACGGGAATGGAAAAAGGCATCCCTCAGAAGGGGCGAAAATCGTTGCAAACGAATCAATGGACAAAGGTTTAATCGCCAATATATATAATCAGCACATGCAGCTTAATATTAATAAAAAAACAACCCAATACAAAAATGGGCAGAAGATCTAAAGAGACGTTTCTTTAAAGAAGACACAGAGATGGCCAAGACGCACATGAAAAGCTGCTCAACAGCACTAATTATTAGAGAAATGCAAATCAAAACTACAATGAGGTGTCACCTCACACCTGTTAGAATCGGCATCATCAGAAAGTCTACAAACAACAAATTCTGGGGAGGGTGTGGACAAAAGGAGCCCTCTTCCACTATTGTTGGGAATGTAAATTGATATAGTCACTATGGAGAACACTATGGAGTTTCCTTAAAAAAACTAGAAATAGAATTACCATCTGATCCAGCAATCCCACTTCTGGGCATATACCCAGAGAAAACCATAAATCAAAAAGGCACATTCACCACAATGTTCATTGCAGCACTATTTACAATAGCCAGGTAATGGAAGCAACCTAAATGCCCACAGACAGATGAATGGATAAAATTGGGGTACATATATAAAATGGAATATTACTCGGCCATAAAAAGGAATGAAACTGGGTCATTTGTAGAGACATCGATGGATCTAGAGACTGTCATACAGAATGAAGTAAGTCAGAAAGAGGAAAACAAATATTGTATATTAATGCATATATGTGGAACCTAAAAAATGGTACAGATGAACTGGTTTGCAGGGAAGAAATAGAGACACACAGGTAGAGAACAAACGTATGGACACCAAGTGTGGGAAGCCATGGGGTGGTGGTGGTGGGATGAGTTGGGAGATTGAGATTGACCTGTATACATGTATATGCATAAAATACATAACTAATAATAACCTGCTGTATAAAAAAGTAAATAAAATTAAATTTTAAAATTATAAAAAATAAAATTTAAAAATAAAAGAGAAAAAAGTTCTTCCCTTCACACAGATGTATTTATAGGAATGAATTATTTCCATGCTTATATCTATAAATACATAAAAGAGGAATAAAAGCTAACTTGAACCATAAAAGAAGAAAAACCTGAACCCACCAGTTATACAGAGGAAAACGCTATCAGGGCACTTGCTCCAGTGGTAAACAATTCTGAAATTGGTCAGAGGTGGGGAATCATCACCCATACCGCCAGCAACCCACCCCCCACACAAGGAGCGTCCTCATTGCAAAGCTGGGGGACCGTGCCGAGGCATCTCTGAATAAAGGTGAGCTGAGCCCCAGGCCAGCTGCTGCTGAACTGTTCCCACCCTTCCCAGGTAAAACACCTGAATATGTACAAGGGCTTGAAAGACTAGAGGAAGGGCCGTGGAGCCACACCAGCGGCAGCACGCAGGCCAACTTGGTGCCTGCAGGCCAGCCAGGGTGGTCCTGGCCCCGGGCGCTCTTCCAGAAGCTTTCCATTGTCCTGCCTGAGATACCCCACCTGTCCCGGCCCCCACTGCTTTTTTCCTTTCTCACCTCTGTCCGGAGAGAAATTCCAGCGGAAGGTATGGGTGACACATCCTCTTCTTTACAGGAGGCAGCCTGGCAACTCCTGCAGAAAGGTCAGCAGAACCCCACTCACACCGGGCCACCAACAAAGCTGTGGCCCCTCTCTCCCTCCCACCAGCACAGTCCCGAGACTGCTGACGGGGCAGAGAATATGGAGTCAGGCACAGGTTCAGGGGCCATTGCTGCCTGGAGCGCTCTTTATATTGACCTCAACCAGGCACACCTGGGGAGGGCCGGCCGGCAGGATAAGGCTGCCCACGTCAGCTAATCCACAACCCGCAGGGAATCACATTGTTGAAAATGGACCTCGCTAAGTCAGAATAGAAGGCAAGGAAAAAAAAGGACACAATGCCATTTGCAGCACCGTAGATGAGTCTAGAGTTAATCACGTGACATGTAGTAAGTCAGAAAGTGAAAGACACATATCATATCATATCTCTTATAGGTGTTACCTAAAAATGGATACCAGGGCAGATATTTCCACGGAGAAGGGCAATCACAGATTCATTAAACAAACTTATGGTTCACCAATGGAAAGGTGTGAGGATCGGTTTCATTACGATATCGGGGTTAACAGACTTATACAAACACAGGTGACATATATAATCACCAAACACCTACGGAATACCAAAAGACTACTCAACATTCTGTCATAACGTACATGGGAAAAGGATCCCAGGAAAAACAGACATCTGTATATGTGTAAAAGAACCACATCTTCCACACCTCCAACAAGCCAAACATTGTAATCAAACTTGCTGTCATAAAAAATAAAAATTAAATTAAAAACACAAACAAGAAGTAGGGAGACAAACTTGAGGGGCTTTCTCCTGGCACATTCCATTCTAAATTCCAATCTAGAACACGACTTCCATTGAGGCTCTGTTGCCCTAGTAACCAGAATTGGTAAGGGAGAACTGCTGCCACCTTGTGGCCGTTTCACACAACAGCAGCTTTAATCCCAGCGCTAATGGTCAGTTGATATTCAAAATCATTGCAGACCTGTAAATGACACCTGCCCTGAAAACAAATCCTGGGGTCACATATCGACCAAAAAATTCAAAGGACGTCCATATTTCAAAACGACCGCTTCAAAAGGCATATTTTATGCACATTAGTTTTCTGCTTCTTTTTCTTTCTTTCTTTTTTGGTTAAAAAAACGGGAATGGAAAAAGGCATCCCTCAGAAGGGGCGAAAATCGTTGCAAACGAATCAATGGACAAAGGTTTAATCGCCAATATATATAATCAGCACATGCAGCTTAATATTAATAAAAAAAACAACCCAATACAAAAATGGGCAGAAGATCTAAAGAGACGTTTCTTTAAAGAAGACACAGAGATGGCCAAGACGCACATGAAAAGCTGCTCAACAGCACTAATTATTAGAGAAATGCAAATCAAAACTACAATGTGGTATCACCTCACACCTGTTAGAATCGGCATCGTCAGAAAATCTACAAACAACAAATTCTGGGGAGGGTGTGGACAAAAGGAGCCCTCTTCCACTATTGGGGGGAATGTAAATTTATACAGTCACTATGGAGAACACTATGGAGTTTCCTTAAAAAAACTAGAAATAGAATTACCATCTGATCCGGCAATCCCACTTCTGGGCATATACCCAGAGAAAACCATAAATCAAAAAGGCACATTCACCACAATGTTCATGGCAGCACTATTTACAATAGCCAGGTAATGGAAGCAACCTAAATGCCCACAGACAGATGAATGGATAAAATTGGGGTACATATATAAAATGGAATATTACTCGGCCATAAAAAGGAATGAAACTGGTTCATTTGTAGAGACATCGATGGATCTAGAGACTGTCATACAGAATGAAGTAAGTCAGAAAGAGGAAAACAAATATTGTATATTAATGCATATATGTGGAACCTAAAAGATGGTACAGATGAACTGGTTTGCAGGGAAGAAATAGAGACACACAGGTAGAGAAAAAACGTATGGACACCAAGTGTGGGAAGCCATGGGGTGGTGGTGGTGGGATGAGTTGGGAGATTGAGATTGACCTGTATACATGTATAGGCATAAAATACATAACTAATAATAACCTGCTGTATAAAAAAGTAAATAAAATTAAATTTCAAAATTATAAAAAATAAAATTTAAAAATAAAAGAGAAAAAAGTTCTTCCCTTCACACAGATGTATTTATAGGAATGAATTATTTCCATGCTTATATCTATAAATACATAAAAGAGGAATAAAAGCTAACTTGAACCATAAAAGAAGAAAAACCTGAACCCACTAGTTATACAGAGGAAAACGCTATCAGGGCACTTGCTCCAGCGGTAAACAATTCTGAAATTGGTCAGAGGTGGGGAATCATCTCCCATACAGCCATCAACCCACCCCACACACAAGGAGCGTCCTCATTGCAAAGCTGGGGGACCGTGCCGAGGCATCTCTGAATAAAGGTGAGCTGAGCCACAGGCCAGCTGCTGCTGAACTGTTCCCACCCTTCCCAGGTAAAACACCTGAATATGTACAAGGGCTTGAAAGACTAGAGGAAGGGCCGTGGAGCCACACCAGCGACAGCACGCAGGCCAACTTGGTGCCTGCAGGCCAGCCAGGGTGGTCCTGGCCCCGGGCCCTCTTCCGGAAGCTTTCCATTGTCCTGCCTGAGATACCCCACCTGTCCCGGCCCCCACTGCTTTTTTCCTTCCTCACCTCTGTCCGGAGAGAAATTCCAGCGGAAGGTATGGGTGACACATCCTCTTCTTTACAGGAGGCAGCCTGGCAACTCCTGCAGAAAGGTCAGCAGAACCCCACTCACACCGGGCCACCAACAAAGCTGTGGCCCCTCACTCCCACCCACCAGCACAGCCCCGAGGCTGTTGACGGGGCAGAGAATATGGAGTCAGGCACAGGTTCAGGGGCTATTGCTGCCTGGAGCGCTGTTTATATTGACCTCAACCAGGCACACCTGGGGAGGGCCGGCCGGCAGGATAAGGCTGCCCACGTCAGCTAATCCATAACCCGCAGGGAATCACATTGTTGAAAATGGACCTCGCTAAGTCAGAATAGAAGGCAAGGAAAAAAAAGGACACAATGCCATTTGCAGCACCGTAGATGAGTCTAGAGGTAATCACGTGACATGTAGTAAGTCAGAAAGTGAAAGACACATATCATATCATATCACTTATAGGTGTTACCTAAAAATGGATACCAGGGCAGATATTTTCACGGAGAAGGGCAATCACAGATTCATTAAACAAACTTATGGTTCACCAATGGAAAGGTGTGAGGATTGGTTTCATTACGATATCGGGGTTAACAGACTTATACAAACACAGGTGACATATATAATCACCAAACACCTACGGAATACCAAAAGACTACTCAACATTCTGTCATAACGTACATGGGAAAAGGATCCCAGGAAAAACAGACATCTGTATATGTGTAAAAGAACCACATCTTCCACACCTCCAACAAGCCAAACATTGTAATCAAACTTGCTGTCATAAAAAATAAAAATTAAATTAAAAACACAAACAAGAAGTAGGGAGACAAACTTGAGGGGCTTTCTCCTGGCACATTCCATTCTAAATTCCAATCTAGAACACGACTTCCATTGAGGCTCTGTTGCCCTGGTAACCAGAATTGGTAAGGGAGAACTGCTGCCACCTTGTGGCCGTTTCACACAACAGCAGCTTTAATCCCAGCGCTAATGGTCAGTTGATATTCAAAATCATTGCAGGCCGGTAAATGACACCTGCCCTGAAAACAAATCCTGGGCTCACATATCGACCAAAAAATTCAAAGGACGCCCGTATTTCAAAACGACAGTTTTAAAAGCCATATTTTACGCACATTAGTGTTCTGCTTATTTTTGTTTCTTTCCTTTTTTGTTAAAAAAACGGGAATGGAAAAAGGCATCCCTCAGAAGGGGCGAAAATCGTTGCAAACGAATCAATGGACAAAGGTTTAATCTCCAATATATATATAAACAGCTCATGCAGCTTAATATTAAAAAACAAACAACCCAATACAAACATGGGCAGAAGATCTAAAGAGTCGTTTCTTTAAAGAAGACACAGAGATGGCCAAGACGCACATGAAAAGCTGCTCAACAGCACTAATTATTAGAGAAATGCAAATCAAAACTAAAATGAGGTATCACCTCACACCTGTTAGAATCGGCATCCTCAGAAAATCTAGAAACAACAAATTCTGGGGAGGGTGTGGACAAAAGGAGCCCTCTTCCACTATTGGTGGGAATGTAAATTGATACAGTCAGTATGGAGAACACTATGGAGTTTCCTTAAAAAAACTAGAAATAGAATTATCATCTGATCCAGCAATCCCACTTCTGGGCATATACCCAGAGAAAACCATAAATCAAAAAGGCACATTCACCACAATGTTCATTGCAGCACTATTTACAATAGCCAGGTAATGGAAGCAACCTAAATGCCCACAGACAGATGAATGGATAAAATTGGGGTACACATATCAAAAGGAATATTACTCGGCCATAAAATGGAATGACACAGGGTCATTTGTAGAGACATCGATGGATCTAGAGACTGTCATACAGAATGAAGTAAGTCAGAAAGAGGAAAACAAATATTGTATATTAATGCATATATGTGGAACCTAAAATATGGTACAGATGAACTGGTTTGCAGGGAAGAAATAGAGACACACAGGTAGAGAACAAACGTATGGACACCAAGTGTGGGAAGCCATGGGGTGGTGGTGGTGGGATGAGTAGGGAGATTGAGATTGACCTGTATACATGTATATGCATAAAATACATAACTAATAATAACCTGCTGTATAAAAAAGTAAATAAAATTAAATTTCAAAATTATAAAAAATAAAATTTAAAAATAAAACAGAAAAACGTTCTTCCCTTCACACAGATGTATTTAGAGGAATGAATTATTTCCATGCTTATATCTATAAATACATAAAAGAGGAATAAAAGCTAACTTGGAACATAAAAGAAGAAAAACCTGAACCCACCAGTTATACAGAGGAAAACGTTATCAGGGCACTTGCTCCAGCGGTAAACAATTCTGAAATTGGTCAGAGGTGGGGACTCATCTCCCATACAGCAGGCAACACAGCGCCCACACAAGGAGCGTCCTCATTGCAAAGCTGGGGGACCGTGCCGAGGCATCTCTGAATAAAGGTGAGCTGAGCCCCAGGCCAGCTGCTGCTGAACTGTTCCCACCCTTCCCAGGTAAAACACCTGAATATGTACAAGGGCTTGAAAGACTAGAGGAAGGGCCGTGGAGCCACACCAGCGACAGCACGCAGGCCAACTTCGTGCCTGCAGGCCAGCCAGGGTGGTCCTGGCCCCGGGCGCTCTTCCGGAAGCTTTCCATTGTCCTGCCTTAGATACCCCACCTGTCCCGGCCCCCACTGATTTTTCCTTCCTCACCTCTGTCCAGAGAGAAATTCCAGCGGTAGGTATGGGTGACACATCCTCTTCTTTACAGGAGGCAGCATGGCAACTCCTGCAGAAAGGCCAGCAGAACCCCACTCACACCGGGCCACCAACAAAGCTGTGGCCCCTCACTCCCTCCCACCAGCAGAGCCCCGAGACTGCTGACGGGGCAGAGAATATGGAGTCAGGCACAGCTTCAGGGGCTATTGCTGCCGGGAGCGCTGTTTATATTGACCTGAAACAGGCGCACCTGGGGAGGGCCGGCTGGCAGGATAAGGCTGCCCACGTCAGCTAATCCACAACGCGCAGGGAATCACATTGTTGAAAATGGACCTCGCTAAGTCAGAATAGAAGGCAAGGAAAAAAAGGACACAATGCCATTTGCAGCACCGTAGATGAGTCTAGAGGTAATCACGTGACATGTAGTAAGTCAGAAAGTGAAAGACACATATCATATCATATCACTTATAGGTGTTACCTAAAAATGGATACCAGGGCAGATATTTCCACGGAGAAGGGCAATCACAGATTCATTAAACAAACTTATGGTTCACCAATGGAAAGGTGTGAGGATTGGTTTCATTACGATATCGGGGTTAACAGACTTATACAAACACAGGTGACATATATAATCACCAAAGACCTACGGAATACAAAGAGAGGACTACTCAACATTCTGTCATAACGTACATGGGAAAAGGATCCCAGGAAAAACAGAAATCTGTATATGTGTAAAAGAACCACATCTTCCACACCTCCAACAAGCCAAACATTGTAATCAAACTTGCTGTAATAAAAAATAAAAATTAAATTAAAAACACGAACAAGAAGTAGGGAGACAAACTTGAGGGGCTTTCACCTGGCACATTCCATTCTAAATTCCAATCTAGAACATGACTTCCATTGAGGCTCTGTTGCCCTACTAACCAGAATTGGTAAGGGAGAACTGCTGCCACCTTGTGGCCGTTTCACACAACAGCAGCTTTAATCCCAGCGCTAATGGTCAGTTGATATTCAAAATCATTGCAGGCCGGTAAATGACACCTGCCCTGAAAACAAATCCTGGGCTCACATATCGACCAAAAAATTCAAAGGACGCCTGTATTTCAAAACGACAGTTTTAAAAGCCATATTTTACGCACATTAGTGTTCTGCTTATTTTTGTTTCTTTCCTTTTTTGTTAAAAAAACGGGAATGGAAAAAGGCATCCCTCAGAAGGGGCGAAAATCGTTGCAAACGAATCAATGGACAAAGGTTTAATCTCCAATATATATATAAACAGCTCATGCAGCTTGATATTAAAAAACAAACAACCCAATACAAACATGGGCAGAATATCTAAAGAGACGTTTCTTCAAAGAAGACACAGAGATGGCCAAGACGCACATGAAAAGCTGCTCAACAGCACTAATTATTAGAGAAATGCAAATCAAAACTACAATGACGTATCACCTCACACCTGTTAGAATCGGCATCATCAGAAAATCTTCAAACAACAAATTCTGGGGAGGGTGTGGACAAAAGGAGCCCTCTTCCACTATTGGTGGGAATGTAAATTGATACAGTTACTATGGAGAACACTATGGAGTTTCCTTAAAAAAACTAGAAATAGAATTACCATCTGATCCAGCAATCCCACTTCTGGGCATATACCCAGAGAAAACCATAAATCAAAAAGGCACATTCAACACAATGTTCATTGCAGCACTATTTACAATAGCCAGGTAATGGCAGCAACCTAAATGCCCACAGACAGATGAATGGATAAAGATGGGGTACATATATCAAATGGAATATTACTCGGCCATAAAAAGGAATGAAACTGGGTCATTTGTAGAGACATCGATGGATCTAGAGACTGTCATACAGAATGAAGTAAGTCAGAAAGAGTAAAACAAATATTGTATATTAATGCATATATGTGGAACCTAAAAAATGGTACAGATGAACTGGTTTGCAGGGAAGAAATAGAGACACACAGGTAGAGAACAAACGTATGGACACCAAGTGTGGGAAGCCATGGGGTGGTGGTGGTGGGATGAGTTGGGAGATTGAGATTGACCTGTATACATGTATATGCATAAAATACATAACTAATAATAACCTGCTGTATAAAAACGTAAATAAAATTAAATTTCAAAATTATAAAAAATAAAATTTAAAAATAAAACAGAAAAACGTTCTTCCCTTCACACAGATGTATTTATAGGAATGAATTATTTCCATGCTTATATCTATAAATACATAAAAGAGGAACAAAAGCTAACTTGAACCATAAAAGAAGAAAAACCTGAACCCACCAGTTATACAGAGGAAATCCCTATCAGGGCACTTGCTCCAGCGGTAAACAATTCTGAAATTGGTCAGAGGTGGGGAATCATCTCCCATACAGCCAGCAACCCACCCCCACACAAGGAGCGTCCTCATTGCAAAGCTGGGGGACCGTGCCGAGGCATCTCTGAATAAAGGTGTGCAGAGCCCTAGGCCAGCTGCTGCTGAACTGTTCCCACCCTTCCCAGGTAAAACACCTGAATATGTACAAGGGCTTGAAAGACTGGAGGAAGGCCCGTGGAGCCACACCAGCGAGAGCACGCAGGCCAACTTGGTGCCTGCAGGCCAGCCAGGGTGGTCCTGGCCACGGGCGCTCTTCCGGAATCTTTCCATTGTCCTGCCTGAGATACCCCACCTGTCCCGGCCCCCACTGATTTTTCCTTCCTCACCTCTGTCCAGAGAGAAATTCCAGCGGTAGGTATGGGTGACACATCCTCTTCTTTACAGGAGGCAGCATGGCAACTCCTGCAGAAAGGCCAGCAGAACCCCACTCACACCGGGCCACCAACAAAGCTGTGGCCCCTCACTCCCTCCCACCAGCACAGCCCCGAGACTGCTGACGGGGCAGAGAATATGGAGTCAGGCACAGCTTCAGGGGCTATTGCTGCCGGGAGCGCTGTTTATATTGACCTCAAACAGGCGCACCTGGGGAGGGCCGGCTGGCAGGATAAGGCTGCCCACGTCAGCTAATCCACAACGCGCAGGGAATCACATTGTTGAAAATGGACCTCGCTAAGTCAGAATAGAAGGCAAGGAAAAAAAGGACACAATGCCATTTGCAGCACCGTAGATGAGTCTAGAGGTAATCACGTGACATGTAGTAAGTCAGAAAGTGAAAGACACATATCATATCATATCACTTATAGGTGTTACCTAAAAATGGATACCAGGGCAGATATTTCCACGGAGAAGGGCAATCACAGATTCATTAAACATACTTATGGTTCACCAATGGAAAGGTGTGAGGATTGGTTTCATTACGATATCGGGGTTAACAGACTTATACAAACACAGGTGACATATATAATCACCAAAGACCTACGGAATACAAAGAGAGGACTACTCAACATTCTGTCATAACGTACATGGGAAAAGGATCCCAGGAAAAACAGAAATCTGTATATGTGTAAAAGAACCACATCTTCCACACCTCCAACAAGCCAAACATTGTAATCAAACTTGCTGTAATAAAAAATAAAAATTAAATTAAAAACACGAACAAGAAGTAGGGAGACAAACTTGAGGGGCTTTCACCTGGCACATTCCATTCTAAATTCCAATCTAGAACATGACTTCCATTGAGGCTCTGTTGCCCTACTAACCAGAATTGGTAAGGGAGAACTGCTGCCACCTTGTGGCCGTTTCACACAACAGCAGCTTTAATCCCAGCGCTAATGGTCAGTTGATATTCAAAATCATTGCAGGCCGGTAAATGACACCTGCCCTGAAAACAAATCCTGGGCTCACATATCGACCAAAAAATTCAAAGGACGCCCGTATTTCAAAACGACAGTTTTAAAAGCCATATTTTACGCACATTAGTGTTCTGCTTATTTTTGTTTCTTTCCTTTTTTGTTAAAAAAACGGGAATGGAAAAAGGCATCCCTCAGAAGGGGCGAAAATCGTTGCAAACGAATCAATGGACAAAGGTTTAATCTCCAATATATATATAAACAGCTCATGCAGCTTAATATTAAAAAACAAACAACCCAATACAAACATGGGCAGAATATCTAAAGAGACGTTTCTTCAAAGAAGACACAGAGATGGCCAAGACGCACATGAAAAGCTGCTCAACAGCACTAATTATTAGAGAAATGCAAATCAAAACTACAATGACGTATCACCTCACACCTGTTAGAATCGGCATCATCAGAAAATCTTCAAACAACAAATTCTGGGGAGGGTGTGGACAAAAGGAGCCCTCTTCCACTATTGGTGGGAATGTAAATTGATACAGTTACTATGGAGAACACTATGGAGTTTCCTTAAAAAAACTAGAAATAGAATTACCATCTGATCCAGCAATCCCACTTCTGGGCATATACCCAGAGAAAACCATAAATCAAAAAGGCACATTCAACACAATGTTCATTGCAGCACTATTTACAATAGCCAGGCAATGGCAGCAACCTAAATGCCCACAGACAGATGAATGGATAAAGATGGGGTACATATATCAAATGGAATATTACTCGGCCATAAAAAGGAATGAAACTGGGTCATTTGTAGAGACATCGATGGATCTAGAGACTGTCATACAGAATGAAGTAAGTCAGAAAGAGTAAAACAAATATTGTATATTAATGCATATATGTGGAACCTAAAAAATGGTACAGATGAACTGGTTTGCAGGGAAGAAATAGAGACACACAGGTAGAGAACAAACGTATGGACACCAAGTGTGGGAAGCCATGGGGTGGTGGTGGTGGGATGAGTTGGGAGATTGAGATTGACCTGTATACATGTATATGCATAAAATACATAACTAATAATAACCTGCTGTATAAAAACGTAAATAAAATTAAATTTCAAAATTATAAAAAATAAAATTTAAAAATAAAACAGAAAAACGTTCTTCCCTTCACACAGATGTATTTATAGGAATGAATTATTTCCATGCTTATATCTATAAATACATAAAAGAGGAACAAAAGCTAACTTGAACCATAAAAGAAGAAAAACCTGAACCCACCAGTTATACAGAGGAAATCCCTATTAGGGCACTTGCTCCAGCGGTAAACAATTCTGAAATTGGTCAGAGGTGGGGAATCATCTCCCATACAGCCAGCAACCCACCCCCACACAAGGAGCGTCCTCATTGCAAAGCTGGGGGACCGTGCCGAGGCATCTCTGAATAAAGGTGTGCAGAGCCCTAGGCCAGCTGCTGCTGAACTGTTCCCACCCTTCCCAGGTAAAACACCTGAATATGTACAAGGGCTTGAAAGACTGGAGGAAGGCCCGTGGAGCCACACCAGCGAGAGCACGCAGGCCAACTTGGTGCCTGCAGGCCAGCCAGGGTGGTCCTGGCCACGGGCGCTCTTCCGGAAGCTTTCCATTGTCCTGCCTGAGATACCCCACCTGTCCCGGCCCCCACTGATTTTTCCTTCCTCACCTCTGTCCAGAGAGAAATTCCAGCGGTAGGTATGGGTGACACATCCTCTTCTTTACAGGAGGCAGCATGGCAACTCCTGCAGAAAGGCCAGCAGAACCCCACTCACACCGGGCCACCAACAAAGCTGTGGCCCCTCACTCCCTCCCACCAGCACAGCCCCGAGACTGCTGACGGGGCAGAGAATATGGAGTCAGGCACAGCTTCAGGGGCTATTGCTGCCGGGAGCGCTGTTTATATTGACCTCAAACAGGCGCACCTGGGGAGGGCCGGCTGGCAGGATAAGGCTGCCCACGTCAGCTAATCCACAACGCGCAGGGAATCACATTGTTGAAAATGGACCTCGCTAAGTCAGAATAGAAGGCAAGGAAAAAAAGGACACAATGCCATTTGCAGCACCGTAGATGAGTCTAGAGGTAATCACGTGACATGTAGTAAGTCAGAAAGTGAAAGACACATATCATATCATATCACTTATAGGTGTTACCTAAAAATGGATACCAGGGCAGATATTTCCACGGAGAAGGGCAATCACAGATTCATTAAACATACTTATGGTTCACCAATGGAAAGGTGTGAGGATTGGTTTCATTACGATATCGGGGTTAACAGACTTATACAAACACAGGTGACATATATAATCACCAAAGACCTACGGAATACAAAGAGAGGACTACTCAACATTCTGTCATAACGTACATGGGAAAAGGATCCCAGGAAAAACAGAAATCTGTATATGTGTAAAAGAACCACATCTTCCACACCTCCAACAAGCCAAACATTGTAATCAAACTTGCTGTAATAAAAAATAAAAATTAAATTAAAAACACGAACAAGAAGTAGGGAGACAAACTTGAGGGGCTTTCACCTGGCACATTCCATTCTAAATTCCAATCTAGAACATGACTTCCATTGAGGCTCTGTTGCCCTACTAACCAGAATTGGTAAGGGAGAACTGCTGCCACCTTGTGGCCGTTTCACACAACAGCAGCTTTAATCCCAGCGCTAATGGTCAGTTGATATTCAAAATCATTGCAGGCCGGTAAATGACACCTGCCCTGAAAACAAATCCTGGGCTCACATATCGACCAAAAAATTCAAAGGACGCCCGTATTTCAAAACGACAGTTTTAAAAGCCATATTTTACGCACATTAGTGTTCTGCTTATTTTTGTTTCTTTCCTTTTTTGTTAAAAAAACGGGAATGGAAAAAGGCATCCCTCAGAAGGGGCGAAAATCGTTGCAAACGAATCAATGGACAAAGGTTTAATCTCCAATATATATATAAACAGCTCATGCAGCTTAATATTAAAAAACAAACAACCCAATACAAACATGGGCAGAATATCTAAAGAGACGTTTCTTCAAAGAAGACACAGAGATGGCCAAGACGCACATGAAAAGCTGCTCAACAGCACTAATTATTAGAGAAATGCAAATCAAAACTACAATGACGTATCACCTCACACCTGTTAGAATCGGCATCATCAGAAAATCTTCAAACAACAAATTCTGGGGAGGGTGTGGACAAAAGGAGCCCTCTTCCACTATTGGTGGGAATGTAAATTGATACAGTTACTATGGAGAACACTATGGAGTTTCCTTAAAAAAACTAGAAATAGAATTACCATCTGATCCAGCAATCCCACTTCTGGGCATATACCCAGAGAAAACCATAAATCAAAAAGGCACATTCAACACAATGTTCATTGCAGCACTATTTACAATAGCCAGGCAATGGCAGCAACCTAAATGCCCACAGACAGATGAATGGATAAAGATGGGGTACATATATCAAATGGAATATTACTCGGCCATAAAAAGGAATGAAACTGGGTCATTTGTAGAGACATCGATGGATCTAGAGACTGTCATACAGAATGAAGTAAGTCAGAAAGAGTAAAACAAATATTGTATATTAATGCATATATGTGGAACCTAAAAAATGGTACAGATGAACTGGTTTGCAGGGAAGAAATAGAGACACACAGGTAGAGAACAAACGTATGGACACCAAGTGTGGGAAGCCATGGGGTGGTGGTGGTGGGATGAGTTGGGAGATTGAGATTGACCTGTATACATGTATATGCATAAAATACATAACTAATAATAACCTGCTGTATAAAAAAGTAAATAAAATTAAATTTCAAAATTATAAAAAATAAAATTTAAAAATAAAACAGAAAAACGTTCTTCCCTTCACACAGATGTATTTATAGGAATGAATTATTTCCATGCTTATATCTATAAATACATAAAAGAGGAACAAAAGCTAACTTGAACCATAAAAGAAGAAAAACCTGAACCCACCAGTTATACAGAGGAAATCCCTATCAGGGCACTTGCTCCAGCGGTAAACAATTCTGAAATTGGTCAGAGGTGGGGAATCATCTCCCATACAGCCAGCAACCCACCCCCACACAAGGAGCGTCCTCATTGCAAAGCTGGGGGACCGTGCCGAGGCATCTCTGAATAAAGGTGTGCAGAGCCCTAGGCCAGCTGCTGCTGAACTGTTCCCACCCTTCCCAGGTAAAACACCTGAATATGTACAAGGGCTTGAAAGACTGGAGGAAGGCCCGTGGAGCCACACCAGCGAGAGCACGCAGGCCAACTTGGTGCCTGCAGGCCAGCCAGGGTGGTCCTGGCCACGGGCGCTCTTCCGGAATCTTTCCATTGTCCTGCCTGAGATACCCCACCTGTCCCGGCCCCCACTGATTTTTCCTTCCTCACCTCTGTCCAGAGAGAAATTCCAGCGGTAGGTATGGGTGACACATCCTCTTCTTTACAGGAGGCAGCATGGCAACTCCTGCAGAAAGGCCAGCAGAACCCCACTCACACCGGGCCACCAACAAAGCTGTGGCCCCTCACTCCCTCCCACCAGCACAGCCCCGAGACTGCTGACGGGGCAGAGAATATGGAGTCAGGCACAGCTTCAGGGGCTATTGCTGCCGGGAGCGCTGTTTATATTGACCTCAAACAGGCGCACCTGGGGAGGGCCGGCTGGCAGGATAAGGCTGCCCACGTCAGCTAATCCACAACGCGCAGGGAATCACATTGTTGAAAATGGACCTCGCTAAGTCAGAATAGAAGGCAAGGAAAAAAAGGACACAATGCCATTTGCAGCACCGTAGATGAGTCTAGAGGTAATCACGTGACATGTAGTAAGTCAGAAAGTGAAAGACACATATCATATCATATCACTTATAGGTGTTACCTAAAAATGGATACCAGGGCAGATATTTCCACGGAGAAGGGCAATCACAGATTCATTAAACAAACTTATGGTTTACCAATGGAAAGGTGTGAGGATTGGTTTCATTACGATATCGGGGTTAACAGACTTATACAAACACAGGTGACATATATAATCACCAAAGACCTACGGAATACAAAGAGAGGACTACTCAACATTCTGTCATAACGTACATGGGAAAAGGATCCCAGGAAAAACAGAAATCTGTGTATGTGTAAAAGAACCACATCTTCCACACCTACAACACGCCAAACATTGTAATCAAACTTGCTGTAATAAAAAATAAAAATTAAATTAAAAACACGAACAAGAAGTAGGGAGACAAACTTGAGGGGCTTTCACCTGGCACATTCCATTCTAAATTCCAATCTAGAACATGACTTCCATTGAGGCTCTGTTGCCCTACTAACCAGAATTGGTAAGGGAGAACTGCTGCCACCTTGTGGCCGTTTCACACAACAGCAGCTTTAATCCCAGCGCTAATGGTCAGTTGATATTCAAAATCATTGCAGGCCGGTAAATGACACCTGCCCTGAAAACAAATCCTGGGCTCACATATCGACCAAAAAATTCAAAGGACGCCCGTATTTCAAAACGACAGTTTTAAAAGCCATATTTTACGCACATTAGTGTTCTGCTTATTTTTGTTTCTTTCCTTTTTTGTTAAAAAAACGGGAATGGAAAAAGGCATCCCTCAGAAGGGGCGAAAATCGTTGCAAACGAATCAATGGACAAAGGTTTAATCTCCAATATATATATAAACAGCTCATGCAGCTTAATATTAAAAAACAAACAACCCAATACAAACATGGGCAGAATATCTAAAGAGACGTTTCTTCAAAGAAGACACAGAGATGGCCAAGACGCACATGAAAAGCTGCTCAACAGCACTAATTATTAGAGAAATGCAAATCAAAACTACAATGACGTATCACCTCACACCTGTTAGAATCGGCATCATCAGAAAATCTTCAAACAACAAATTCTGGGGAGGGTGTGGACAAAAGGAGCCCTCTTCCACTATTGGTGGGAATGTAAATTGATACAGTTACTATGGAGAACACTATGGAGTTTCCTTAAAAAAACTAGAAATAGAATTACCATCTGATCCAGCAATCCCACTTCTGGGCATATACCCAGAGAAAACCATAAATCAAAAAGGCACATTCAACACAATGTTCATTGCAGCACGATTTACAATAGCCAGGCAATGGCAGCAACCTAAATGCCCACAGACAGATGAATGGATAAAGATGGGGTACATATATAAAATGGAATATTACTCGGCCATAAAAAGGAATGAAACTGGGTCATTTGTAGAGACATCGATGGATCTAGAGACTGTCATACAGAATGAAGTAAGTCAGAAAGAGTAAAACAATTATTGTATATTAATGCATATATGTGGAACCTAAAAAATGGTACAGATGAACTGGTTTGCAGGGAAGAAATAGAGACACACAGGTAGAGAACAAACGTATGGACACCAAGTGTGGGAAGCCATGGGGTGGTGGTGGTGGGATGAGTTGGGAGATTGAGATTGACCTGTATACATGTATATGCATAAAATACATAACTAATAATAACCTGCTGTATAAAAACGTAAATAAAATTAAATTTCAAAATTATAAAAAATAAAATTTAAAAATAAAACAGAAAAACGTTCTTCCCTTCACACAGATGTATTTATAGGAATGAATTATTTCCATGCTTATATCTATAAATACATAAAAGAGGAACAAAAGCTAACTTGAACCATAAAAGAAGAAAAACCTGAACCCACCAGTTATACAGAGGAAATCCCTATCAGGGCACTTGCTCCAGCGGTAAACAATTCTGAAATTGGTCAGAGGTGGGGAATCATCTCCCATACAGCCAGCAACCCACCCCCACACAAGGAGCGTCCTCATTGCAAAGCTGGGGGACCGTGCCGAGGCATCTCTGAATAAAGGTGTGCAGAGCCCTAGGCCAGCTGCTGCTGAACTGTTCCCACCCTTCCCAGGTAAAACACCTGAATATGTACAAGGGCTTGAAAGACTGGAGGAAGGCCCGTGGAGCCACACCAGCGAGAGCACGCAGGCCAACTTGGTGCCTGCAGGCCAGCCAGGGTGGTCCTGGCCACGGGCGCTCTTCCGGAATCTTTCCATTGTCCTGCCTGAGATACCCCACCTGTCCCGGCCCCCACTGATTTTTCCTTCCTCACCTCTGTCCAGAGAGAAATTCCAGCGGTAGGTATGGGTGACACATCCTCTTCTTTACAGGAGGCAGCATGGCAACTCCTGCAGAAAGGCCAGCAGAACCCCACTCACACCGGGCCACCAACAAAGCTGTGGCCCCTCCCTCCCTCCCACCAGCACAGCCCCGAGACTGCTGACGGGGCAGAGAATATGGAGTCAGGCACAGCTTCAGGGGCTATTGCTGCCGGGAGCGCTGTTTATATTGACCTCAAACAGGCGCACCTGGGGAGGGCCGGCTGGCAGGATAAGGCTGCCCACGTCAGCTAATCCACAACGCGCAGGGAATCACATTGTTGAAAATGGACCTCGCTAAGTCAGAATAGAAGGCAAGGAAAAAAAGGACACAATGCCATTTGCAGCACCGTAGATGAGTCTAGAGGTAATCACGTGACATGTAGTAAGTCAGAAAGTGAAAGACACATATCATATCATATCACTTATAGGTGTTACCTAAAAATGGATACCAGGGCAGATATTTCCACGGAGAAGGGCAATCACAGATTCATTAAACATACTTATGGTTCACCAATGGAAAGGTGTGAGGATTGGTTTCATTACGATATCGGGGTTAACAGACTTATACAAACACAGGTGACATATATAATCACCAAAGACCTAGGGAATACAAAGAGAGGACTACTCAACATTCTGTCATAACGTACATGGGAAAAGGATCCCAGGAAAAACAGAAATCTGTATATGTGTAAAAGAACCAGATCTTCCACACCTCCAACAAGCCAAACATTGTAATCAAACTTGCTGTAATAAAAAATAAAAATTAAATTAAAAACACGAACAAGAAGTAGGGAGACAAACTTGAGGGGCTTTCACCTGGCACATTCCATTCTAAATTCCAATCTAGAACATGACTTCCATTGAGGCTCTGTTGCCCTTCTAACCAGAATTGGTAAGGGAGAACTGCTGCCACCTTGTGGCCGTTTCACACAACAGCAGCTTTAATCCCAGCGCTAATGGTCAGTTGATATTCAAAATCATTGCAGGCCGGTAAATGACACCTGCCCTGAAAACAAATCCTGGGCTCACATATCGACCAAAAAATTCAAAGGACGCCCGTATTTCAAAACGACAGTTTTAAAAGCCATATTTTACGCACATTAGTGTTCTGCTTATTTTTGTTTCTTTCCTTTTTTGTTAAAAAAACGGGAATGGAAAAAGGCATCCCTCAGAAGGGGCGAAAATCGTTGCAAACGAATCAATGGACAAAGGTTTAATCTCCAATATATATATAAACAGCTCATGCAGCTTAATATTAAAAAACAAACAACCCAATACAAACATGGGCAGAATATCTAAAGAGACGTTTCTTCAAAGAAGACACAGAGATGGCCAAGACACACATGAAAAGCTGCTCAACAGCACTAATTATTAGAGAAATGCAAATCAAAACTACAATGACGTATCACCTCACACCTGTTAGAATCGGCATCATCAGAAAATCTTCAAACAACAAATTCTGGGGAGGGTGTGGACAAAAGGAGCCCTCTTCCACTATTGGTGGGAATGTAAATTGATACAGTTACTATGGAGAACACTATGGAGTTTCCTTAAAAAAACTAGAAATAGAATTACCATCTGATCCAGCAATCCCACTTCTGGGCATATACCCAGAGAAAACCATAAATCAAAAAGGCACATTCAACACAATGTTCATTGCAGCACTATTTACAATAGCCAGGTAATGGCAGCAACCTAAATGCCCACAGACAGATGAATGGATAAAGATGGGGTACATATATCAAATGGAATATTACTCGGCCATAAAAAGGAATGAAACTCGGTCATTTGTAGAGACATCGATGGATCTAGAGACTGTCATACAGAATGAAGTAAGTCAGAAAGAGTAAAACAAATATTGTATATTAATGCATATATGTGGAACCTAAAAAATGGTACAGATGAACTGGTTTGCAGGGAAGAAATAGAGACACACAGGTAGAGAACAAACGTATGGACACCAAGTGTGGGAAGCCATGGGGTGGTGGTGGTGGGATGAGTTGGGAGATTGAGATTGACCTGTATACATGTATATGCATAAAATACATAACTAATAATAACCTGCTGTATAAAAAAGTAAATAAAATTAAATTTCAAAATTATAAAAAATAAAATTTAAAAATAAAACAGAAAAACGTTCTTCCCTTCACACAGATGTATTTATAGGAATGAATTATTTCCATGCTTATATCTATAAATACATAAAAGAGGAACAAAAGCTAACTTGAACCATAAAAGAAGAAAAACCTGAACCCACCAGTTATACAGAGGAAATCCCTATCAGGGCACTTGCTCCAGTGGTAAACAATTCTGAAATTGGTCAGAGGTGGGGAATCATCTCCCATACAGCCAGCAACCCACCCCCACACAAGGAGCGTCCTCATTGCAAAGCTGGGGGACCGTGCCGAGGCATCTCTGAATAAAGGTGTGCAGAGCCCTAGGCCAGCTGCTGCTGAACTGTTCCCACCCTTCCCAGGTAAAACACCTGAATATGTATAAGGGCTTGAAAGACTGGAGGAAGGCCCGTGGAGCCACACCAGCGAGAGCACGCAGGCCAACTTGGGGCCTGCAGGCCAGCCAAGGTGGTCCTGGCCACGGGCGCTCTTCCGGAATCTTTCCATTGTCCTGCCTGAGATACCCCACCTGTCCCGGCCCCCACTGATTTTTCCTTCCTCACCTCTGTCCAGAGAGAAATTCCAGCGGTAGGTATGGGTGACACATCCTCTTCTTTACAGGAGGCAGCATGGCAACTCCTGCAGAAAGGCCAGCAGAACCCCACTCACACCGGGCCACCAACAAAGCCGTGGCCCCTCACTCCCTCCCTCCAGCACAGCCCCGAGACTGCTGACGGGGCAGAGAATATGGAGTCAGGCACAGCTTCAGGGGCTATTGCTGCCGGGAGCGCTGTTTATATTGACCTCAAACAGGCGCACCTGGGGAGGGCCGGCTGGAAGGATAAGGCTGCCCACGTCAGCTAATCCACAACCCGCAGGGAATCACATTGTTGAAAATGGACCTCGCTAAGTCAGAATAGAAGGCAAGGAAAAAAAGGACACAATGCCATTTGCAGCACCGTAGATGAGTCTAGAGGTAATCACGTGACATGTAGTAAGTCAGAAAGTGAAAGACACATATCATATCATATCACTTATAGGTGTTACCTAAAAATGGATACCAGGGCAGATATTTCCACGGAGAAGGGCAATCACAGATTCATTAAACAAACTTATGGTTCACCAATGGAAAGGTGTGAGGATTGGTTTCATTACGATATCGGGGTTAACAGACTTATACAAACACAGGTGACATATATAATCACCAAAGACCTACGGAATACAAAGAGAGGACTACTCAACATTCTGTCATAACGTACATGGGAAAAGGATCCCAGGAAAAACAGAAATGTGTATATGTGTAAAAGAACCAGATCTTCCACACCTCCAACATGCCAAACATTGTAATCAAACTTGCTGTAATAAAAAATAAAAATTAAATTAAAAACACGAACAAGAAGTAGGGAGACAAACTTGAGGGGCTTTCACCTGGCACATTCCATTCTAAATTCCAATCTAGAACATGTTTCCATTGAGGATCTGTTGCCCTACTAACCAGAATTGGTAAGGGAGAACTGCTGCCACCTTGTGGCCGTTTCACACAACAGCAGCTTTAATCCCAGCGCTAATGGTCAGTTGATATTCAAAATCATTGCAGGCCAGTAAATGACACCTGCCCTGAAAACAAATCCTGGGCTCACATATCGACCAAAAAATTCAAAGGACGCCCGTATTTCAAAACGACAGTTTTAAAAGCCATATTTTACGCACATTAGTGTTCTGCTTATTTTTGTTTCTTTCCTTTTTTGTTAAAAAAACGGGAATGGAAAAAGGCATCCCTCAGAAGGGGCGAAAATCGTTGCAAACGAATCAATGGACAAAGGTTTAATCTCCAATATATATATAAACAGCTCATGCAGCTTAATATTAAAAAACAAACAACCCAATACAAACATGGGCAGAATATCTAAAGAGACGTTTCTTCAAAGAAGACACAGAGATGGCCAAGGTGCACATGAAAAGCTGCTCAACAGCACTAATTATTAGAGAAATGCAAATCAAAACTACAATGACGTATCACCTCACACCTGTTAGAATCGGCATCATCAGAAAATCTTCAAACAACAAATTCTGGGGAGGGTGTGGACAAAAGGAGCCCTCTTCCACTATTGGTGGGAATGTAAATTGATACAGTTACTATGGAGAACACTATGGAGTTTCCTTAAAAAAACTAGAAATAGAATTACCATCTGATCCAGCAATCCCACTTCTGGGCATATACCCAGAGAAAACCATAAATCAAAAAGGCACATTCAACACAATGTTCATTGCAGCACTATTTACAATAGCCAGGTAATGGCAGCAACCTAAATGCCCACAGACAGATGAATGGATAAAGATGGGGTACATATATCAAATGGAATATTACTCGGCCATAAAAAGGAATGAAACTGGGTCATTTGTAGAGACATCGATGGATCTAGAGACTGTCATACAGAATGAAGTAAGTCAGAAAGAGGAAAACAAATATTGTATATTAATGCATATATGTGGAACCTAAAAAATGGTACAGATGAACTGGTTTGCAGGGAATAAATAGAGACACACAGGTAGAGAACAAACGTATGGACACCAAGTGTGGGAAGCCATGGGGTGGTGGTGGTGGGATGAGTTGGGAGATTGAGATTGACCTGTATACATGTATATGCATAAAATACATAACTAATAATAACCTGCTGTATAAAAAAGTAAATAAAATTAAATTTCAAAATTATAAAAAATAAAATTTAAAAATAAAACAGAAAAACGTTCTTCCCTTCACACAGATGTATTTATAGGAATGAATTATTTCCATGCTTATATCTATAAATACATAAAAGAGGAACAAAAGCTAACTTGAACCATAAAAGAAGAAAAACCTGAACCCACTAGTTATACAGAGGAAATCCCTATCAGGGCACTTGCTCCAGCGGTAAACAATTCTGAAATTGGTCAGAGGTGGGGAATCATCTCCCATACAGCCAGCAACCCACCCCCACACAAGGAGCGTCCTCATTGCAAAGCTGGGGGACCGTGCCGAGGCATCTCTGAATAAAGGTGTGCAGAGCCCTAGGCCAGCTGCTGCTGAACTGTTCCCACCCTTCCCAGGTAAAACACCTGAATATGTACAAGGGCTTGAAAGACTGGAGGAAGGCCCGTGGAGCCACACCAGCGAGAGCACGCAGGCCAACTTGGTGCCTGCAGGCCAGCCAGGGTGGTCCTGGCCACGGGCGCTCTTCCGGAATCTTTCCATTGTCCTGCCTGAGATACCCCACCTGTCCCGGCCCCCACTGATTTTTCCTTCCTCACCTCTGTCCAGAGAGAAATTCCAGTGGTAGGTATGGGTGACACATCCTCTTCTTTAAGGAGGCAGCATGGCAACTCCTGCAGAAAGGCCAGCAGAACCCCACTCACACCGGGCCACCAACAAAGCTGTGGCCCCTCACTCCCTCCCACCAGCACAGCCCCGAGACTGCTGACGGGGCAGAGAATATGGAGTCAGGCACAGCTTCAGGGGCTATTGCTGCCGGGAGCGCTGTTTATATTGACCTCAAACAGGCGCACCTGGGGAGGGCCGGCTGGCAGGATAAGGCTGCCCACGTCAGCTAATCCACAACCCGCAGGGAATCACATTGTTGAAAATGGACCTCGCTAAGTCAGAATAGAAGGCAAGGAAAAAAAGGACACAATGCCATTTGCAGCACCGTAGATGAGTCTAGAGGTAATCACGTGACATGTAGTAAGTCAGAAAGTGAAAGACACATATCATATCATATCAATTATAGGTGTTACCTAAAAATGGATACCAGGGCAGATATTTCCACGGAGAAGGGCAATCACAGATTCATTAAACAAACTTATGGTTCACCAATGGAAAGGTGTGAGGATTGGTTTCATTACGATATCGGGGTTAACAGACTTATACAAACACAGGTGACATATATAATCACCAAAGACCTACGGAATACAAAGAGAGGACTACTCAACATTCTGTCATAACGTACATGGGAAAAGGATCCCAGGAAAAACAGAAATCTGTATATGTGTAAAAGAACCAGATCTTCCACACCTCCAACAAGCCAAACATTGTAATCAAACTTGCTGTAATAAAAAATAAAAATTAAATTAAAAACACGAACAAGAAGTAGGGAGACAAACTTGAGGGGCTTTCACCTGGCACATTCCATTCTAAATTCCAATCTAGAACATGACTTCCATTGAGGCTCTGTTGCCCTAGTAACCAGAATTGGTAAGGGAGAACTGCTGCCACCTTGTGGCCGTTTCACACAACAGCAGCTTTAATCCCAGCGCTAATGGTCAGTTGATATTCAAAATCATTGCAGGCCGGTAAATGACACCTGCCCTGAAAACAAATCCTGGGCTCACATATCGACCAAAAAATTCAAAGGACGCCCGTATTTCAAAACGACAGTTTTAAAAGCCATATTTTACGCACATTAGTGTTCTGCTTATTTTTGTTTCTTTCCTTTTTTCTTAAAAAAACGGGAATGGAAAAAGGCATCCCTCAGAAGGGGCGAAAATCGTTGCAAACGAATCAATGGACAAAGGTTTAATCTCCAATATATATATAAACAGCTCATGCAGCTTAATATTAAAAAACAAACAACCCAATACAAACATGGGCAGATGATCTAAAGAGTCGTTTCTTTAAAGAAGACACAGAGATGGCCAAGACGCACATGAAAAGCTGCTCAACAGCACTAATTATTAGAGAAATGCAAATCAAAACTAAAATGAGGTATCACCTCACACCTGTTAGAATCGGCATCCTCAGAAAATCTAGAAACAACAAATTCTGGGGAGGGTGTGGACAAAAGGAGCCCTCTTCCACTATTGGTGGGAATGTAAATTGATACAGTCAGTATGGAGAACACTATGGAGTTTCCTTAAAAAAACTAGAAATAGAATTATCATCTGATCCAGCAATCCCACTTCTGGGCATATACCCAGAGAAAACCATAAATCAAAAAGGCACATTCACCACAATGTTCATTGCAGCACTATTTACAATAGCCAGGTAATGGAAGCAACCTAAATGCCCACAGACAGATGAATGGATAAAATTGGGGTACACATATCAAAAGGAATATTACTCGGCCATAAAATGGAATGACACAGGGTCATTTGTAGAGACATCGATGGATCTAGAGACTGTCATACAGAATGAAGTAAGTCAGAAAGAGGAAAACAAATATTGTATATTAATGCATATATGTGGAACCTAAAATATGGTACAGATGAACTGGTTTGCAGGGAAGAAATAGAGACACACAGGTAGAGAACAAACGTATGGACACCAAGTGTGGGAAGCCATGGGGTGGTGGTGGTGGGATGAGTAGGGAGATTGAGATTGACCTGTATACATGTATATGCATAAAATACATAACTAATAATAACCTGCTGTATAAAAAAGTAAATAAAATTAATTTTCAAAATTATAAAAAATAAAATTTAAAAATAAAACAGAAAAACGTTCTTCCCTTCACACAGATGTATTTAGAGGAATGAATTATTTCCATGCTTATATCTATAAATACATAAAAGAGGAATAAAAGCTAACTTGGAACATAAAAGAAGAAAAACCTGAACCCACCAGTTATACAGAGGAAAACGTTATCAGGGCACTTGCTCCAGCGGTAAACAATTCTGAAATTGGTCAGAGGTGGGGACTCATCTCCCATACAGCAGGCAACACAGCGCCCACACAAGGAGCGTCCTCATTGCAAAGCTGGGGGACCGTGCCGAGGCATCTCTGAATAAAGGTGAGCTGAGCCCCAGGCCAGCTGCTGCTGAACTGTTCCCACCCTTCCCAGGTAAAACACCTGAATATGTACAAGGGCTTGAAAGACTAGAGGAAGGGCCGTGGAGCCACACCAGCGACAGCACGCAGGCCAACTTGGTGCCTGCAGGCCAGCCAGGGTGGTCCTGGCCCCGGGCGCTCTTCCGGAAGCTTTCCATTGTCCTGCCTTAGATACCCCACCTGTCCCGGCCCCCACTGATTTTTCCTTCCTCACCTCTGTCCAGAAAGAAATTCCAGCGGTAGGTATGGGTGACACATCCTCTTCTTTACAGGAGGCAGCATGGCAACTCCTGCAGAAAGGCCAGCAGAACCCCACTCACACCGGGCCACCAACAAAGCTGTGGCCCCTCACTCCCTCCCACCAGCACAGCCCCGAGACTGCTGACGGGGCAGAGAATATGGAGTCAGGCACAGCTTCAGGGGCTATTGCTGCCGGGAGCGCTGTTTATATTGACCTCAAACAGGCGCACCTGGGGAGGGCCGGCTGGCAGGATAAGGCTGCCCACGTCAGCTAATCCACAACGCGCAGGGAATCACATTGTTGAAAATGGACCTCGCTAAGTCAGAATAGAAGGCAAGGAAAAAAAGGACACAATGCCATTTGCAGCACCGTAGATGAGTCTAGAGGTAATCACGTGACATGTAGTAAGTCAGAAAGTGAAAGACACATATCATATCATATCACTTATAGGTGTTACCTAAAAATGGATACCAGGGCAGATATTTCCACGGAGAAGGGCAATCACAGATTCATTAAACAAACTTATGGTTCACCAATGGAAAGGTGTGAGGATTGGTTTCATTACGATATCGGGGTTAACAGACTTATACAAACACAGGTGACATATATAATCACCAAAGACCTACGGAATACAAAGAGAGGACTACTCAACATTCTGTCATAACGTACATGGGAAAAGGATCCCAGGAAAAACAGAAATCTGTATATGTGTAAAAGAACCAGATCTTCCACACCTCCAACAAGCCAAACATTGTAATCAAACTTGCTGTAATAAAAAATAAAAATTAAATTAAAAACACGAACAAGAAGTAGGGAGACAAACTTGAGGGGCTTTCACCTGGCACATTCCATTCTAAATTCCAATCTAGAACATGACTTCCATTGAGGCTCTGTTGCCCTAGTAACCAGAATTGGTAAGGGAGAACTGCTGCCACCTTGTGGCCGTTTCACACAACAGCAGCTTTAATCCCAGCGCTAATGGTCAGTTGATATTCAAAATCATTGCAGGCCGGTAAATGACACCTGCCCTGAAAACAAATCCTGGGCTCACATATCGACCAAAAAATTCAAAGGACGCCCGTATTTCAAAACGACAGTTTTAAAAGCCATATTTTACGCACATTAGTGTTCTGCTTATTTTTGTTTCTTTCCTTTTTTGTTAAAAAAACGGGAATGGAAAAAGGCATCCCTCAGAAGGGGCGAAAATCGTTGCAAACGAATCAATGGACAAAGGTTTAATCTCCAATATATATATAAACAGCTCATGCAGCTTAATATTAAAAAACAAACAACCCAATACAAACATGGGCAGAATATCTAAAGAGACGTTTCTTCAAAGAAGACACAGAGATGGCCAAGGTGCACATGAAAAGCTGCTCAACAGCACTAATTATTAGAGAAATGCAAATCAAAACTACAATGACGTATCACCTCACACCTGTTAGAATCGGCATCATCAGAAAATCTTCAAACAACAAATTCTGGGGAGGGTGTGGACAAAAGGAGCCCTCTTCCACTATTGGTGGGAATGTAAATTGATACAGTTACTATGGAGAACACTATGGAGTTTCCTTAAAAAAACTAGAAATAGAATTACCATCTGATCCAGCAATCCCACTTCTGGGCATATACCCAGAGAAAACCATAAATCAAAAAGGCACATTCAACACAATGTTCATTGCAGCACTATTTACAATAGCCAGGCAATGGCAGCAACCTAAATGCCCACAGACAGATGAATGGATAAAGATGGGGTACATATATCAAATGGAATATTACTCGGCCATAAAAAGGAATGAAACTGGGTCATTTGTAGAGACATCGATGGATCTAGAGACTGTCATACAGAATGAAGTAAGTCAGAAAGAGTAAAACAAATATTGTATATTAATGCATATATGTGGAACCTAAAAAATGGTACAGATGAACTGGTTTGCAGGGAAGAAATAGAGACACACAGGTAGAGAACAAACGTATGGACACCAAGTGTGGGAAGCCATGGGGTGGTGGTGGTGGGATGAGTTGGGAGATTGAGATTGACCTGTATACATGTATATGCATAAAATACATAACTAATAATAACCTGCTGTATAAAAAAGTAAATAAAATTAAATTTCAAAATTATAAAAAATAAAATTTAAAAATAAAACAGAAAAACGTTCTTCCCTTCACACAGATGTATTTATAGGAATGAATTATTTCCATGCTTATATCTATAAATACATAAAAGAGGAACAAAAGCTAACTTGAACCATAAAAGAAGAAAAACCTGAACCCACCAGTTATACAGAGGAAATCCCTATCAGGGCACTTGCTCCAGCGGTAAACAATTCTGAAATTGGTCAGAGGTGGGGAATCATCTCCCATACAGCCAGCAACCCACCCCCACACAAGGAGCGTCCTCATTGCAAAGCTGGGGGACCGTGCCGAGGCATCTCTGAATAAAGGTGTGCAGAGCCCTAGGCCAGCTGCTGCTGAACTGTTCCCACCCTTCCCAGGTAAAACACCTGAATATGTACAAGGGCTTGAAAGACTGGAGGAAGGCCCGTGGAGCCACACCAGCGAGAGCACGCAGGCCAACTTGGTGCCTGCAGGCCAGCCAGGGTGGTCCTGGCCACGGGCGCTCTTCCGGAATCTTTCCATTGTCCTGCCTGAGATACCCCACCTGTCCCGGCCCCCACTGATTTTTCCTTCCTCACCTCTGTCCAGAGAGAAATTCCAGCGGTAGGTATGGGTGACACATCCTCTTCTTTACAGGAGGCAGCATGGCAACTCCTGCAGAAAGGCCAGCAGAACCCCACTCACACCGGGCCACCAACAAAGCTGTGGCCCCTCACTCCCTCCCACCAGCACAGCCCCGAGACTGCTGACGGGGCAGAGAATATGGAGTCAGGCACAGCTTCAGGGGCTATTGCTGCCGGGAGCGCTGTTTATATTGACCTCAAACAGGCGCACCTGGGGAGGGCCGGCTGGCAGGATAAGGCTGCCCACGTCAGCTAATCCACAACGCGCAGGGAATCACATTGTTGAAAATGGACCTCGCTAAGTCAGAATAGAAGGCAAGGAAAAAAAGGACACAATGCCATTTGTAGCACCGTAGATGAGTCTAGAGGTAATCACGTGACATGTAGTAAGTCAGAAAGTGAAAGACACATATCATATCATATCACTTATAGGTGTTACCTAAAAATGGATACCAGGGCAGATATTTCCACGGAGAAGGGCAATCACAGATTCATTAAACATACTTATGGTTCACCAATGGAAAGGTGTGAGGATTGGTTTCATTACGATATCGGGGTTAACAGACTTATACAAACACAGGTGACATATATAATCACCAAAGACCTACGGAATACAAAGAGAGGACTACTCAACATTCTGTCATAACGTACATGGGAAAAGGATCCCAGGAAAAACAGAAATCTGTATATGTGTAAAAGAACCACATCTTCCACACCTCCAACAAGCCAAACATTGTAATCAAACTTGCTGTAATAAAAAATAAAAATTAAATTAAAAACACGAACAAGAAGTAGGGAGACAAACTTGAGGGGCTTTCACCTGGCACATTCCATTCTAAATTCCAATCTAGAACATGACTTCCATTGAGGCTCTGTTGCCCTTCTAACCAGAATTGGTAAGGGAGAACTGCTGCCACCTTGTGGCCGTTTCACACAACAGCAGCTTTAATCCCAGCGCTAATGGTCAGTTGATATTCAAAATCATTGCAGGCCGGTAAATGACACCTGCCCTGAAAACAAATCCTGGGCTCACATATCGACCAAAAAATTCAAAGGACGCCCGTATTTCAAAACGACAGTTTTAAAAGCCATATTTTACGCACATTAGTGTTCTGCTTATTTTTGTTTCTTTCCTTTTTTGTTAAAAAAACGGGAATGGAAAAAGGCATCCCTCAGAAGGGGCGAAAATCGTTGCAAACGAATCAATGGACAAAGGTTTAATCTCCAATATATATATAAACAGCTCATGCAGCTTAATATTAAAAAACAAACAACCCAATACAAACATGGGCAGAATATCTAAAGAGACGTTTCTTCAAAGAAGACACAGAGATGGCCAAGACGCACATGAAAAGCTGCTCAACAGCACTAATTATTAGAGAAATGCAAATCAAAACTACAATGACGTATCACCTCACACCTGTTAGAATCGGCATCATCAGAAAATCTTCAAACAACAAATTCTGGGGAGGGTGTGGACAAAAGGAGCCCTCTTCCACTATTGGTGGGAATGTAAATTGATACAGTTACTATGGAGAACACTATGGAGTTTCCTTAAAAAAACTAGAAATAGAATTACCATCTGATCCAGCAATCCCACTTCTGGGCATATACCCAGAGAAAACCATAAATCAAAAAGGCACATTCAACACAATGTTCATTGCAGCACTATTTACAATAGCCAGGCAATGGCAGCAACCTAAATGCCCACAGACAGATGAATGGATAAAGATGGGGTACATATATCAAATGGAATATTACTCGGCCATAAAAAGGAATGAAACTGGGTCATTTGTAGAGACATCGATGGATCTAGAGACTGTCATACAGAATGAAGTAAGTCAGAAAGAGTAAAACAAATATTGTATATTAATGCATATATGTGGAACCTAAAAAATGGTACAGATGAACTGGTTTGCAGGGAAGAAATAGAGACACACAGGTAGAGAACAAACGTATGGACACCAAGTGTGGGAAGCCATGGGGTGGTGGTGGTGGGATGAGTTGGGAGATTGAGATTGACCTGTATACATGTATATGCATAAAATACATAACTAATAATAACCTGCTGTATAAAAAAGTAAATAAAATTAAATTTCAAAATTATAAAAAATAAAATTTAAAAATAAAACAGAAAAACGTTCTTCCCTTCACACAGATGTATTTATAGGAATGAATTATTTCCATGCTTATATCTATAAATACATAAAAGAGGAACAAAAGCTAACTTGAACCATAAAAGAAGAAAAACCTGAACCCACCAGTTATACAGAGGAAATCCCTATCAGGGCACTTGCTCCAGCGGTAAACAATTCTGAAATTGGTCAGAGGTGGGGAATCATCTCCCATACAGCCAGCAACCCACCCCCACACAAGGAGCGTCCTCATTGCAAAGCTGGGGGACCGTGCCGAGGCATCTCTGAATAAAGGTGTGCAGAGCCCTAGGCCAGCTGCTGCTGAACTGTTCCCACCCTTCCCAGGTAAAACACCTGAATATGTACAAGGGCTTGAAAGACTGGAGGAAGGCCCGTGGAGCCACACCAGCGAGAGCACGCAGGCCAACTTGGTGCCTGCAGGCCAGCCAGGGTGGTCCTGGCCACGGGCGCTCTTCCGGAATCTTTCCATTGTCCTGCCTGAGATACCCCACCTGTCCCGGCCCCCACTGATTTTTCCTTCCTCACCTCTGTCCAGAGAGAAATTCCAGCGGTAGGTATGGGTGACACATCCTCTTCTTTACAGGAGGCAGCATGGCAACTCCTGCAGAAAGGCCAGCAGAACCCCACTCACACCGGGCCACCAACAAAGCTGTGGCCCCTCACTCCCTCCCACCAGCACAGCCCCGAGACTGCTGACGGGGCAGAGAATATGGAGTCAGGCACAGCTTCAGGGGCTATTGCTGCCGGGAGCGCTGTTTATATTGACCTCAAACAGGCGCACCTGGGGAGGGCCGGCTGGCAGGATAAGGCTGCCCACGTCAGCTAATCCACAACGCGCAGGGAATCACATTGTTGAAAATGGACCTCGCTAAGTCAGAATAGAAGGCAAGGAAAAAAAGGACACAATGCCATTTGCAGCACCGTAGATGAGTCTAGAGGTAATCACGTGACATGTAGTAAGTCAGAAAGTGAAAGACACATATCATATCATATCACTTATAGGTGTTACCTAAAAATGGATACCAGGGCAGATATTTCCACGGAGAAGGGCAATCACAGATTCATTAAACAAACTTATGGTTCACCAATGGAAAGGTGTGAGGATTGGTTTCATTACGATATCGGGGTTAACAGACTTATACAAACACAGGTGACATATATAATCACCAAAGACCTACGGAATACAAAGAGAGGACTACTCAACATTCTGTCATAACGTACATGGGAAAAGGATCCCAGGAAAAACAGAAATCTGTATATGTGTAAAAGAACCACATCTTCCACACCTCCAACAAGCCAAACATTGTAATCAAACTTGCTGTAATAAAAAATAAAAATTAAATTAAAAACACGAACAAGAAGTAGGGAGACAAACTTGAGGGGCTTTCACCTGGCACATTCCATTCTAAATTCCAATCTAGAACATGACTTCCATTGAGGCTCTGTTGCCCTTCTAACCAGAATTGGTAAGGGAGAACTGCTGCCACCTTGTGGCCGTTTCACACAACAGCAGCTTTAATCCCAGCGCTAATGGTCAGTTGATATTCAAAATCATTGCAGGCCGGTAAATGACACCTGCCCTGAAAACAAATCCTGGGCTCACATATCGACCAAAAAATTCAAAGGACGCCCGTATTTCAAAACGACAGTTTTAAAAGCCATATTTTACGCACATTAGTGTTCTGCTTATTTTTGTTTCTTTCCTTTTTTGTTAAAAAAACGGGAATGGAAAAAGGCATCCCTCAGAAGGGGCGAAAATCGTTGCAAACGAATCAATGGACAAAGGTTTAATCTCCAATATATATATAAACAGCTCATGCAGCTTAATATTAAAAAACAAACAACCCAATACAAACATGGGCAGAATATCTAAAGAGACGTTTCTTCAAAGAAGACACAGAGATGGCCAAGACGCACATGAAAAGCTGCTCAACAGCACTAATTATTAGAGAAATGCAAATCAAAACTACAATGACGTATCACCTCACACCTGTTAGAATCGGCATCATCAGAAAATCTTCAAACAACAAATTCTGGGGAGGGTGTGGACAAAAGGAGCCCTCTTCCACTATTGGTGGGAATGTAAATTGATACAGTTACTATGGAGAACACTATGGAGTTTCCTTAAAAAAACTAGAAATAGAATTACCATCTGATCCAGCAATCCCACTTCTGGGCATATACCCAGAGAAAACCATAAATCAAAAAGGCACATTCAACACAATGTTCATTGCAGCACTATTTACAATAGCCAGGTAATGGCAGCAACCTAAATGCCCACAGACAGATGAATGGATAAAGATGGGGTACATATATCAAATGGAATATTACTCGGCCATAAAAAGGAATGAAACTGGGTCATTTGTAGAGACATCGATGGATCTAGAGACTGTCATACAGAATGAAGTAAGTCAGAAAGAGTAAAACAAATATTGTATATTAATGCATATATGTGGAACCTAAAAAATGGTACAGATGAACTGGTTTGCAGGGAAGAAATAGAGACACACAGGTAGAGAACAAACGTATGGACACCAAGTGTGGGAAGCCATGGGGTGGTGGTGGTGGGATGAGTTGGGAGATTGAGATTGACCTGTATACATGTATATGCATAAAATACATAACTAATAATAACCTGCTGTATAAAAACGTAAATAAAATTAAATTTCAAAATTATAAAAAATAAAATTTAAAAATAAAACAGAAAAACGTTCTTCCCTTCACACAGATGTATTTATAGGAATGAATTATTTCCATGCTTATATCTATAAATACATAAAAGAGGAACAAAAGCTAACTTGAACCATAAAAGAAGAAAAACCTGAACCCACCAGTTATACAGAGGAAATCCCTATCAGGGCACTTGCTCCAGCGGTAAACAATTCTGAAATTGGTCAGAGGTGGGGAATCATCTCCCATACAGCCAGCAACCCACCCCCACACAAGGAGCGTCCTCATTGCAAAGCTGGGGGACCGTGCCGAGGCATCTCTGAATAAAGGTGTGCAGAGCCCTAGGCCAGCTGCTGCTGAACTGTTCCCACCCTTCCCAGGTAAAACACCTGAATATGTACAAGGGCTTGAAAGACTGGAGGAAGGCCCGTGGAGCCACACCAGCGAGAGCACGCAGGCCAACTTGGTGCCTGCAGGCCAGCCAGGGTGGTCCTGGCCACGGGCGCTCTTCCGGAATCTTTCCATTGTCCTGCCTGAGATACCCCACCTGTCCCGGCCCCCACTGATTTTTCCTTCCTCACCTCTGTCCAGAGAGAAATTCCAGCGGTAGGTATGGGTGACACATCCTCTTCTTTACAGGAGGCAGCATGGCAACTCCTGCAGAAAGGCCAGCAGAACCCCACTCACACCGGGCCACCAACAAAGCTGTGGCCCCTCACTCCCTCCCACCAGCACAGCCCCGAGACTGCTGACGGGGCAGAGAATATGGAGTCAGGCACAGCTTCAGGGGCTATTGCTGCCGGGAGCGCTGTTTATATTGACCTCAAACAGGCGCACCTGGGGAGGGCCGGCTGGCAGGATAAGGCTGCCCACGTCAGCTAATCCACAACGCGCAGGGAATCACATTGTTGAAAATGGACCTCGCTAAGTCAGAATAGAAGGCAAGGAAAAAAAGGACACAATGCCATTTGTAGCACCGTAGATGAGTCTAGAGGTAATCACGTGACATGTAGTAAGTCAGAAAGTGAAAGACACATATCATATCATATCACTTATAGGTGTTACCTAAAAATGGATACCAGGGCAGATATTTCCACGGAGAAGGGCAATCACAGATTCATTAAACATACTTATGGTTCACCAATGGAAAGGTGTGAGGATTGGTTTCATTACGATATCGGGGTTAACAGACTTATACAAACACAGGTGACATATATAATCACCAAAGACCTACGGAATACAAAGAGAGGACTACTCAACATTCTGTCATAACGTACATGGGAAAAGGATCCCAGGAAAAACAGAAATCTGTATATGTGTAAAAGAACCAGATCTTCCACACCTCCAACATGCCAAACATTGTAATCAAACTTGCTGTAATAAAAAATAAAAATTAAATTAAAAACACGAACAAGAAGTAGGGAGACAAACTTGAGGGGCTTTCACCTGGCACATTCCATTCTAAATTCCAATCTAGAACATGACTTCCATTGAGGCTCTGTTGCCCTTCTAACCAGAATTGGTAAGGGAGAACTGCTGCCACCTTGTGGCCGTTTCACACAACAGCAGCTTTAATCCCAGCGCTAATGGTCAGTTGATATTCAAAATCATTGCAGGCCGGTAAATGACACCTGCCCTGAAAATAAATCCTGGGCTCACATATCGACCAAAAAATTCAAAGGACGCCCGTATTTCAAAACGACAGTTTTAAAAGCCATATTTTACGCACATTAGTGTTCTGCTTATTTTTGTTTCTTTCCTTTTTTGTTAAAAAAACGGGAATGGAAAAAGGCATCCCTCAGAAGGGGCGAAAATCGTTGCAAACGAATCAATGGACAAAGGTTTAATCTCCAATATATATATAAACAGCTCATGCAGCTTAATATTAAAAAACAAACAACCCAATACAAACATGGGCAGAAGATCTAAAGAGACGTTTCTTCAAAGAAGACACAGAGATGGCCAAGACACACATGAAAAGCTGCTCAACAGCACTAATTATTAGAGAAATGCAAATCAAAACTACAATGACGTATCACCTCACACCTGTTAGAATCGGCGTCATCAGAAAATCTTCAAACAACAAATTCTGGGGAGGGTGTGGACAAAAGGAGCCCTCTTCCACTATTGGTGGGAATGTAAATTGATACAGTTACTATGGAGAACACTATGGAGTTTCCTTAAAAAAACTAGAAATAGAATTACCATCTGATCCAGCAATCCCACTTCTGGGCATATACCCAGAGAAAACCATAAATCAAAAAGGCACATTCAACACAATGTTCATTGCAGCACTATTTACAATAGCCAGGTAATGGCAGCAACCTAAATGCCCACAGACAGATGAATGGATAAAGATGGGGTACATATATCAAATGGAATATTACTCGGCCATAAAAAGGAATGAAACTGGGTCATTTGTAGAGACATCGATGGATCTAGAGACTGTCATACAGAATGAAGTAAGTCAGAAAGAGTAAAACAAATATTGTATATTAATGCATATATGTGGAACCTAAAAAATGGTACAGATGAACTGGTTTGCAGGGAAGAAATAGAGACACACAGGTAGAGAACAAACGTATGGACACCAAGTGTGGGAAGCCATGGGGTGGTGGTGGTGGGATGAGTTGGGAGATTGAGATTGACCTGTATACATGTATATGCATAAAATACATAACTAATAATAACCTGCTGTATAAAAAAGTAAATAAAATTAAATTTCAAAATTATAAAAAATAAAATTTAAAAATAAAACAGAAAAACGTTCTTCCCTTCACACAGATGTATTTATAGGAATGAATTATTTCCATGCTTATATCTATAAATACATAAAAGAGGAACAAAAGCTAACTTGAACCATAAAAGAAGAAAAACCTGAACCCACCAGTTATACAGAGGAAATCCCTATCAGGGCACTTGCTCCAGCGGTAAACAATTCTGAAATTGGTCAGAGGTGGGGAATCATCTCCCATACAGCCAGCAACCCACCCCCACACAAGGAGCGTCCTCATTGCAAAGCTGGGGGACCGTGCCGAGGCATCTCTGAATAAAGGTGTGCAGAGCCCTAGGCCAGCTGCTGCTGAACTGTTCCCACCCTTCCCAGGTAAAACACCTGAATATGTATAAGGGCTTGAAAGACTGGAGGAAGGCCCGTGGAGCCACACCAGCGAGAGCACGGAGGCCAACTTGGGGCCTGCAGGCCAGCCAGGGTGGTCCTGGCCACGGGCGCTCTTCCGGAATCTTTCCATTGTCCTGCCTGAGATACCCCACCTGTCCCGGCCCCCACTGATTTTTCCTTCCTCACCTCTGTCCAGAGAGAAATTCCAGCGGTAGGTATGGGTGACACATCCTCTTCTTTACAGGAGGCAGCATGGCAACTCCTGCAGAAAGGCCAGCAGAACCCCACTCACACCGGGCCACCAACAAAGCCGTGGCCCCTCACTCCCTCCCTCCAGCACAGCCCCGAGACTGCTGACGGGGCAGAGAATATGGAGTCAGGCACAGCTTCAGGGGCTATTGCTGCCGGGAGCGCTGTTTATATTGACCTCAAACAGGCGCACCTGGGGAGGGCCGGCTGGAAGGATAAGGCTGCCCACGTCAGCTAATCCACAACCCGCAGGGAATCACATTGTTGAAAATGGACCTCGCTAAGTCAGAATAGAAGGCAAGGAAAAAAAGGACACAATGCCATTTGCAGCACCGTAGATGAGTCTAGAGGTAATCACGTGACATGTAGTAAGTCAGAAAGTGAAAGACACATATCATATCATATCACTTATAGGTGTTACCTAAAAATGGATACCAGGGCAGATATTTCCACGGAGAAGGGCAATCACAGATTCATTAAACAAACTTATGGTTCACCAATGGAAAGGTGTGAGGATTGGTTTCATTACGATATCGGGGTTAACAGACTTATACAAACACAGGTGACATATATAATCACCAAAGACCTACGGAATACAAAGAGAGGACTACTCAACATTCTGTCATAACGTACATGGGAAAAGGATCCCAGGAAAAACAGAAATCTGTATATGTGTAAAAGAACCAGATCTTCCACACCTCCAACATGCCAAACATTGTAATCAAACTTGCTGTAATAAAAAATAAAAATTAAATTAAAAACACGAACAAGAAGTAGGGAGACAAACTTGAGGGGCTTTCACCTGGCACATTCCATTCTAAATTCCAATCTAGAACATGTCTTCCATTGAGGATCTGTTGCCCTACTAAACAGAATTGGTAAGGGAGAACTGCTGCCACCTTGTGGCCGTTTCACACAACAGCAGCTTTAATCCCAGCGCTAATGGTCAGTTGATATTCAAAATCATTGCAGGCCGGTAAATGACACCTGCCCTGAAAACAAATCCTGGGCTCACATATCGACCAAAAAATTCAAAGGACGCCCGTATTTCAAAACGACAGTTTTAAAAGCCATATTTTACGCACATTAGTGTTCTGCTTATTTTTGTTTCTTTCCTTTTTTGTTAAAAAAACGGGAATGGAAAAAGGCATCCCTCAGAAGGGGCGAAAATCGTTGCAAACGAATCAATGGACAAAGGTTTAATCTCCAATATATATATAAACAGCTCATGCAGCTTAATATTAAAAAACAAACAACCCAATACAAACATGGGCAGAATATCTAAAGAGACGTTTCTTCAAAGAAGACACAGAGATGGCCAAGGTGCACATGAAAAGCTGCTCAACAGCACTAATTATTAGAGAAATGCAAATCAAAACTACAATGACGTATCACCTCACACCTGTTAGAATCGGCATCATCAGAAAATCTTCAAACAACAAATTCTGGGGAGGGTGTGGACAAAAGGAGCCCTCTTCCACTATTGGTGGGAATGTAAATTGATACAGTTACTATGGAGAACACTATGGAGTTTCCTTAAAAAAACTAGAAATAGAATTACCATCTGATCCAGCAATCCCACTTCTGGGCATATACCCAGAGAAAACCATAAATCAAAAAGGCACATTCAACACAATGTTCATTGCAGCACTATTTACAATAGCCAGGCAATGGCAGCAACCTAAATGCCCACAGACAGATGAATGGATAAAGATGGGGTACATATATCAAATGGAATATTACTCGGCCATAAAAAGGAATGAAACTGGGTCATTTGTAGAGACATCGATGGATCTAGAGACTGTCATACAGAATGAAGTAAGTCAGAAAGAGTAAAACAAATATTGTATATTAATGCATATATGTGGAACCTAAAAAATGGTACAGATGAACTGGTTTGCAGGGAAGAAATAGAGACACACAGGTAGAGAACAAACGTATGGACACCAAGTGTGGGAAGCCATGGGGTGGTGGTGGTGGGATGAGTTGGGAGATTGAGATTGACCTGTATACATGTATATGCATAAAATACATAACTAATAATAACCTGCTGTATAAAAAAGTAAATAAAATTAAATTTCAAAATTATAAAAAATAAAATTTAAAAATAAAACAGAAAAACGTTCTTCCCTTCACACAGATGTATTTATAGGAATGAATTATTTCCATGCTTATATCTATAAATACATAAAAGAGGAACAAAAGCTAACTTGAACCATAAAAGAAGAAAAACCTGAACCCACCAGTTATACAGAGGAAATCCCTATCAGGGCACTTGCTCCAGCGGTAAACAATTCTGAAATTGGTCAGAGGTGGGGAATCATCTCCCATACAGCCAGCAACCCACCCCCACACAAGGAGCGTCCTCATTGCAAAGCTGGGGAACCGTGCCGAGGCATCTCTGAATAAAGGTGTGCAGAGCCCTAGGCCAGCTGCTGCTGAACTGTTCCCACCCTTCCCAGGTAAAACACCTGAATATGTACAAGGGCTTGAAAGACTGGAGGAAGGCCCGTGGAGCCACACCAGCGAGAGCACGCAGGCCAACTTGGTGCCTGCAGGCCAGCCAGGGTGGTCCTGGCCACGGGCGCTCTTCCGGAATCTTTCCATTGTCCTGCCTGAGATACCCCACCTGTCCCGGCCCCCACTGATTTTTCCTTCCTCACCTCTGTCCAGAGAGAAATTCCAGCGGTAGGTATGGGTGACACATCCTCTTCTTTACAGGAGGCAGCATGGCAACTCCTGCAGAAAGGCCAGCAGAACCCCACTCACACCGGGCCACCAACAAAGCTGTGGCCCCTCACTCCCTCCCACCAGCACAGCCCCGAGACTGCTGACGGGGCAGAGAATATGGAGTCAGGCACAGCTTCAGGGGCTATTGCTGCCGGGAGCGCTGTTTATATTGACCTCAAACAGGCGCACCTGGGGAGGGCCGGCTGGCAGGATAAGGCTGCCCACGTCAGCTAATCCACAACGCGCAGGGAATCACATTGTTGAAAATGGACCTCGCTAAGTCAGAATAGAAGGCAAGGAAAAAAAGGACACAATGCCATTTGTAGCACCGTAGATGAGTCTAGAGGTAATCACGTGACATGTAGTAAGTCAGAAAGTGAAAGACACATATCATATCATATCACTTATAGGTGTTACCTAAAAATGGATACCAGGGCAGATATTTCCACGGAGAAGGGCAATCACAGATTCATTAAACATACTTATGGTTCACCAATGGAAAGGTGTGAGGATTGGTTTCATTACGATATCGGGGTTAACAGACTTATACAAACACAGGTGACATATATAATCACCAAAGACCTACGGAATACAAAGAGAGGACTACTCAACATTCTGTCATAACGTACATGGGAAAAGGATCCCAGGAAAAACAGAAATCTGTATATGTGTAAAAGAACCACATCTTCCACACCTCCAACAAGCCAAACATTGTAATCAAACTTGCTGTAATAAAAAATAAAAATTAAATTAAAAACACGAACAAGAAGTAGGGAGACAAACTTGAGGGGCTTTCACCTGGCACATTCCATTCTAAATTCCAATCTAGAACATGACTTCCATTGAGGCTCTGTTGCCCTTCTAACCAGAATTGGTAAGGGAGAACTGCTGCCACCTTGTGGCCGTTTCACACAACAGCAGCTTTAATCCCAGCGCTAATGGTCAGTTGATATTCAAAATCATTGCAGGCCGGTAAATGACACCTGCCCTGAAAACAAATCCTGGGCTCACATATCGACCAAAAAATTCAAAGGACGCCCGTATTTCAAAACGACAGTTTTAAAAGCCATATTTTACGCACATTAGTGTTCTGCTTATTTTTGTTTCTTTCCTTTTTTGTTAAAAAAACGGGAATGGAAAAAGGCATCCCTCAGAAGGGGCGAAAATCGTTGCAAACGAATCAATGGACAAAGGTTTAATCTCCAATATATATATAAACAGCTCATGCAGCTTAATATTAAAAAACAAACAACCCAATACAAACATGGGCAGAATATCTAAAGAGACGTTTCTTCAAAGAAGACACAGAGATGGCCAAGACGCACATGAAAAGCTGCTCAACAGCACTAATTATTAGAGAAATGCAAATCAAAACTACAATGACGTATCACCTCACACCTGTTAGAATCGGCATCATCAGAAAATCTTCAAACAACAAATTCTGGGGAGGGTGTGGACAAAAGGAGCCCTCTTCCACTATTGGTGGGAATGTAAATTGATACAGTTACTATGGAGAACACTATGGAGTTTCCTTAAAAAAACTAGAAATAGAATTACCATCTGATCCAGCAATCCCACTTCTGGGCATATACCCAGAGAAAACCATAAATCAAAAAGGCACATTCAACACAATGTTCATTGCAGCACTATTTACAATAGCCAGGCAATGGCAGCAACCTAAATGCCCACAGACAGATGAATGGATAAAGATGGGGTACATATATCAAATGGAATATTACTCGGCCATAAAAAGGAATGAAACTGGGTCATTTGTAGAGACATCGATGGATCTAGAGACTGTCATACAGAATGAAGTAAGTCAGAAAGAGTAAAACAAATATTGTATATTAATGCATATATGTGGAACCTAAAAAATGGTACAGATGAACTGGTTTGCAGGGAAGAAATAGAGACACACAGGTAGAGAACAAACGTATGGACACCAAGTGTGGGAAGCCATGGGGTGGTGGTGGTGGGATGAGTTGGGAGATTGAGATTGACCTGTATACATGTATATGCATAAAATACATAACTAATAATAACCTGCTGTATAAAAAAGTAAATAAAATTAAATTTCAAAATTATAAAAAATAAAATTTAAAAATAAAACAGAAAAACGTTCTTCCCTTCACACAGATGTATTTATAGGAATGAATTATTTCCATGCTTATATCTATAAATACATAAAAGAGGAACAAAAGCTAACTTGAACCATAAAAGAAGAAAAACCTGAACCCACCAGTTATACAGAGGAAATCCCTATCAGGGCACTTGCTCCAGCGGTAAACAATTCTGAAATTGGTCAGAGGTGGGGAATCATCTCCCATACAGCCAGCAACCCACCCCCACACAAGGAGCGTCCTCATTGCAAAGCTGGGGAACCGTGCCGAGGCATCTCTGAATAAAGGTGTGCAGAGCCCTAGGCCAGCTGCTGCTGAACTGTTCCCACCCTTCCCAGGTAAAACACCTGAATATGTACAAGGGCTTGAAAGACTGGAGGAAGGCCCGTGGAGCCACACCAGCGAGAGCACGCAGGCCAACTTGGTGCCTGCAGGCCAGCCAGGGTGGTCCTGGCCACGGGCGCTCTTCCGGAATCTTTCCATTGTCCTGCCTGAGATACCCCACCTGTCCCGGCCCCCACTGATTTTTCCTTCCTCACCTCTGTCCAGAGAGAAATTCCAGCGGTAGGTATGGGTGACACATCCTCTTCTTTACAGGAGGCAGCATGGCAACTCCTGCAGAAAGGCCAGCAGAACCCCACTCACACCGGGCCACCAACAAAGCTGTGGCCCCTCACTCCCTCCCACCAGCACAGCCCCGAGACTGCTGACGGGGCAGAGAATATGGAGTCAGGCACAGCTTCAGGGGCTATTGCTGCCGGGAGCGCTGTTTATATTGACCTCAAACAGGCGCACCTGGGGAGGGCCGGCTGGCAGGATAAGGCTGCCCACGTCAGCTAATCCACAACGCGCAGGGAATCACATTGTTGAAAATGGACCTCGCTAAGTCAGAATAGAAGGCAAGGAAAAAAAGGACACAATGCCATTTGTAGCACCGTAGATGAGTCTAGAGGTAATCACGTGACATGTAGTAAGTCAGAAAGTGAAAGACACATATCATATCATATCACTTATAGGTGTTACCTAAAAATGGATACCAGGGCAGATATTTCCACGGAGAAGGGCAATCACAGATTCATTAAACATACTTATGGTTCACCAATGGAAAGGTGTGAGGATTGGTTTCATTACGATATCGGGGTTAACAGACTTATACAAACACAGGTGACATATATAATCACCAAAGACCTACGGAATACAAAGAGAGGACTACTCAACATTCTGTCATAACGTACATGGGAAAAGGATCCCAGGAAAAACAGAAATCTGTATATGTGTAAAAGAACCACATCTTCCACACCTCCAACAAGCCAAACATTGTAATCAAACTTGCTGTAATAAAAAATAAAAATTAAATTAAAAACACGAACAAGAAGTAGGGAGACAAACTTGAGGGGCTTTCACCTGGCACATTCCATTCTAAATTCCAATCTAGAACATGACTTCCATTGAGGCTCTGTTGCCCTTCTAACCAGAATTGGTAAGGGAGAACTGCTGCCACCTTGTGGCCGTTTCACACAACAGCAGCTTTAATCCCAGCGCTAATGGTCAGTTGATATTCAAAATCATTGCAGGCCGGTAAATGACACCTGCCCTGAAAACAAATCCTGGGCTCACATATCGACCAAAAAATTCAAAGGACGCCCGTATTTCAAAACGACAGTTTTAAAAGCCATATTTTACGCACATTAGTGTTCTGCTTATTTTTGTTTCTTTCCTTTTTTGTTAAAAAAACGGGAATGGAAAAAGGCATCCCTCAGAAGGGGCGAAAATCGTTGCAAACGAATCAATGGACAAAGGTTTAATCTCCAATATATATATAAACAGCTCATGCAGCTTAATATTAAAAAACAAACAACCCAATACAAACATGGGCAGAATATCTAAAGAGACGTTTCTTCAAAGAAGACACAGAGATGGCCAAGACGCACATGAAAAGCTGCTCAACAGCACTAATTATTAGAGAAATGCAAATCAAAACTACAATGACGTATCACCTCACACCTGTTAGAATCGGCATCATCAGAAAATCTTCAAACAACAAATTCTGGGGAGGGTGTGGACAAAAGGAGCCCTCTTCCACTATTGGTGGGAATGTAAATTGATACAGTTACTATGGAGAACACTATGGAGTTTCCTTAAAAAAACTAGAAATAGAATTACCATCTGATCCAGCAATCCCACTTCTGGGCATATACCCAGAGAAAACCATAAATCAAAAAGGCACATTCAACACAATGTTCATTGCAGCACTATTTACAATAGCCAGGTAATGGCAGCAACCTAAATGCCCACAGACAGATGAATGGATAAAGATGGGGTACATATATCAAATGGAATATTACTCGGCCATAAAAAGGAATGAAACTGGGTCATTTGTAGAGACATCGATGGATCTAGAGACTGTCATACAGAATGAAGTAAGTCAGAAAGAGTAAAACAAATATTGTATATTAATGCATATATGTGGAACCTAAAAAATGGTACAGATGAACTGGTTTGCAGGGAAGAAATAGAGACACACAGGTAGAGAACAAACGTATGGACACCAAGTGTGGGAAGCCATGGGGTGGTGGTGGTGGGATGAGTTGGGAGATTGAGATTGACCTGTATACATGTATATGCATAAAATACATAACTAATAATAACCTGCTGTATAAAAACGTAAATAAAATTAAATTTCAAAATTATAAAAAATAAAATTTAAAAATAAAACAGAAAAACGTTCTTCCCTTCACACAGATGTATTTATAGGAATGAATTATTTCCATGCTTATATCTATAAATACATAAAAGAGGAACAAAAGCTAACTTGAACCATAAAAGAAGAAAAACCTGAACCCACCAGTTATACAGAGGAAATCCCTATCAGGGCACTTGCTCCAGCGGTAAACAATTCTGAAATTGGTCAGAGGTGGGGAATCATCTCCCATACAGCCAGCAACCCACCCCCACACAAGGAGCGTCCTCATTGCAAAGCTGGGGGACCGTGCCGAGGCATCTCTGAATAAAGGTGTGCAGAGCCCTAGGCCAGCTGCTGCTGAACTGTTCCCACCCTTCCCAGGTAAAACACCTGAATATGTACAAGGGCTTGAAAGACTGGAGGAAGGCCCGTGGAGCCACACCAGCGAGAGCACGCAGGCCAACTTGGTGCCTGCAGGCCAGCCAGGGTGGTCCTGGCCACGGGCGCTCTTCCGGAATCTTTCCATTGTCCTGCCTGAGATACCCCACCTGTCCCGGCCCCCACTGATTTTTCCTTCCTCACCTCTGTCCAGAGAGAAATTCCAGCGGTAGGTATGGGTGACACATCCTCTTCTTTACAGGAGGCAGCATGGCAACTCCTGCAGAAAGGCCAGCAGAACCCCACTCACACCGGGCCACCAACAAAGCTGTGGCCCCTCACTCCCTCCCACCAGCACAGCCCCGAGACTGCTGACGGGGCAGAGAATATGGAGTCAGGCACAGCTTCAGGGGCTATTGCTGCCGGGAGCGCTGTTTATATTGACCTCAAACAGGCGCACCTGGGGAGGGCCGGCTGGCAGGATAAGGCTGCCCACGTCAGCTAATCCACAACGCGCAGGGAATCACATTGTTGAAAATGGACCTCGCTAAGTCAGAATAGAAGGCAAGGAAAAAAAGGACACAATGCCATTTGTAGCACCGTAGATGAGTCTAGAGGTAATCACGTGACATGTAGTAAGTCAGAAAGTGAAAGACACATATCATATCATATCACTTATAGGTGTTACCTAAAAATGGATACCAGGGCAGATATTTCCACGGAGAAGGGCAATCACAGATTCATTAAACATACTTATGGTTCACCAATGGAAAGGTGTGAGGATTGGTTTCATTACGATATCGGGGTTAACAGACTTATACAAACACAGGTGACATATATAATCACCAAAGACCTACGGAATACAAAGAGAGGACTACTCAACATTCTGTCATAACGTACATGGGAAAAGGATCCCAGGAAAAACAGAAATCTGTATATGTGTAAAAGAACCAGATCTTCCACACCTCCAACATGCCAAACATTGTAATCAAACTTGCTGTAATAAAAAATAAAAATTAAATTAAAAACACGAACAAGAAGTAGGGAGACAAACTTGAGGGGCTTTCACCTGGCACATTCCATTCTAAATTCCAATCTAGAACATGACTTCCATTGAGGCTCTGTTGCCCTTCTAACCAGAATTGGTAAGGGAGAACTGCTGCCACCTTGTGGCCGTTTCACACAACAGCAGCTTTAATCCCAGCGCTAATGGTCAGTTGATATTCAAAATCATTGCAGGCCGGTAAATGACACCTGCCCTGAAAACAAATCCTGGGCTCACATATCGACCAAAAAATTCAAAGGACGCCCGTATTTCAAAACGACAGTTTTAAAAGCCATATTTTACGCACATTAGTGTTCTGCTTATTTTTGTTTCTTTCCTTTTTTCTTAAAAAAACGGGAATGGAAAAAGGCATCCCTCAGAAGGGGCGAAAATCGTTGCAAACGAATCAATGGACAAAGGTTTAATCTCCAATATATATATAAACAGCTCATGCAGCTTAATATTAAAAAACAAACAACCCAATACAAACATGGGCAGAAGATCTAAAGAGACGTTTCTTCAAAGAAGACACAGAGATGGCCAAGACACACATGAAAAGCTGCTCAACAGCACTAATTATTAGAGAAATGCAAATCAAAACTACAATGACGTATCACCTCACACCTGTTAGAATCGGCATCATCAGAAAATCTTCAAACAACAAATTCTGGGGAGGGTGTGGACAAAAGGAGCCCTCTTCCACTATTGGTGGGAATGTAAATTGATACAGTTACTATGGAGAACACTATGGAGTTTCCTTAAAAAAACTAGAAATAGAATTACCATCTGATCCAGCAATCCCACTTCTGGGCATATACCCAGAGAAAACCATAAATCAAAAAGGCACATTCAACACAATGTTCATTGCAGCACTATTTACAATAGCCAGGTAATGGCAGCAACCTAAATGCCCACAGACAGATGAATGGATAAAGATGGGGTACGTATATCAAATGGAATATTACTCGGCCATAAAAAGGAATGAAACTGGGTCATTTGTAGAGACATCGATGGATCTAGAGACTGTCATACAGAATGAAGTAAGTCAGAAAGAGTAAAACAAATATTGTATATTAATGCATATATGTGGAACCTAAAAAATGGTACAGATGAACTGGTTTGCAGGGAAGAAATAGAGACACACAGGTAGAGAACAAACGTATGGACACCAAGTGTGGGAAGCCATGGGGTGGTGGTGGTGGGATGAGTTGGGAGATTGAGATTGACCTGTATACATGTATATGCATAAAATACATAACTAATAATAACCTGCTGTATAAAAAAGTAAATAAAATTAAATTTCAAAATTATAAAAAATAAAATTTAAAAATAAAACAGAAAAACGTTCTTCCCTTCACACAGATGTATTTATAGGAATGAATTATTTCCATGCTTATATCTATAAATACATAAAAGAGGAACAAAAGCTAACTTGAACCATAAAAGAAGAAAAACCTGAACCCACCAGTTATACAGAGGAAATCCCTATCAGGGCACTTGCTCCAGCGGTAAACAATTCTGAAATTGGTCAGAGGTGGGGAATCATCTCCCATACAGCCAGCAACCCACCCCCACACAAGGAGCGTCCTCATTGCAAAGCTGGGGGACCGTGCCGAGGCATCTCTGAATAAAGGTGTGCAGAGCCCTAGGCCAGCTGCTGCTGAACTGTTCCCACCCTTCCCAGGTAAAACACCTGAATATGTATAAGGGCTTGAAAGACTGGAGGAAGGCCCGTGGAGCCACACCAGCGAGAGCACGGAGGCCAACTTGGGGCCTGCAGGCCAGCCAGGGTGGTCCTGGCCACGGGCGCTCTTCCGGAATCTTTCCATTGTCCTGCCTGAGATACCCCACCTGTCCCGGCCCCCACTGATTTTTCCTTCCTCACCTCTGTCCAGAGAGAAATTCCAGCGGTAGGTATGGGTGACACATCCTCTTCTTTACAGGAGGCAGCATGGCAACTCCTGCAGAAAGGCCAGCAGAACCCCACTCACACCGGGCCACCAACAAAGCCGTGGCCCCTCACTCCCTCCCTCCAGCACAGCCCCGAGACTGCTGACGGGGCAGAGAATATGGAGTCAGGCACAGCTTCAGGGGCTATTGCTGCCGGGAGCGCTGTTTATATTGACCTCAAACAGGCGCACCTGGGGAGGGCCGGCTGGAAGGATAAGGCTGCCCACGTCAGCTAATCCACAACCCGCAGGGAATCACATTGTTGAAAATGGACCTCGCTAAGTCAGAATAGAAGGCAAGGAAAAAAAGGACACAATGCCATTTGCAGCACCATAGATGAGTCTAGAGGTAATCACGTGACATGTAGTAAGTCAGAAAGTGAAAGACACATATCATATCATATCACTTATAGGTGTTACCTAAAAATGGATACCAGGGCAGATATTTCCACGGAGAAGGGCAATCACAGATTCATTAAACAAACTTATGGTTCACCAATGGAAAGGTGTGAGGATTGGTTTCATTACGATATCGGGGTTAACAGACTTATACAAACACAGGTGACATATATAATCACCAAAGACCTACGGAATACAAAGAGAGGACTACTCAACATTCTGTCATAACGTACATGGGAAAAGGATCCCAGGAAAAACAGAAATCTGTATATGTGTAAAAGAACCAGATCTTCCACACCTCCAACATGCCAAACATTGTAATCAAACTTGCTGTAATAAAAAATAAAAATTAAATTAAAAACACGAACAAGAAGTAGGGAGACAAACTTGAGGGGCTTTCACCTGGCACATTCCATTCTAAATTCCAATCTAGAACATGTCTTCCATTGAGGATCTGTTGCCCTACTAAACAGAATTGGTAAGGGAGAACTGCTGCCACCTTGTGGCCGTTTCACACAACAGCAGCTTTAATCCCAGCGCTAATGGTCAGTTGATATTCAAAATCATTGCAGGCCGGTAAATGACACCTGCCCTGAAAACAAATCCTGGGCTCACATATCGACCAAAAAATTCAAAGGACGCCCGTATTTCAAAACGACAGTTTTAAAAGCCATATTTTACGCACATTAGTGTTCTGCTTATTTTTGTTTCTTTCCTTTTTTGTTAAAAAAACGGGAATGGAAAAAGGCATCCCTCAGAAGGGGCGAAAATCGTTGCAAACGAATCAATGGACAAAGGTTTAATCTCCAATATATATATAAACAGCTCATGCAGCTTAATATTAAAAAACAAACAACCCAATACAAACATGGGCAGAATATCTAAAGAGACGTTTCTTCAAAGAAGACACAGAGATGGCCAAGGTGCACATGAAAAGCTGCTCAACAGCACTAATTATTAGAGAAATGCAAATCAAAACTACAATGACGTATCACCTCACACCTGTTAGAATCGGCATCATCAGAAAATCTTCAAACAACAAATTCTGGGGAGGGTGTGGACAAAAGGAGCCCTCTTCCACTATTGGTGGGAATGTAAATTGATACAGTTACTATGGAGAAGACTATGGAGTTTCCTTAAGAAAACTAGAAATAGAATTACCATCTGATCCAGCAATCCCACTTCTGGGCATATACCCAGAGAAAACCATAAATCAAAAAGGCACATTCAACACAATGTTCATTGCAGCACTATTTACAATAGCCAGGTAATGGAAGCAACCTAAATGCCCACAGACAGATGAATGGATAAAGATGGGGTACATATATCAAATGGAATATTACTCGGCCATAAAAAGGAATGAAACTGGGTCATTTGTAGAGACATCGATGGATCTAGAGACTGTCATACAGAATGAAGTAAGTCAGAAAGAGGAAAACAAATATTGTATATTAATGCATATATGTGGAACCTAAAAAATGGTACAGATGAACTGGTTTGCAGGGAAGAAATAGAGACACACAGGTAGAGAACAAACGTATGGACACCAAGTGTGGGAAGCCATGGGGTGGTGGTGGTGGGATGAGTTGGGAGATTGAGATTGACCTGTATACATGTATATGCATAAAATACATAACTAATAATAACCTGCTGTATAAAAAAGTAAATAAAATTAAATTTCAAAATTATAAAAAATAAAATTTAAAAATAAAACAGAAAAACGTTCTTCCCTTCACACAGATGTATTTATAGGAATGAATTATTTCCATGCTTATATCTATAAATACATAAAAGAGGAACAAAAGCTAACTTGAACCATAAAAGAAGAAAAACCTGAACCCACTAGTTATACAGAGGAAATCCCTATCAGGGCACTTGCTCCAGCGGTAAACAATTCTGAAATTGGTCAGAGGTGGGGAATCATCTCCCATACAGCCAGCAACCCACCCCCACACAAGGAGCGTCCTCATTGCAAAGCTGGGGGACCGTGCCGAGGCATCTCTGAATAAAGGTGTGCAGAGCCCTAGGCCAGCTGCTGCTGAACTGTTCCCACCCTTCCCAGGTAAAACACCTGAATATGTACAAGGGCTTGAAAGACTGGAGGAAGGCCCGTGGAGCCACACCAGCGAGAGCACGCAGGCCAACTTGGTGCCTGCAGGCCAGCCAGGGTGGTCCTGGCCACGGGCGCTCTTCCGGAATCTTTCCATTGTCCTGCCTGAGATACCCCACCTGTCCCGGCCCCCACTGATTTTTCCTTCCTCACCTCTGTCCAGAGAGAAATTCCAGTGGTAGGTATGGGTGACACATCCTCTTCTTTACAGAGGCAGCATGGCAACTCCTGCAGAAAGGCCAGCAGAACCCCACTCACACCGGGCCACCAACAAAGCTGTGGCCCCTCACTCCCTCCCACCAGCACAGCCCCGAGACTGCTGATGGGGCAGAGAATATGGAGTCACTCACAGCTTCAGGGGCTATTGCTGCCGGGAGCGCTGTTTATATTGACCTCAAACAGGCGCACCTGGGGAGGGCCGGCTGGCAGGATAAGGCTGCCCACGTCAGCTAATCCACAACCCGCAGGGAATCACATTGTTGAAAATGGACCTCGCTAAGTCAGAATAGAAGGCAAGGAAAAAAAGGACACAATGCCATTTGCAGCACCGTAGATGAGTCTAGAGGTAATCACGTGACATGTAGTAAGTCAGAAAGTGAAAGACACATATCATATCATATCACTTATAGGTGTTACCTAAAAATGGATACCAGGGCAGATATTTCCACGGAGAAGGGCAATCACAGATTCATTAAACAAACTTATGGTTCACCAATGGAAAGGTGTGAGGATTGGTTTCATTACGATATCGGGGTTAACAGACTTATACAAACACAGGTGACATATATAATCACCAAAGACCTACGGAATACAAAGAGAGGACTACTCAACATTCTGTCATAACGTACATGGGAAAAGGATCCCAGGAAAAACAGAAATCTGTGTATGTGTAAAAGAACCACATCTTCCACACCTACAACAAGCCAAACATTGTAATCAAACTTGCTGTAATAAAAAATAAAAATTAAATTAAAAACACGAACAAGAAGTAGGGAGACAAACTTGAGGGGCTTTCACCTGGCACATTCCATTCTAAATTCCAATCTAGAACATGACTTCCATTGAGGCTCTGTTGCCCTAGTAACCAGAATTGGTAAGGGAGAACTGCTGCCACCTTGTGGCCGTTTCACACAACAGCAGCTTTAATCCCAGCGCTAATGGTCAGTTGATATTCAAAATCATTGCAGGCCGGTAAATGACACCTGCCCTGAAAACAAATCCTGGGCTCACATATCGACCAAAAAATTCAAAGGACGCCCGTATTTCAAAACGACAGTTTTAAAAGCCATATTTTACGCACATTAGTGTTCTGCTTATTTTTGTTTCTTTCCTTTTTTCTTAAAAAAACGGGAATGGAAAAAGGCATCCCTCAGAAGGGGCGAAAATCGTTGCAAACGAATCAATGGACAAAGGTTTAATCTCCAATATATATATAAACAGCTCATGCAGCTTAATATTAAAAAACAAACAACCCAATACAAACATGGGCAGAAGATCTAAAGAGTCGTTTCTTTAAAGAAGACACAGAGATGGCCAAGACGCACATGAAAAGCTGCTCAACAGCACTAATTATTAGAGAAATGCAAATCAAAACTACAATGACGTATCACCTCACACCTGTTAGAATCGGCATCATCAGAAAATCTTCAAACAACAAATTCTGGGGAGGGTGTGGACAAAAGGAGCCCTCTTCCACTATTGGTGGGAATGTAAATTGATACAGTTACTATGGAGAACACTATGGAGTTTCCTTAAAAAAACTAGAAATAGAATTACCATCTGATCCAGCAATCCCACTTCTGGGCATATACCCAGAGAAAACCATAAATCAAAAAGGCACATTCAACACAATGTTCATTGCAGCACTATTTACAATAGCCAGGTAATGGCAGCAACCTAAATGCCCACAGACAGATGAATGGATAAAGATGGGGTACATATATCAAATGGAATATTACTCGGCCATAAAAAGGAATGAAACTGGGTCATTTGTAGAGACATCGATGGATCTAGAGACTGTCATACAGAATGAAGTAAGTCAGAAAGAGTAAAACAAATATTGTATATTAATGCATATATGTGGAACCTAAAAAATGGTACAGATGAACTGGTTTGCAGGGAAGAAATAGAGACACACAGGTAGAGAACAAACGTATGGACACCAAGTGTGGGAAGCCATGGGGTGGTGGTGGTGGGATGAGTTGGGAGATTGAGATTGACCTGTATACATGTATATGCATAAAATACATAACTAATAATAACCTGCTGTATAAAAAAGTAAATAAAATTAAATTTCAAAATTATAAAAAATAAAATTTAAAAATAAAACAGAAAAACGTTCTTCCCTTCACACAGATGTATTTATAGGAATGAATTATTTCCATGCTTATATCTATAAATACATAAAAGAGGAACAAAAGCTAACTTGAACCATAAAAGAAGAAAAACCTGAACCCACCAGTTATACAGAGGAAATCCCTATCAGGGCACTTGCTCCAGCGGTAAACAATTCTGAAATTGGTCAGAGGTGGGGAATCATCTCCCATACAGCCAGCAACCCACCCCCACACAAGGAGCGTCCTCATTGCAAAGCTGGGGGACCGTGCCGAGGCATCTCTGAATAAAGGTGTGCAGAGCCCTAGGCCAGCTGCTGCTGAACTGTTCCCACCCTTCCCAGGTAAAACACCTGAATATGTATAAGGGCTTGAAAGACTGGAGGAAGGCCCGTGGAGCCACACCAGCGAGAGCACGCAGGCCAACTTGGAGCCTGCAGGCCAGCCAGGGTGGTCCTGGCCACGGGCGCTCTTCCGGAATCTTTCCATTGTCCTGCCTGAGATACCCCACCTGTCCCGGCCCCCACTGATTTTTCCTTCCTCACCTCTGTCCAGAGAGAAATTCCAGCGGTAGGTATGGGTGACACATCCTCTTCTTTACAGGAGGCAGCATGGCAACTCCTGCAGAAAGGCCAGCAGAACCCCACTCACACCGGGCCACCAACAAAGCCGTGGCCCCTCACTCCCTCCCTCCAGCACAGCCCCGAGACTGCTGACGGGGCAGAGAATATGGAGTCAGGCACAGCTTCAGGGGCTATTGCTGCCGGGAGCGCTGTTTATATTGACCTCAAACAGGCGCACCTGGGGAGGGCCGGCTGGAAGGATAAGGCTGCCCACGTCAGCTAATCCACAACCCGCAGGGAATCACATTGTTGAAAATGGACCTCGCTAAGTCAGAATAGAAGGCAAGGAAAAAAAGGACACAATGCCATTTGCAGCACCGTAGATGAGTCTAGAGGTAATCACGTGACATGTAGTAAGTCAGAAAGTGAAAGACACATATCATATCATATCACTTATAGGTGTTACCTAAAAATGGATACCAGGGCAGATATTTCCACGGAGAAGGGCAATCACAGATTCATTAAACAAACTTATGGTTCACCAATGGAAAGGTGTGAGGATTGGTTTCATTACGATATCGGGGTTAACAGACTTATACAAACACAGGTGACATATATAATCACCAAAGACCTACGGAATACAAAGAGAGGACTACTCAACATTCTGTCATAACGTACATGGGAAAAGGATCCCAGGAAAAACAGAAATCTGTATATGTGTAAAAGAACCACATCTTCCACACCTCCAACAAGCCAAACATTGTAATCAAACTTGCTGTAATAAAAAATAAAAATTAAATTAAAAACACGAACAAGAAGTAGGGAGACAAACTTGAGGGGCTTTCACCTGGCACATTCCATTCTAAATTCCAATCTAGAACATGACTTCCATTGAGGCTCTGTTGCCCTTCTAACCAGAATTGGTAAGGGAGAACTGCTGCCACCTTGTGGCCGTTTCACACAACAGCAGCTTTAATCCCAGCGCTAATGGTCAGTTGATATTCAAAATCATTGCAGGCCGGTAAATGACACCTGCCCTGAAAACAAATCCTGGGCTCACATATCGACCAAAAAATTCAAAGGACGCCCGTATTTCAAAACGACAGTTTTAAAAGCCATATTTTACGCACATTAGTGTTCTGCTTATTTTTGTTTCTTTCCTTTTTTGTTAAAAAAACGGGAATGGAAAAAGGCATCCCTCAGAAGGGGCGAAAATCGTTGCAAACGAATCAATGGACAAAGGTTTAATCTCCAATATATATATAAACAGCTCATGCAGCTTAATATTAAAAAACAAACAACCCAATACAAACATGGGCAGAATATCTAAAGAGACGTTTCTTCAAAGAAGACACAGAGATGGCCAAGGTGCACATGAAAAGCTGCTCAACAGCACTAATTATTAGAGAAATGCAAATCAAAACTACAATGACGTATCACCTCACACCTGTTAGAATCGGCATCATCAGAAAATCTTCAAACAACAAATTCTGGGGAGGGTGTGGACAAAAGGAGCCCTCTTCCACTATTGGTGGGAATGTAAATTGATACAGTTACTATGGAGAAGACTATGGAGTTTCCTTAAGAAAACTAGAAATAGAATTACCATCTGATCCAGCAATCCCACTTCTGGGCATATACCCAGAGAAAACCATAAATCAAAAAGGCACATTCAACACAATGTTCATTGCAGCACTATTTACAATAGCCAGGTAATGGAAGCAACCTAAATGCCCACAGACAGATGAATGGATAAAGATGGGGTACATATATCAAATGGAATATTACTCGGCCATAAAAAGGAATGAAACTGGGTCATTTGTAGAGACATCGATGGATCTAGAGACTGTCATACAGAATGAAGTAAGTCAGAAAGAGGAAAACAAATATTGTATATTAATGCATATATGTGGAACCTAAAAAATGGTACAGATGAACTGGTTTGCAGGGAAGAAATAGAGACACACAGGTAGAGAACAAACGTATGGACACCAAGTGTGGGAAGCCATGGGGTGGTGGTGGTGGGATGAGTTGGGAGATTGAGATTGACCTGTATACATGTATATGCATAAAATACATAACTAATAATAACCTGCTGTATAAAAAATAAATAAAATTAAATTTCAAAATTATAAAAAATAAAATTTAAAAATAAAACAGAAAAACGTTCTTCCCTTCACACAGATGTATTTATAGGAATGAATTATTTCCATGCTTATATCTATAAATACATAAAAGAGGAACAAAAGCTAACTTGAACCATAAAAGAAGAAAAACCTGAACCCACTAGTTATACAGAGGAAATCCCTATCAGGGCACTTGCTCCAGCGGTAAACAATTCTGAAATTGGTCAGAGGTGGGGAATCATCTCCCATACAGCCAGCAACCCACCCCCACACAAGGAGCGTCCTCATTGCAAAGCTGGGGGACCGTGCCGAGGCATCTCTGAATAAAGGTGTGCAGAGCCCTAGGCCAGCTGCTGCTGAACTGTTCCCACCCTTCCCAGGTAAAACACCTGAATATGTACAAGGGCTTGAAAGACTGGAGGAAGGCCCGTGGAGCCACACCAGCGAGAGCACGCAGGCCAACTTGGTGCCTGCAGGCCAGCCAGGGTGGTCCTGGCCACGGGCGCTCTTCCGGAATCTTTCCATTGTCCTGCCTGAGATACCCCACCTGTCCCGGCCCCCACTGATTTTTCCTTCCTCACCTCTGTCCAGAGAGAAATTCCAGTGGTAGGTATGGGTGACACATCCTCTTCTTTACAGAGGCAGCATGGCAACTCCTGCAGAAAGGCCAGCAGAACCCCACTCACACCGGGCCACCAACAAAGCTGTGGCCCCTCACTCCCTCCCACCAGCACAGCCCCGAGACTGCTGATGGGGCAGAGAATATGGAGTCACTCACAGCTTCAGGGGCTATTGCTGCCGGGAGCGCTGTTTATATTGACCTCAAACAGGCGCACCTGGGGAGGGCCGGCTGGCAGGATAAGGCTGCCCACGTCAGCTAATCCACAACCCGCAGGGAATCACATTGTTGAAAATGGACCTCGCTAAGTCAGAATAGAAGGCAAGGAAAAAAAGGACACAATGCCATTTGCAGCACCGTAGATGAGTCTAGAGGTAATCACGTGACATGTAGTAAGTCAGAAAGTGAAAGACACATATCATATCATATCACTTATAGGTGTTACCTAAAAATGGATACCAGGGCAGATATTTCCACGGAGAAGGGCAATCACAGATTCATTAAACAAACTTATGGTTCACCAATGGAAAGGTGTGAGGATTGGTTTCATTACGATATCGGGGTTAACAGACTTATACAAACACAGGTGACATATATAATCACCAAAGACCTACGGAATACAAAGAGAGGACTACTCAACATTCTGTCATAACGTACATGGGAAAAGGATCCCAGGAAAAACAGAAATCTGTGTATGTGTAAAAGAACCACATCTTCCACACCTACAACAAGCCAAACATTGTAATCAAACTTGCTGTAATAAAAAATAAAAATTAAATTAAAAACACGAACAAGAAGTAGGGAGACAAACTTGAGGGGCTTTCACCTGGCACATTCCATTCTAAATTCCAATCTAGAACATGACTTCCATTGAGGCTCTGTTGCCCTAGTAACCAGAATTGGTAAGGGAGAACTGCTGCCACCTTGTGGCCGTTTCACACAACAGCAGCTTTAATCCCAGCGCTAATGGTCAGTTGATATTCAAAATCATTGCAGGCCGGTAAATGACACCTGCCCTGAAAACAAATCCTGGGCTCACATATCGACCAAAAAATTCAAAGGACGCCCGTATTTCAAAACGACAGTTTTAAAAGCCATATTTTACGCACATTAGTGTTCTGCTTATTTTTGTTTCTTTCCTTTTTTCTTAAAAAAACGGGAATGGAAAAAGGCATCCCTCAGAAGGGGCGAAAATCGTTGCAAACGAATCAATGGACAAAGGTTTAATCTCCAATATATATATAAACAGCTCATGCAGCTTAATATTAAAAAACAAACAACCCAATACAAACATGGGCAGAAGATCTAAAGAGTCGTTTCTTTAAAGAAGACACAGAGATGGCCAAGACGCACATGAAAAGCTGCTCAACAGCACTAATTATTAGAGAAATGCAAATCAAAACTACAATGACGTATCACCTCACACCTGTTAGAATCGGCATCATCAGAAAATCTTCAAACAACAAATTCTGGGGAGGGTGTGGACAAAAGGAGCCCTCTTCCACTATTGGTGGGAATGTAAATTGATACAGTTACTATGGAGAACACTATGGAGTTTCCTTAAAAAAACTAGAAATAGAATTACCATCTGATCCAGCAATCCCACTTCTGGGCATATACCCAGAGAAAACCATAAATCAAAAAGGCACATTCAACACAATGTTCATTGCAGCACTATTTACAATAGCCAGGTAATGGCAGCAACCTAAATGCCCACAGACAGATGAATGGATAAAGATGGGGTACATATATCAAATGGAATATTACTCGGCCATAAAAAGGAATGAAACTGGGTCATTTGTAGAGACATCGATGGATCTAGAGACTGTCATACAGAATGAAGTAAGTCAGAAAGAGTAAAACAAATATTGTATATTAATGCATATATGTGGAACCTAAAAAATGGTACAGATGAACTGGTTTGCAGGGAAGAAATAGAGACACACAGGTAGAGAACAAACGTATGGACACCAAGTGTGGGAAGCCATGGGGTGGTGGTGGTGGGATGAGTTGGGAGATTGAGATTGACCTGTATACATGTATATGCATAAAATACATAACTAATAATAACCTGCTGTATAAAAAAGTAAATAAAATTAAATTTCAAAATTATAAAAAATAAAATTTAAAAATAAAACAGAAAAACGTTCTTCCCTTCACACAGATGTATTTATAGGAATGAATTATTTCCATGCTTATATCTATAAATACATAAAAGAGGAACAAAAGCTAACTTGAACCATAAAAGAAGAAAAACCTGAACCCACCAGTTATACAGAGGAAATCCCTATCAGGGCACTTGCTCCAGCGGTAAACAATTCTGAAATTGGTCAGAGGTGGGGAATCATCTCCCATACAGCCAGCAACCCACCCCCACACAAGGAGCGTCCTCATTGCAAAGCTGGGGGACCGTGCCGAGGCATCTCTGAATAAAGGTGTGCAGAGCCCTAGGCCAGCTGCTGCTGAACTGTTCCCACCCTTCCCAGGTAAAACACCTGAATATGTATAAGGGCTTGAAAGACTGGAGGAAGGCCCGTGGAGCCACACCAGCGAGAGCACGCAGGCCAACTTGGAGCCTGCAGGCCAGCCAGGGTGGTCCTGGCCACGGGCGCTCTTCCGGAATCTTTCCATTGTCCTGCCTGAGATACCCCACCTGTCCCGGCCCCCACTGATTTTTCCTTCCTCACCTCTGTCCAGAGAGAAATTCCAGCGGTAGGTATGGGTGACACATCCTCTTCTTTACAGGAGGCAGCATGGCAACTCCTGCAGAAAGGCCAGCAGAACCCCACTCACACCGGGCCACCAACAAAGCCGTGGCCCCTCACTCCCTCCCTCCAGCACAGCCCCGAGACTGCTGACGGGGCAGAGAATATGGAGTCAGGCACAGCTTCAGGGGCTATTGCTGCCGGGAGCGCTGTTTATATTGACCTCAAACAGGCGCACCTGGGGAGGGCCGGCTGGAAGGATAAGGCTGCCCACGTCAGCTAATCCACAACCCGCAGGGAATCACATTGTTGAAAATGGACCTCGCTAAGTCAGAATAGAAGGCAAGGAAAAAAAGGACACAATGCCATTTGCAGCACCGTAGATGAGTCTAGAGGTAATCACGTGACATGTAGTAAGTCAGAAAGTGAAAGACACATATCATATCATATCACTTATAGGTGTTACCTAAAAATGGATACCAGGGCAGATATTTCCACGGAGAAGGGCAATCACAGATTCATTAAACAAACTTATGGTTCACCAATGGAAAGGTGTGAGGATTGGTTTCATTACGATATCGGGGTTAACAGACTTATACAAACACAGGTGACATATATAATCACCAAAGACCTACGGAATACAAAGAGAGGACTACTCAACATTCTGTCATAACGTACATGGGAAAAGGATCCCAGGAAAAACAGAAATCTGTATATGTGTAAAAGAACCACATCTTCCACACCTCCAACAAGCCAAACATTGTAATCAAACTTGCTGTAATAAAAAATAAAAATTAAATTAAAAACACGAACAAGAAGTAGGGAGACAAACTTGAGGGGCTTTCACCTGGCACATTCCATTCTAAATTCCAATCTAGAACATGACTTCCATTGAGGCTCTGTTGCCCTTCTAACCAGAATTGGTAAGGGAGAACTGCTGCCACCTTGTGGCCGTTTCACACAACAGCAGCTTTAATCCCAGCGCTAATGGTCAGTTGATATTCAAAATCATTGCAGGCCGGTAAATGACACCTGCCCTGAAAACAAATCCTGGGCTCACATATCGACCAAAAAATTCAAAGGACGCCCGTATTTCAAAACGACAGTTTTAAAAGCCATATTTTACGCACATTAGTGTTCTGCTTATTTTTGTTTCTTTCCTTTTTTGTTAAAAAAACGGGAATGGAAAAAGGCATCCCTCAGAAGGGGCGAAAATCGTTGCAAACGAATCAATGGACAAAGGTTTAATCTCCAATATATATATAAACAGCTCATGCAGCTTAATATTAAAAAACAAACAACCCAATACAAACATGGGCAGAATATCTAAAGAGACGTTTCTTCAAAGAAGACACAGAGATGGCCAAGACGCACATGAAAAGCTGCTCAACAGCACTAATTATTAGAGAAATGCAAATCAAAACTACAATGACGTATCACCTCACACCTGTTAGAATCGGCATCATCAGAAAATCTTCAAACAACAAATTCTGGGGAGGGTGTGGACAAAAGGAGCCCTCTTCCACTATTGGTGGGAATGTAAATTGATACAGTTACTATGGAGAACACTATGGAGTTTCCTTAAAAAAACTAGAAATAGAATTACCATCTGATCCAGCAATCCCACTTCTGGGCATATACCCAGAGAAAACCATAAATCAAAAAGGCACATTCAACACAATGTTCATTGCAGCACTATTTACAATAGCCAGGTAATGGCAGCAACCTAAATGCCCACAGACAGATGAATGGATAAAGATGGGGTACATATATCAAATGGAATATTACTCGGCCATAAAAAGGAATGAAACTGGGTCATTTGTAGAGACATCGATGGATCTAGAGACTGTCATACAGAATGAAGTAAGTCAGAAAGAGTAAAACAAATATTGTATATTAATGCATATATGTGGAACCTAAAAAATGGTACAGATGAACTGGTTTGCAGGGAAGAAATAGAGACACACAGGTAGAGAACAAACGTATGGACACCAAGTGTGGGAAGCCATGGGGTGGTGGTGGTGGGATGAGTTGGGAGATTGAGATTGACCTGTATACATGTATATGCATAAAATACATAACTAATAATAACCTGCTGTATAAAAACGTAAATAAAATTAAATTTCAAAATTATAAAAAATAAAATTTAAAAATAAAACAGAAAAACGTTCTTCCCTTCACACAGATGTATTTATAGGAATGAATTATTTCCATGCTTATATCTATAAATACATAAAAGAGGAACAAAAGCTAACTTGAACCATAAAAGAAGAAAAACCTGAACCCACCAGTTATACAGAGGAAATCCCTATCAGGGCACTTGCTCCAGCGGTAAACAATTCTGAAATTGGTCAGAGGTGGGGAATCATCTCCCATACAGCCAGCAACCCACCCCCACACAAGGAGCGTCCTCATTGCAAAGCTGGGGGACCGTGCCGAGGCATCTCTGAATAAAGGTGTGCAGAGCCCTAGGCCAGCTGCTGCTGAACTGTTCCCACCCTTCCCAGGTAAAACACCTGAATATGTACAAGGGCTTGAAAGACTGGAGGAAGGCCCGTGGAGCCACACCAGCGAGAGCACGCAGGCCAACTTGGTGCCTGCAGGCCAGCCAGGGTGGTCCTGGCCACGGGCGCTCTTCCGGAATCTTTCCATTGTCCTGCCTGAGATACCCCACCTGTCCCGGCCCCCACTGATTTTTCCTTCCTCACCTCTGTCCAGAGAGAAATTCCAGCGGTAGGTATGGGTGACACATCCTCTTCTTTACAGGAGGCAGCATGGCAACTCCTGCAGAAAGGCCAGCAGAACCCCACTCACACCGGGCCACCAACAAAGCTGTGGCCCCTCACTCCCTCCCACCAGCACAGCCCCGAGACTGCTGACGGGGCAGAGAATATGGAGTCAGGCACAGCTTCAGGGGCTATTGCTGCCGGGAGCGCTGTTTATATTGACCTCAAACAGGCGCACCTGGGGAGGGCCGGCTGGCAGGATAAGGCTGCCCACGTCAGCTAATCCACAACGCGCAGGGAATCACATTGTTGAAAATGGACCTCGCTAAGTCAGAATAGAAGGCAAGGAAAAAAAGGACACAATGCCATTTGTAGCACCGTAGATGAGTCTAGAGGTAATCACGTGACATGTAGTAAGTCAGAAAGTGAAAGACACATATCATATCATATCACTTATAGGTGTTACCTAAAAATGGATACCAGGGCAGATATTTCCACGGAGAAGGGCAATCACAGATTCATTAAACATACTTATGGTTCACCAATGGAAAGGTGTGAGGATTGGTTTCATTACGATATCGGGGTTAACAGACTTATACAAACACAGGTGACATATATAATCACCAAAGACCTACGGAATACAAAGAGAGGACTACTCAACATTCTGTCATAACGTACATGGGAAAAGGATCCCAGGAAAAACAGAAATCTGTATATGTGTAAAAGAACCAGATCTTCCACACCTCCAACATGCCAAACATTGTAATCAAACTTGCTGTAATAAAAAATAAAAATTAAATTAAAAACACGAACAAGAAGTAGGGAGACAAACTTGAGGGGCTTTCACCTGGCACATTCCATTCTAAATTCCAATCTAGAACATGACTTCCATTGAGGCTCTGTTGCCCTTCTAACCAGAATTGGTAAGGGAGAACTGCTGCCACCTTGTGGCCGTTTCACACAACAGCAGCTTTAATCCCAGCGCTAATGGTCAGTTGATATTCAAAATCATTGCAGGCCGGTAAATGACACCTGCCCTGAAAACAAATCCTGGGCTCACATATCGACCAAAAAATTCAAAGGACGCCCGTATTTCAAAACGACAGTTTTAAAAGCCATATTTTACGCACATTAGTGTTCTGCTTATTTTTGTTTCTTTCCTTTTTTCTTAAAAAAACGGGAATGGAAAAAGGCATCCCTCAGAAGGGGCGAAAATCGTTGCAAACGAATCAATGGACAAAGGTTTAATCTCCAATATATATATAAACAGCTCATGCAGCTTAATATTAAAAAACAAACAACCCAATACAAACATGGGGAGAAGATCTAAAGAGACGTTTCTTCAAAGAAGACACAGAGATGGCCAAGACACACATGAAAAGCTGCTCAACAGCACTAATTATTAGAGAAATGCAAATCAAAACTACAATGACGTATCACCTCACACCTGTTAGAATCGGCATCATCAGAAAATCTTCAAACAACAAATTCTGGGGAGGGTGTGGACAAAAGGAGCCCTCTTCCACTATTGGTGGGAATGTAAATTGATACAGTTACTATGGAGAACACTATGGAGTTTCCTTAAAAAAACTAGAAATAGAATTACCATCTGATCCAGCAATCCCACTTCTGGGCATATACCCAGAGAAAACCATAAATCAAAAAGGCACATTCAACACAATGTTCATTGCAGCACTATTTACAATAGCCAGGTAATGGCAGCAACCTAAATGCCCACAGACAGATGAATGGATAAAGATGGGGTACGTATATCAAATGGAATATTACTCGGCCATAAAAAGGAATGAAACTGGGTCATTTGTAGAGACATCGATGGATCTAGAGACTGTCATACAGAATGAAGTAAGTCAGAAAGAGTAAAACAAATATTGTATATTAATGCATATATGTGGAACCTAAAAAATGGTACAGATGAACTGGTTTGCAGGGAAGAAATAGAGACACACAGGTAGAGAACAAACGTATGGACACCAAGTGTGGGAAGCCATGGGGTGGTGGTGGTGGGATGAGTTGGGAGATTGAGATTGACCTGTATACATGTATATGCATAAAATACATAACTAATAATAACCTGCTGTATAAAAAAGTAAATAAAATTAAATTTCAAAATTATAAAAAATAAAATTTAAAAATAAAACAGAAAAACGTTCTTCCCTTCACACAGATGTATTTATAGGAATGAATTATTTCCATGCTTATATCTATAAATACATAAAAGAGGAACAAAAGCTAACTTGAACCATAAAAGAAGAAAAACCTGAACCCACCAGTTATACAGAGGAAATCCCTATCAGGGCACTTGCTCCAGCGGTAAACAATTCTGAAATTGGTCAGAGGTGGGGAATCATCTCCCATACAGCCAGCAACCCACCCCCACACAAGGAGCGTCCTCATTGCAAAGCTGGGGGACCGTGCCGAGGCATCTCTGAATAAAGGTGTGCAGAGCCCTAGGCCAGCTGCTGCTGAACTGTTCCCACCCTTCCCAGGTAAAACACCTGAATATGTATAAGGGCTTGAAAGACTGGAGGAAGGCCCGTGGAGCCACACCAGCGAGAGCACGGAGGCCAACTTGGGGCCTGCAGGCCAGCCAGGGTGGTCCTGGCCACGGGCGCTCTTCCGGAATCTTTCCATTGTCCTGCCTGAGATACCCCACCTGTCCCGGCCCCCACTGATTTTTCCTTCCTCACCTCTGTCCAGAGAGAAATTCCAGCGGTAGGTATGGGTGACACATCCTCTTCTTTACAGGAGGCAGCATGGCAACTCCTGCAGAAAGGCCAGCAGAACCCCACTCACACCGGGCCACCAACAAAGCCGTGGCCCCTCACTCCCTCCCTCCAGCACAGCCCCGAGACTGCTGACGGGGCAGAGAATATGGAGTCAGGCACAGCTTCAGGGGCTATTGCTGCCGGGAGCGCTGTTTATATTGACCTCAAACAGGCGCACCTGGGGAGGGCCGGCTGGAAGGATAAGGCTGCCCACGTCAGCTAATCCACAACCCGCAGGGAATCACATTGTTGAAAATGGACCTCGCTAAGTCAGAATAGAAGGCAAGGAAAAAAAGGACACAATGCCATTTGCAGCACCATAGATGAGTCTAGAGGTAATCACGTGACATGTAGTAAGTCAGAAAGTGAAAGACACATATCATATCATATCACTTATAGGTGTTACCTAAAAATGGATACCAGGGCAGATATTTCCACGGAGAAGGGCAATCACAGATTCATTAAACAAACTTATGGTTCACCAATGGAAAGGTGTGAGGATTGGTTTCATTACGATATCGGGGTTAACAGACTTATACAAACACAGGTGACATATATAATCACCAAAGACCTACGGAATACAAAGAGAGGACTACTCAACATTCTGTCATAACGTACATGGGAAAAGGATCCCAGGAAAAACAGAAATCTGTATATGTGTAAAAGAACCAGATCTTCCACACCTCCAACATGCCAAACATTGTAATCAAACTTGCTGTAATAAAAAATAAAAATTAAATTAAAAACACGAACAAGAAGTAGGGAGACAAACTTGAGGGGCTTTCACCTGGCACATTCCATTCTAAATTCCAATCTAGAACATGTCTTCCATTGAGGATCTGTTGCCCTACTAAACAGAATTGGTAAGGGAGAACTGCTGCCACCTTGTGGCCGTTTCACACAACAGCAGCTTTAATCCCAGCGCTAATGGTCAGTTGATATTCAAAATCATTGCAGGCCGGTAAATGACACCTGCCCTGAAAACAAATCCTGGGCTCACATATCGACCAAAAAATTCAAAGGACGCCCGTATTTCAAAACGACAGTTTTAAAAGCCATATTTTACGCACATTAGTGTTCTGCTTATTTTTGTTTCTTTCCTTTTTTGTTAAAAAAACGGGAATGGAAAAAGGCATCCCTCAGAAGGGGCGAAAATCGTTGCAAACGAATCAATGGACAAAGGTTTAATCTCCAATATATATATAAACAGCTCATGCAGCTTAATATTAAAAAACAAACAACCCAATACAAACATGGGCAGAATATCTAAAGAGACGTTTCTTCAAAGAAGACACAGAGATGGCCAAGGTGCACATGAAAAGCTGCTCAACAGCACTAATTATTAGAGAAATGCAAATCAAAACTACAATGACGTATCACCTCACACCTGTTAGAATCGGCATCATCAGAAAATCTTCAAACAACAAATTCTGGGGAGGGTGTGGACAAAAGGAGCCCTCTTCCACTATTGGTGGGAATGTAAATTGATACAGTTACTATGGAGAAGACTATGGAGTTTCCTTAAGAAAACTAGAAATAGAATTACCATCTGATCCAGCAATCCCACTTCTGGGCATATACCCAGAGAAAACCATAAATCAAAAAGGCACATTCAACACAATGTTCATTGCAGCACTATTTACAATAGCCAGGTAATGGAAGCAACCTAAATGCCCACAGACAGATGAATGGATAAAGATGGGGTACATATATCAAATGGAATATTACTCGGCCATAAAAAGGAATGAAACTGGGTCATTTGTAGAGACATCGATGGATCTAGAGACTGTCATACAGAATGAAGTAAGTCAGAAAGAGGAAAACAAATATTGTATATTAATGCATATATGTGGAACCTAAAAAATGGTACAGATGAACTGGTTTGCAGGGAAGAAATAGAGACACACAGGTAGAGAACAAACGTATGGACACCAAGTGTGGGAAGCCATGGGGTGGTGGTGGTGGGATGAGTTGGGAGATTGAGATTGACCTGTATACATGTATATGCATAAAATACATAACTAATAATAACCTGCTGTATAAAAAAGTAAATAAAATTAAATTTCAAAATTATAAAAAATAAAATTTAAAAATAAAACAGAAAAACGTTCTTCCCTTCACACAGATGTATTTATAGGAATGAATTATTTCCATGCTTATATCTATAAATACATAAAAGAGGAACAAAAGCTAACTTGAACCATAAAAGAAGAAAAACCTGAACCCACTAGTTATACAGAGGAAATCCCTATCAGGGCACTTGCTCCAGCGGTAAACAATTCTGAAATTGGTCAGAGGTGGGGAATCATCTCCCATACAGCCAGCAACCCACCCCCACACAAGGAGCGTCCTCATTGCAAAGCTGGGGGACCGTGCCGAGGCATCTCTGAATAAAGGTGTGCAGAGCCCTAGGCCAGCTGCTGCTGAACTGTTCCCACCCTTCCCAGGTAAAACACCTGAATATGTACAAGGGCTTGAAAGACTGGAGGAAGGCCCGTGGAGCCACACCAGCGAGAGCACGCAGGCCAACTTGGTGCCTGCAGGCCAGCCAGGGTGGTCCTGGCCACGGGCGCTCTTCCGGAATCTTTCCATTGTCCTGCCTGAGATACCCCACCTGTCCCGGCCCCCACTGATTTTTCCTTCCTCACCTCTGTCCAGAGAGAAATTCCAGTGGTAGGTATGGGTGACACATCCTCTTCTTTACAGAGGCAGCATGGCAACTCCTGCAGAAAGGCCAGCAGAACCCCACTCACACCGGGCCACCAACAAAGCTGTGGCCCCTCACTCCCTCCCACCAGCACAGCCCCGAGACTGCTGATGGGGCAGAGAATATGGAGTCACTCACAGCTTCAGGGGCTATTGCTGCCGGGAGCGCTGTTTATATTGACCTCAAACAGGCGCACCTGGGGAGGGCCGGCTGGCAGGATAAGGCTGCCCACGTCAGCTAATCCACAACCCGCAGGGAATCACATTGTTGAAAATGGACCTCGCTAAGTCAGAATAGAAGGCAAGGAAAAAAAGGACACAATGCCATTTGCAGCACCGTAGATGAGTCTAGAGGTAATCACGTGACATGTAGTAAGTCAGAAAGTGAAAGACACATATCATATCATATCACTTATAGGTGTTACCTAAAAATGGATACCAGGGCAGATATTTCCACGGAGAAGGGCAATCACAGATTCATTAAACAAACTTATGGTTCACCAATGGAAAGGTGTGAGGATTGGTTTCATTACGATATCGGGGTTAACAGACTTATACAAACACAGGTGACATATATAATCACCAAAGACCTACGGAATACAAAGAGAGGACTACTCAACATTCTGTCATAACGTACATGGGAAAAGGATCCCAGGAAAAACAGAAATCTGTGTATGTGTAAAAGAACCACATCTTCCACACCTACAACAAGCCAAACATTGTAATCAAACTTGCTGTAATAAAAAATAAAAATTAAATTAAAAACACGAACAAGAAGTAGGGAGACAAACTTGAGGGGCTTTCACCTGGCACATTCCATTCTAAATTCCAATCTAGAACATGACTTCCATTGAGGCTCTGTTGCCCTAGTAACCAGAATTGGTAAGGGAGAACTGCTGCCACCTTGTGGCCGTTTCACACAACAGCAGCTTTAATCCCAGCGCTAATGGTCAGTTGATATTCAAAATCATTGCAGGCCGGTAAATGACACCTGCCCTGAAAACAAATCCTGGGCTCACATATCGACCAAAAAATTCAAAGGACGCCCGTATTTCAAAACGACAGTTTTAAAAGCCATATTTTACGCACATTAGTGTTCTGCTTATTTTTGTTTCTTTCCTTTTTTCTTAAAAAAACGGGAATGGAAAAAGGCATCCCTCAGAAGGGGCGAAAATCGTTGCAAACGAATCAATGGACAAAGGTTTAATCTCCAATATATATATAAACAGCTCATGCAGCTTAATATTAAAAAACAAACAACCCAATACAAACATGGGCAGAAGATCTAAAGAGTCGTTTCTTTAAAGAAGACACAGAGATGGCCAAGACGCACATGAAAAGCTGCTCAACAGCACTAATTATTAGAGAAATGCAAATCAAAACTACAATGACGTATCACCTCACACCTGTTAGAATCGGCATCATCAGAAAATCTTCAAACAACAAATTCTGGGGAGGGTGTGGACAAAAGGAGCCCTCTTCCACTATTGGTGGGAATGTAAATTGATACAGTTACTATGGAGAACACTATGGAGTTTCCTTAAAAAAACTAGAAATAGAATTACCATCTGATCCAGCAATCCCACTTCTGGGCATATACCCAGAGAAAACCATAAATCAAAAAGGCACATTCAACACAATGTTCATTGCAGCACTATTTACAATAGCCAGGTAATGGCAGCAACCTAAATGCCCACAGACAGATGAATGGATAAAGATGGGGTACATATATCAAATGGAATATTACTCGGCCATAAAAAGGAATGAAACTGGGTCATTTGTAGAGACATCGATGGATCTAGAGACTGTCATACAGAATGAAGTAAGTCAGAAAGAGTAAAACAAATATTGTATATTAATGCATATATGTGGAACCTAAAAAATGGTACAGATGAACTGGTTTGCAGGGAAGAAATAGAGACACACAGGTAGAGAACAAACGTATGGACACCAAGTGTGGGAAGCCATGGGGTGGTGGTGGTGGGATGAGTTGGGAGATTGAGATTGACCTGTATACATGTATATGCATAAAATACATAACTAATAATAACCTGCTGTATAAAAAAGTAAATAAAATTAAATTTCAAAATTATAAAAAATAAAATTTAAAAATAAAACAGAAAAACGTTCTTCCCTTCACACAGATGTATTTATAGGAATGAATTATTTCCATGCTTATATCTATAAATACATAAAAGAGGAACAAAAGCTAACTTGAACCATAAAAGAAGAAAAACCTGAACCCACCAGTTATACAGAGGAAATCCCTATCAGGGCACTTGCTCCAGCGGTAAACAATTCTGAAATTGGTCAGAGGTGGGGAATCATCTCCCATACAGCCAGCAACCCACCCCCACACAAGGAGCGTCCTCATTGCAAAGCTGGGGGACCGTGCCGAGGCATCTCTGAATAAAGGTGTGCAGAGCCCTAGGCCAGCTGCTGCTGAACTGTTCCCACCCTTCCCAGGTAAAACACCTGAATATGTATAAGGGCTTGAAAGACTGGAGGAAGGCCCGTGGAGCCACACCAGCGAGAGCACGCAGGCCAACTTGGGGCCTGCAGGCCAGCCAGGGTGGTCCTGGCCACGGGCGCTCTTCCGGAATCTTTCCATTGTCCTGCCTGAGATACCCCACCTGTCCCGGCCCCCACTGATTTTTCCTTCCTCACCTCTGTCCAGAGAGAAATTCCAGCGGTAGGTATGGGTGACACATCCTCTTCTTTACAGGAGGCAGCATGGCAACTCCTGCAGAAAGGCCAGCAGAACCCCACTCACACCGGGCCACCAACAAAGCCGTGGCCCCTCACTCCCTCCCTCCAGCACAGCCCCGAGACTGCTGACGGGGCAGAGAATATGGAGTCAGGCACAGCTTCAGGGGCTATTGCTGCCGGGAGCGCTGTTTATATTGACCTCAAACAGGCGCACCTGGGGAGGGCCGGCTGGAAGGATAAGGCTGCCCACGTCAGCTAATCCACAACCCGCAGGGAATCACATTGTTGAAAATGGACCTCGCTAAGTCAGAATAGAAGGCAAGGAAAAAAAGGACACAATGCCATTTGCAGCACCGTAGATGAGTCTAGAGGTAATCACGTGACATGTAGTAAGTCAGAAAGTGAAAGACACATATCATATCATATCACTTATAGGTGTTACCTAAAAATGGATACCAGGGCAGATATTTCCACGGAGAAGGGCAATCACAGATTCATTAAACAAACTTATGGTTCACCAATGGAAAGGTGTGAGGATTGGTTTCATTACGATATCGGGGTTAACAGACTTATACAAACACAGGTGACATATATAATCACCAAAGACCTACGGAATACAAAGAGAGGACTACTCAACATTCTGTCATAACGTACATGGGAAAAGGATCCCAGGAAAAACAGAAATCTGTATATGTGTAAAAGAACCAGATCTTCCACACCTCCAACATGCCAAACATTGTAATCAAACTTGCTGTAATAAAAAATAAAAATTAAATTAAAAACACGAACAAGAAGTAGGGAGACAAACTTGAGGGGCTTTCACCTGGCACATTCCATTCTAAATTCCAATCTAGAACATGTCTTCCATTGAGGATCTGTTGCCCTACTAAACAGAATTGGTAAGGGAGAACTGCTGCCACCTTGTGGCCGTTTCACACAACAGCAGCTTTAATCCCAGCGCTAATGGTCAGTTGATATTCAAAATCATTGCAGGCCGGTAAATGACACCTGCCCTGAAAACAAATCCTGGGCTCACATATCGACCAAAAAATTCAAAGGACGCCCGTATTTCAAAACGACAGTTTTAAAAGCCATATTTTACGCACATTAGTGTTCTGCTTATTTTTGTTTCTTTCCTTTTTTGTTAAAAAAACGGGAATGGAAAAAGGCATCCCTCAGAAGGGGCGAAAATCGTTGCAAACGAATCAATGGACAAAGGTTTAATCTCCAATATATATATAAACAGCTCATGCAGCTTAATATTAAAAAACAAACAACCCAATACAAACATGGGCAGAATATCTAAAGAGACGTTTCTTCAAAGAAGACACAGAGATGGCCAAGGTGCACATGAAAAGCTGCTCAACAGCACTAATTATTAGAGAAATGCAAATCAAAACTACAATGACGTATCACCTCACACCTGTTAGAATCGGCATCATCAGAAAATCTTCAAACAACAAATTCTGGGGAGGGTGTGGACAAAAGGAGCCCTCTTCCACTATTGGTGGGAATGTAAATTGATACAGTTACTATGGAGAAGACTATGGAGTTTCCTTAAGAAAACTAGAAATAGAATTACCATCTGATCCAGCAATCCCACTTCTGGGCATATACCCAGAGAAAACCATAAATCAAAAAGGCACATTCAACACAATGTTCATTGCAGCACTATTTACAATAGCCAGGTAATGGAAGCAACCTAAATGCCCACAGACAGATGAATGGATAAAGATGGGGTACGTATATCAAATGGAATATTACTCGGCCATAAAAAGGAATGAAACTGGGTCATTTGTAGAGACATCGATGGATCTAGAGACTGTCATACAGAATGAAGTAAGTCAGAAAGAGGAAAACAAATATTGTATATTAATGCATATATGTGGAACCTAAAAAATGGTACAGATGAACTGGTTTGCAGGGAAGAAATAGAGACACACAGGTAGAGAACAAACGTATGGACACCAAGTGTGGGAAGCCATGGGGTGGTGGTGGTGGGATGAGTTGGGAGATTGAGATTGACCTGTATACATGTATATGCATAAAATACATAACTAATAATAACCTGCTGTATAAAAAAGTAAATAAAATTAAATTTCAAAATTATAAAAAATAAAATTTAAAAATAAAACAGAAAAACGTTCTTCCCTTCACACAGATGTATTTATAGGAATGAATTATTTCCATGCTTATATCTATAAATACATAAAAGAGGAACAAAAGCTAACTTGAACCATAAAAGAAGAAAAACCTGAACCCACTAGTTATACAGAGGAAATCCCTATCAGGGCACTTGCTCCAGCGGTAAACAATTCTGAAATTGGTCAGAGGTGGGGAATCATCTCCCATACAGCCAGCAACCCACCCCCACACAAGGAGCGTCCTCATTGCAAAGCTGGGGGACCGTGCCGAGGCATCTCTGAATAAAGGTGTGCAGAGCCCTAGGCCAGCTGCTGCTGAACTGTTCCCACCCTTCCCAGGTAAAACACCTGAATATGTACAAGGGCTTGAAAGACTGGAGGAAGGCCCGTGGAGCCACACCAGCGAGAGCACGCAGGCCAACTTGGTGCCTGCAGGCCAGCCAGGGTGGTCCTGGCCACGGGCGCTCTTCCGGAATCTTTCCATTGTCCTGCCTGAGATACCCCACCTGTCCCGGCCCCCACTGATTTTTCCTTCCTCACCTCTGTCCAGAGAGAAATTCCAGTGGTAGGTATGGGTGACACATCCTCTTCTTTACAGAGGCAGCATGGCAACTCCTGCAGAAAGGCCAGCAGAACCCCACTCACACCGGGCCACCAACAAAGCTGTGGCCCCTCACTCCCTCCCACCAGCACAGCCCCGAGACTGCTGATGGGGCAGAGAATATGGAGTCAGGCACAGCTTCAGGGGCTATTGCTGCCGGGAGCGCTGTTTATATTGACCTCAAACAGGCGCACCTGGGGAGGGCCGGCTGGCAGGATAAGGCTGCCCACGTCAGCTAATCCACAACCCGCAGGGAATCACATTGTTGAAAATGGACCTCGCTAAGTCAGAATAGAAGGCAAGGAAAAAAAGGACACAATGCCATTTGCAGCACCGTAGATGAGTCTAGAGGTAATCACGTGACATGTAGTAAGTCAGAAAGTGAAAGACACATATCATATCATATCACTTATAGGTGTTACCTAAAAATGGATACCAGGGCAGATATTTCCACGGAGAAGGGCAATCACAGATTCATTAAACAAACTTATGGTTCACCAATGGAAAGGTGTGAGGATTGGTTTCATTACGATATCGGGGTTAACAGACTTATACAAACACAGGTGACATATATAATCACCAAAGACCTACGGAATACAAAGAGAGGACTACTCAACATTCTGTCATAACGTACATGGGAAAAGGATCCCAGGAAAAACAGAAATCTGTGTATGTGTAAAAGAACCACATCTTCCACACCTACAACACGCCAAACATTGTAATCAAACTTGCTGTAATAAAAAATAAAAATTAAATTAAAAACACGAACAAGAAGTAGGGAGACAAACTTGAGGGGCTTTCACCTGGCACATTCCATTCTAAATTCCAATCTAGAACATGACTTCCATTGAGGCTCTGTTGCCCTAGTAACCAGAATTGGTAAGGGAGAACTGCTGCCACCTTGTGGCCGTTTCACACAACAGCAGCTTTAATCCCAGCGCTAATGGTCAGTTGATATTCAAAATCATTGCAGGCCGGTAAATGACACCTGCCCTGAAAACAAATCCTGGGCTCACATATCGACCAAAAAATTCAAAGGACGCCCGTATTTCAAAACGACAGTTTTAAAAGCCATATTTTACGCACATTAGTGTTCTGCTTATTTTTGTTTCTTTCCTTTTTTCTTAAAAAAACGGGAATGGAAAAAGGCATCCCTCAGAAGGGGCGAAAATCGTTGCAAACGAATCAATGGACAAAGGTTTAATCTCCAATATATATATAAACAGCTCATGCAGCTTAATATTAAAAAACAAACAACCCAATACAAACATGGGCAGAATATCTAAAGAGTCGTTTCTTTAAAGAAGACACAGAGATGGCCAAGACGCACATGAAAAGCTGCTCAACAGCACTAATTATTAGAGAAATGCAAATCAAAACTAAAATGAGGTATCACCTCACACCTGTTAGAATCGGCATCCTCAGAAAATCTAGAAACAACAAATTCTGGGGAGGGTGTGGACAAAAGGAGCCCTCTTCCACTATTGGTGGGAATGTAAATTGATACAGTCAGTATGGAGAACACTATGGAGTTTCCTTAAAAAAACTAGAAATAGAATTATCATCTGATCCAGCAATCCCACTTCTGGGCATATACCCAGAGAAAACCATAAATCAAAAAGGCACATTCACCACAATGTTCATTGCAGCACTATTTACAATAGCCAGGTAATGGAAGCAACCTAAATGCCCACAGACAGATGAATGGATAAAATTGGGGTACACATATCAAAAGGAATATTACTCGGCCATAAAATGGAATGACACAGGGTCATTTGTAGAGACATCGATGGATCTAGAGACTGTCATACAGAATGAAGTAAGTCAGAAAGAGGAAAACAAATATTGTATATTAATGCATATATGTGGAACCTAAAATATGGTACAGATGAACTGGTTTGCAGGGAAGAAATAGAGACACACAGGTAGAGAACAAACGTATGGACACCAAGTGTGGGAAGCCATGGGGTGGTGGTGGTGGGATGAGTAGGGAGATTGAGATTGACCTGTATACATGTATATGCATAAAATACATAACTAATAATAACCTGCTGTATAAAAAAGTAAATAAAATTAAATTTCAAAATTATAAAAAATAAAATTTAAAAATAAAACAGAAAAACGTTCTTCCCTTCACACAGATGTATTTAGAGGAATGAATTATTTCCATGCTTATATCTATAAATACATAAAAGAGGAATAAAAGCTAACTTGGAACATAAAAGAAGAAAAACCTGAACCCACCAGTTATACAGAGGAAAACGTTATCAGGGCACTTGCTCCAGCGGTAAACAATTCTGAAATTGGTCAGAGGTGGGGACTCATCTCCCATACAGCAGGCAACACAGCGCCCACACAAGGAGCGTCCTCATTGCAAAGCTGGGGGACCGTGCCGAGGCATCTCTGAATAAAGGTGAGCTGAGCCCCAGGCCAGCTGCTGCTGAACTGTTCCCACCCTTCCCAGGTAAAACACCTGAATATGTACAAGGGCTTGAAAGACTAGAGGAAGGGCCGTGGAGCCACACCAGCGACAGCACGCAGGCCAACTTCGTGCCTGCAGGCCAGCCAGGGTGGTCCTGGCCCCGGGCGCTCTTCCGGAAGCTTTCCATTGTCCTGCCTTAGATACCCCACCTGTCCCGGCCCCCACTGATTTTTCCTTCCTCACCTCTGTCCAGAGAGAAATTCCAGCGGTAGGTATGGGTGACACATCCTCTTCTTTACAGGAGGCAGCATGGCAACTCCTGCAGAAAGGCCAGCAGAACACCACTCACACCGGGCCACCAACAAAGCTGTGGCCCCTCACTCCCTCCCACCAGCAGAGCCCCGAGACTGCTGACGGGGCAGAGAATATGGAGTCAGGCACAGCTTCAGGGGCTATTGCTGCCGGGAGCGCTGTTTATATTGACCTGAAACAGGCGCACCTGGGGAGGGCCGGCTGGCAGGATAAGGCTGCCCACGTCAGCTAATCCACAACGCGCAGGGAATCACATTGTTGAAAATGGACCTCGCTAAGTCAGAATAGAAGGCAAGGAAAAAAAGGACACAATGCCATTTGCAGCACCGTAGATGAGTCTAGAGGTAATCACGTGACATGTAGTAAGTCAGAAAGTGAAAGACACATATCATATCATATCACTTATAGGTGTTACCTAAAAATGGATACCAGGGCAGATATTTCCACGGAGAAGGGCAATCACAGATTCATTAAACAAACTTATGGTTCACCAATGGAAAGGTGTGAGGATTGGTTTCATTACGATATCGGGGTTAACAGACTTATACAAACACAGGTGACATATATAATCACCAAAGACCTACGGAATACAAAGAGAGGACTACTCAACATTCTGTCATAACGTACATGGGAAAAGGATCCCAGGAAAAACAGAAATCTGTATATGTGTAAAAGAACCACATCTTCCACACCTCCAACAAGCCAAACATTGTAATCAAACTTGCTGTAATAAAAAATAAAAATTAAATTAAAAACACGAACAAGAAGTAGGGAGACAAACTTGAGGGGCTTTCACCTGGCACATTCCATTCTAAATTCCAATCTAGAACATGACTTCCATTGAGGCTCTGTTGCCCTACTAACCAGAATTGGTAAGGGAGAACTGCTGCCACCTTGTGGCCGTTTCACACAACAGCAGCTTTAATCCCAGCGCTAATGGTCAGTTGATATTCAAAATCATTGCAGGCCGGTAAATGACACCTGCCCTGAAAACAAATCCTGGGCTCACATATCGACCAAAAAATTCAAAGGACGCCTGTATTTCAAAACGACAGTTTTAAAAGCCATATTTTACGCACATTAGTGTTCTGCTTATTTTTGTTTCTTTCCTTTTTTGTTAAAAAAACGGGAATGGAAAAAGGCATCCCTCAGAAGGGGCGAAAATCGTTGCAAACGAATCAATGGACAAAGGTTTAATCTCCAATATATATATAAACAGCTCATGCAGCTTGATATTAAAAAACAAACAACCCAATACAAACATGGGCAGAATATCTAAAGAGACGTTTCTTCAAAGAAGACACAGAGATGGCCAAGACGCACATGAAAAGCTGCTCAACAGCACTAATTATTAGAGAAATGCAAATCAAAACTACAATGACGTATCACCTCACACCTGTTAGAATCGGCATCATCAGAAAATCTTCAAACAACAAATTCTGGGGAGGGTGTGGACAAAAGGAGCCCTCTTCCACTATTGGTGGGAATGTAAATTGATACAGTTACTATGGAGAACACTATGGAGTTTCCTTAAAAAAACTAGAAATAGAATTACCATCTGATCCAGCAATCCCACTTCTGGGCATATACCCAGAGAAAACCATAAATCAAAAAGGCACATTCAACACAATGTTCATTGCAGCACTATTTACAATAGCCAGGTAATGGCAGCAACCTAAATGCCCACAGACAGATGAATGGATAAAGATGGGGTACATATATCAAATGGAATATTACTCGGCCATAAAAAGGAATGAAACTGGGTCATTTGTAGAGACATCGATGGATCTAGAGACTGTCATACAGAATGAAGTAAGTCAGAAAGAGTAAAACAAATATTGTATATTAATGCATATATGTGGAACCTAAAAAATGGTACAGATGAACTGGTTTGCAGGGAAGAAATAGAGACACACAGGTAGAGAACAAACGTATGGACACCAAGTGTGGGAAGCCATGGGGTGGTGGTGGTGGGATGAGTTGGGAGATTGAGATTGACCTGTATACATGTATATGCATAAAATACATAACTAATAATAACCTGCTGTATAAAAACGTAAATAAAATTAAATTTCAAAATTATAAAAAATAAAATTTAAAAATAAAACAGAAAAACGTTCTTCCCTTCACACAGATGTATTTATAGGAATGAATTATTTCCATGCTTATATCTATAAATACATAAAAGAGGAACAAAAGCTAACTTGAACCATAAAAGAAGAAAAACCTGAACCCACCAGTTATACAGAGGAAATCCCTATCAGGGCACTTGCTCCAGCGGTAAACAATTCTGAAATTGGTCAGAGGTGGGGAATCATCTCCCATACAGCCAGCAACCCACCCCCACACAAGGAGCGTCCTCATTGCAAAGCTGGGGGACCGTGCCGAGGCATCTCTGAATAAAGGTGTGCAGAGCCCTAGGCCAGCTGCTGCTGAACTGTTCCCACCCTTCCCAGGTAAAACACCTGAATATGTACAAGGGCTTGAAAGACTGGAGGAAGGCCCGTGGAGCCACACCAGCGAGAGCACGCAGGCCAACTTGGTGCCTGCAGGCCAGCCAGGGTGGTCCTGGCCACGGGCGCTCTTCCGGAATCTTTCCATTGTCCTGCCTGAGATACCCCACCTGTCCCGGCCCCCACTGATTTTTCCGTCCTCACCTCTGTCCAGAGAGAAATTCCAGCGGTAGGTATGGGTGACACATCCTCTTCTTTACAGGAGGCAGCATGGCAACTCCTGCAGAAAGGCCAGCAGAACCCCACTCACACCGGGCCACCAACAAAGCTGTGGCCCCTCACTCCCTCCCACCAGCACAGCCCCGAGACTGCTGACGGGGCAGAGAATATGGAGTCAGGCACAGCTTCAGGGGCTATTGCTGCCGGGAGCGCTGTTTATATTGACCTCAAACAGGCGCACCTGGGGAGGGCCGGCTGGCAGGATAAGGCTGCCCACGTCAGCTAATCCACAACGCGCAGGGAATCACATTGTTGAAAATGGACCTCGCTAAGTCAGAATAGAAGGCAAGGAAAAAAAGGACACAATGCCATTTGCAGCACCGTAGATGAGTCTAGAGGTAATCACGTGACATGTAGTAAGTCAGAAAGTGAAAGACACATATCATATCATATCACTTATAGGTGTTACCTAAAAATGGATACCAGGGCAGATATTTCCACGGAGAAGGGCAATCACAGATTCATTAAACATACTTATGGTTCACCAATGGAAAGGTGTGAGGATTGGTTTCATTACGATATCGGGGTTAACAGACTTATACAAACACAGGTGACATATATAATCACCAAAGACCTACGGAATACAAAGAGAGGACTACTCAACATTCTGTCATAACGTACATGGGAAAAGGATCCCAGGAAAAACAGAAATCTGTATATGTGTAAAAGAACCACATCTTCCACACCTCCAACAAGCCAAACATTGTAATCAAACTTGCTGTAATAAAAAATAAAAATTAAATTAAAAACACGAACAAGAAGTAGGGAGACAAACTTGAGGGGCTTTCACCTGGCACATTCCATTCTAAATTCCAATCTAGAACATGACTTCCATTGAGGCTCTGTTGCCCTACTAACCAGAATTGGTAAGGGAGAACTGCTGCCACCTTGTGGCCGTTTCACACAACAGCAGCTTTAATCCCAGCGCTAATGGTCAGTTGATATTCAAAATCATTGCAGGCCGGTAAATGACACCTGCCCTGAAAACAAATCCTGGGCTCACATATCGACCAAAAAATTCAAAGGACGCCCGTATTTCAAAACGACAGTTTTAAAAGCCATATTTTACGCACATTAGTGTTCTGCTTATTTTTGTTTCTTTCCTTTTTTGTTAAAAAAACGGGAATGGAAAAAGGCATCCCTCAGAAGGGGCGAAAATCGTTGCAAACGAATCAATGGACAAAGGTTTAATCTCCAATATATATATAAACAGCTCATGCAGCTTAATATTAAAAAACAAACAACCCAATACAAACATGGGCAGAATATCTAAAGAGACGTTTCTTCAAAGAAGACACAGAGATGGCCAAGACGCACATGAAAAGCTGCTCAACAGCACTAATTATTAGAGAAATGCAAATCAAAACTACAATGACGTATCACCTCACACCTGTTAGAATCGGCATCATCAGAAAATCTTCAAACAACAAATTCTGGGGAGGGTGTGGACAAAAGGAGCCCTCTTCCACTATTGGTGGGAATGTAAATTGATACAGTTACTATGGAGAACACTATGGAGTTTCCTTAAAAAAACTAGAAATAGAATTACCATCTGATCCAGCAATCCCACTTCTGGGCATATACCCAGAGAAAACCATAAATCAAAAAGGCACATTCAACACAATGTTCATTGCAGCACTATTTAAAATAGCCAGGCAATGGCAGCAACCTAAATGCCCACAGACAGATGAATGGATAAAGATGGGGTACATATATCAAATGGAATATTACTCGGCCATAAAAAGGAATGAAACTGGGTCATTTGTAGAGACATCGATGGATCTAGAGACTGTCATACAGAATGAAGTAAGTCAGAAAGAGGAAAACAAATATTGTATATTAATGCATATATGTGGAACCTAAAAAATGGTACAGATGAACTGGTTTGCAGGGAAGAAATAGAGACACACAGGTAGAGAACAAACGTATGGACACCAAGTGTGGGAAGCCATGGGGTGGTGGTGGTGGGATGAGTTGGGAGATTGAGATTGACCTGTATACATGTATATGCATAAAATACATAACTAATAATAACCTGCTGTATAAAAACGTAAATAAAATTAAATTTCAAAATTATAAAAAATAAAATTTAAAAATAAAACAGAAAAACGTTCTTCCCTTCACACAGATGTATTTATAGGAATGAATTATTTCCATGCTTATATCTATAAATACATAAAAGAGGAACAAAAGCTAACTTGAACCATAAAAGAAGAAAAACCTGAACCCACCAGTTATACAGAGGAAATCCCTATTAGGGCACTTGCTCCAGCGGTAAACAATTCTGAAATTGGTCAGAGGTGGGGAATCATCTCCCATACAGCCAGCAACCCACCCCCACACAAGGAGCGTCCTCATTGCAAAGCTGGGGGACCGTGCCGAGGCATCTCTGAATAAAGGTGTGCAGAGCCCTAGGCCAGCTGCTGCTGAACTGTTCCCACCCTTCCCAGGTAAAACACCTGAATATGTACAAGGGCTTGAAAGACTGGAGGAAGGCCCGTGGAGCCACACCAGCGAGAGCACGCAGGCCAACTTGGTGCCTGCAGGCCAGCCAGGGTGGTCCTGGCCACGGGCGCTCTTCCGGAATCTTTCCATTGTCCTGCCTGAGATACCCCACCTGTCCCGGCCCCCACTGATTTTTCCTTCCTCACCTCTGTCCAGAGAGAAATTCCAGCGGTAGGTATGGGTGACACATCCTCTTCTTTACAGGAGGCAGCATGGCAACTCCTGCAGAAAGGCCAGCAGAACCCCACTCACACCGGGCCACCAACAAAGCTGTGGCCCCTCACTCCCTCCCACCAGCACAGCCCCGAGACTGCTGACGGGGCAGAGAATATGGAGTCAGGCACAGCTTCAGGGGCTATTGCTGCCGGGAGCGCTGTTTATATTGACCTCAAACAGGCGCACCTGGGGAGGGCCGGCTGGCAGGATAAGGCTGCCCACGTCAGCTAATCCACAACGCGCAGGGAATCACATTGTTGAAAATGGACCTCGCTAAGTCAGAATAGAAGGCAAGGAAAAAAAGGACACAATGCCATTTGCAGCACCGTAGATGAGTCTAGAGGTAATCACGTGACATGTAGTAAGTCAGAAAGTGAAAGACACATATCATATCATATCACTTATAGGTGTTACCTAAAAATGGATACCAGGGCAGATATTTCCACGGAGAAGGGCAATCACAGATTCATTAAACAAACTTATGGTTCACCAATGGAAAGGTGTGAGGATTGGTTTCATTACGATATCGGGGTTAACAGACTTATACAAACACAGGTGACATATATAATCACCAAAGACCTACGGAATACAAAGAGAGGACTACTCAACATTCTGTCATAACGTACATGGGAAAAGGATCCCAGGAAAAACAGAAATCTGTATATGTGTAAAAGAACCACATCTTCCACACCTCCAACAAGCCAAACATTGTAATCAAACTTGCTGTAATAAAAAATAAAAATTAAATTAAAAACACGAACAAGAAGTAGGGAGACAAACTTGAGGGGCTTTCACCTGGCACATTCCATTCTAAATTCCAATCTAGAACATGACTTCCATTGAGGCTCTGTTGCCCTACTAACCAGAATTGGTAAGGGAGAACTGCTGCCACCTTGTGGCCGTTTCACACAACAGCAGCTTTAATCCCAGCGCTAATGGTCAGTTGATATTCAAAATCATTGCAGGCCGGTAAATGACACCTGCCCTGAAAACAAATCCTGGGCTCACATATCGACCAAAAAATTCAAAGGACGCCCGTATTTCAAAACGACAGTTTTAAAAGCCATATTTTACGCACATTAGTGTTCTGCTTATTTTTGTTTCTTTCCTTTTTTGTTAAAAAAACGGGAATGGAAAAAGGCATCCCTCAGAAGGGGCGAAAATCGTTGCAAACGAATCAATGGACAAAGGTTTAATCTCCAATATATATATAAACAGCTCATGCAGCTTAATATTAAAAAACAAACAACCCAATACAAACATGGGCAGAATATCTAAAGAGACGTTTCTTCAAAGAAGACACAGAGATGGCCAAGACGCACATGAAAAGCTGCTCAACAGCACTAATTATTAGAGAAATGCAAATCAAAACTACAATGACGTATCACCTCACACCTGTTAGAATCGGCATCATCAGAAAATCTTCAAACAACAAATTCTGGGGAGGGTGTGGACAAAAGGAGCCCTCTTCCACTATTGGTGGGAATGTAAATTGATACAGTTACTATGGAGAACACTATGGAGTTTCCTTAAAAAAACTAGAAATAGAATTACCATCTGATCCAGCAATCCCACTTCTGGGCATATACCCAGAGAAAACCATAAATCAAAAAGGCACATTCAACACAATGTTCATTGCAGCACTATTTACAATAGCCAGGTAATGGCAGCAAACTAAATGCCCACAGACAGATGAATGGATAAAGATGGGGTACATATATCAAATGGAATATTACTCGGCCATAAAAAGGAATGAAACTGGGTCATTTGTAGAGACATCGATGGATCTAGAGACTGTCATACAGAATGAAGTAAGTCAGAAAGAGGAAAACAAATATTGTATATTAATGCATATATGTGGAACCTAAAAAATGGTACAGATGAACTGGTTTGCAGGGAAGAAATAGAGACACACAGGTAGAGAACAAACGTATGGACACCAAGTGTGGGAAGCCATGGGGTGGTGGTGGTGGGATGAGTAGGGAGATTGAGATTGACCTGTATACATGTATATGCATAAAATACATAACTAATAATAACCTGCTGTATAAAAAAGTAAATAAAATTAAATTTCAAAATTATAAAAAATAAAATTTAAAAATAAAACAGAAAAACGTTCTTCCCTTCACACAGATGTATTTAGAGGAATGAATTATTTCCATGCTTATATCTATAAATACATAAAAGAGGAATAAAAGCTAACTTGGAACATAAAAGAAGAAAAACCTGAACCCACCAGTTATACAGAGGAAAACGTTATCAGGGCACTTGCTCCAGCGGTAAACAATTCTGAAATTGGTCAGAGGTGGGGACTCATCTCCCATATAGCAGGCAACACAGCGCCCACAAAAGGAGCGTCCTCATTGCAAAGCTGGGGGACCGTGCCGAGGCATCTCTGAATAAAGGTGAGCTGAGCCCCAGGCCAGCTGCTGCTGAACTGTTCCCAGCCTTCCCAGGTAAAACACCTGAATATGTACAAGGGCTTGAAAGACTAGAGGAAGGGCCGTGGAGCCACACCAGCGACAGCACGCAGGCCAACTTCGTGCCTGCAGGCCAGCCAGGGTGGTCCTGGCCCCGGGCGCTCTTCCGGAAGCTTTCCATTGTCCTGCCTGAGATACCCCACCTGTCCCGGCCCCCACTGCTTTTTTCCTTCCTCACCTCTGTCCAGAGAGAAATTCCAGCGGAAGGTATGGGTGACACATCCTCTTCTTTACAGGAGGCAGCGTGGCAACTCCTGCAGAACGGTAAGCAGAACCCCACTCACACCGGGCCACCAACAAAGCTGTGGCCCCTCACTCCCTCCCACCAGCACAGCCCCGAGACTGCTGACGGGGCAGAGAATATGGAGTCAGGCACAGGTTCAGGGGCTATTGCTGCCTGGAGCGCTGTTTATATTGACCTCAACCAGGCACACCTGGGGAGGGCCGGCCGGCAGGATAAGGCTGCCCACGTCAGCTAATCCACAACCCGCAGGGAATCACATTGTTGAAAATGGATCTCGCTAAGTCAGAATAGAAGGCAAGGAAAAAAAGGACACAATGCCATTTGAAGCACCGTACATGAGTCTAGAGGTAATCACGTGACATGTAGTAAGTCAGAAAGTGAAAGACACATATCATATCATATCACTTATAGGTGTTACCTAAAAATGGATACCAGGGCAGATATTTCCACGGAGAAGGGCAATCACAGATTCATTAAACAAACTTATGGTTCACCAATGGAAAGGTGTGAGGATTGGTTTCATTACGATATCGGGGTTAACAGACTTATACAAACACAGGTGACATATATAATCACCAAAGACCTACGGAATAGCAAAAGACTACTCAACATTCTGTCATAACCTACATGGGAAAAGGATCCCAGGAAAAACAGACATCTGTATATGTGTAAAAGAACCACATCTTCCACACCTCCAACAAGCCAAACATTGTAATCAAACTTGCTGTAATAAAAAATAAAAATTAAATTAAAAACACGAACAAGAAGTAGGGAGACAAACTTGAGGGGCTTTCACCTGGCACATTCCATTCTAAATTCCTATCTAGAACATGACTTCCTTTGAAGCTCTGTTGCCCTAGTAACCAGAATTGGTAAGGGAGAAGTGCTGCCACCTTGTGGCCGTTTCACACAACAGCAGCTTTAATCCCAGCGCTAATGGTCAGTTGATATTCAAAATCATTGCAGGCCGGTAAATGACACCTGCCCTGAAAACAAATCCTGGGCTCACATATCGACCAAAAAATTCAAAGGACGCCCGTATTTCAAAACGACCGTTTCAAAAGCCATATTTTACGCACATTAGTGTTCTGCTTATTTTTGTTTCTTTCCTTTTTTGTTAAAAAAACGGGAATGGAAAAAGGCATCCCTCAGAAGTGGCGAAAATCGTTGCAAACGAATCAATGGACAAAGGTTTAATCTCCAATATATATAAACAGCTCATGCAGCTTAATATTAAAAAACAAACAACCCAATACAAACATGGGCAGAATATCTAAAGAGACGTTTCTTCAAAGAAGACACAGAGATGGCCAAGACGCACATGAAAAGCTGCTCAACAGCACTAATTATTAGAGAAATGCAAATCAAAACTACAATGACGTATCACATCACACCTGTTAGAATCGGCATCATCAGAAAATCTAGAAACAATAAATTCTGGGGAGGGTGTGGACAAAAGGAGCCCTCTTCCACTATTGGTGGGAATGTAAATTGATACAATCATTATGGAGAACACTATGGAGTTTCCTTAAAAAAAACTAGAAATAGAATTACCATCTGATCCAGCAATACCACTTCTGGGCATATACCCAGAGAAAACCATAAGTCAAAAAGGCACATTCAAAACAATGTTCATTGCAGCACTATTTACAATAGCCAGGTAATGGAAGCAACCTAAATGCCCACAGACAGATGAACGGATAAAATTGGTGTACATATATCAAATGGAATATTACTCGGCCATAAAAAGGAATGAAACTGGGTCATTTGTAGAGACATCAATGGATCTAGAGACTGTCATACAGAATGAAGTAAGTCAGAAAGAGGAAAACAAATATTGTATATTAATGCATATATGTGGAACCTAAAAAATGGTACAGATGAACTGGTTTGCAGGGAAGAAATAGAGACACAAAGGTAGAGAACAACCGTATGGACACCAAGTGTGGGAAGCCATGGGGTGGTGGTGGTGGGATGAGTTGGGAGATTGAGATTGACCTGTATACATGTATATGCATAAAATACATAACTAATAATAACCTGATGTATAAAAACGTAAATAAAATTAAATTTCAAAATTATAAAAAATAAAATTTAAAAATAAAACAGAAAAACGTTCTTCCCTTCACACAGATGTATTTATAGGAATGAATTATTTCCATGCTTATATCTATAAATACATAAAAGAGGAACAAAAGCTAACTTGAACCATAAAAGAAGAAAAACCTGAACCCACCAGTTATACAGAGGATATCCCTATCAGGGAACTTGCTCCAGCGGTAAACAATTCTGAAATTGGTCAGAGGTGGGGAATCATCTCCCATACAGCCAGCAACCCACCCCCACACAAGGAGCGTCCTCATTGCAAAGCTGGGGGACCGTGCCGAGGCATCTCTGAATAAACGTGTGCAGAGCCCTAGGCCAGCTGCTGCTGAACTGTTCCCACCCTTCCCAGGTAAAACACCTGAATATGTACAAGGGCTTGAAAAACTGGAGGAAGGCCCGTGGAGCCACACCAGCGAGAGCACGCAGGCCAACTTGGTGCCTGCAGGCCAGCCAGGGTGGTCCTGGCCACGGGCGCTCTTCCGGAATCTTTCCATTGTCCTGCCTGAGATACCCCACCTGTCCTGGCCCCCACTGATTTTTCCTTCCTCACCTCTGTCCAGAGAGAAATTCCAGCGGAAGGTATGGGTGACACATCCTCTTCTTTACAGGAGGCAGCATGGCAACTCCTGCAGAAAGGCCAGCAGAACCCCACTCACACCGGGCCACCAACAAAGCTGTGGCCCCTCACTCCCTCCCACCAGCACAGCCCCGAGACTGCTGACGGGGCAGAGAATATGGAGTCAGGCACAGCTTCAGGGGCTATTGCTGCCGGGAGCGCTGTTTATATTGACCTCAAACAGGCACACCTGGGGAGGGCTTGCCGGCAGGGTCAGGCTGCCCAGGTCAGCTAATCCTCAGCCCTCAGGGAATCACATTGCGGACAATGGACCTCGCTAAGACAGAATATTCGCCAAGGAAAAAAAGGACACAATGCCATTTGCAGCACCGTAGATGAGTCTCGGGGTAATCACGTGACTTGGAGTAAGTCAGAAAGTGAAAGACACATATCATATCATATCACTTATAGGTGTTACCTATAAATTGATACCAGGGCAGATATTTCCACGGAGAAGGGCAATCACAGATTCATTAAACAAACTTATGGTTCACCAAAGGAAAGTTGTGAGGATTGAATTCATTACGATATTGGGGTTAACAGACATATACAAACACATTAGACGTATATAATCACCAAAGATCTACGGAGTACCAAGAGAAGACTACTCAACATTCTGTCATAACGTACATGGGAAAAGGATCCCAGGAAGAACAGACATATGTATATGTGTAAAAGAACCACCTCTTGCACACCTACAACAAGCTAAACGTTGTACTCAAACTTGCTGTAATAAAAAATAAAAAATTAAATTAAAAACACGAACAAGAAGTAGTGAGACACACTTGAGGGGCTTTCTCCTGGCACATTCCGTTCTACATTCCAACCTAGAACGCGACTTCCATTGAGGCTCTGCTGCCCTAGTAACCAGATTTGATAAGGGAGAACTGCTGCCACCTTGTGGCCCTTTCACACAACAGCAGCTTTAATCCCAGCGCTAATGGTCAGTGGATATTCCAAATCATTACAGGCCTGTAAATGACACCTGCCCTGAAAACAAATCCTGGGGTCATATATCGACCACAAAATTCCAAAGACGTCCATATTTCAAAATGACAGTTTCAAGAGGCATATTTCACGAACATTAGTGTTCTGCTTCTTTTGCTTTCTTTCTTTCTTTGTTAAAAGAACGGGAATGGAAAAAGGCAACCCTCAGAATGGGTGAAAACGTTCACAAAAGAATCAATGAACAAAGGTTTAATCTCCAATATATATAAACAGCTCATGAAGCTTAATATTAATAGAACAAACAACCCAATACAAAAATGGGCAGAAGATCTAAATAGACGTTTCTTTAAAGAAGACACAAAGATGGCCAAGATGCACATGTAAAGCTGCTCAACATCACTAATTATTAGAGAAATGCGAATCAAAACTACAATGAGGTAAGACCTCACACCTGTTAGGATCGGCATCATCAGATAATCTACAAACAACAAATTCTGGGGAGGGTGTGGACAAAAGGAACCCTCTTCCGCTATTGGTGGGAATGTAAATTGATACAGTCACTATGGAGAACACTATGGAGGTTCCTTTCAAAACTAAAAAGAGAATTACCATAGGATCCAGCAATCCCACTTCTGGGCATATACCCAGAGAAATCCATAAATCACAAATACACATTCACCACAATGTTCATTGTAGCACTATTTACAATAGCGAGGTAATGGAATCAACATAAATGCCCACAGACAGACGCATGGATAAAGAAGTGGTACATATATAAAATGGAATATTACTCAGCCATAAAAAGGAATGAAACTGGGTCATTTGTAGAGAAGTTGATGGATCTAGAGACTGTCATACAGAGTGAAGTAAGTCAGAAATAGAGAAACAAATATTGTATATTAATGCCTATATGTGGAACCTAGAAAAATGGTACATATGAACTGGTTTGCAGGGCAGAAATAGAGACACAGAGGTAGAGAACAAACGTATGGACACAAAGTGGGGGAAGCCATGGTGTGGTGGTGGTGGGATGAGTTGGGAGATTGGGATTGACCTGTATACATATATATGCATAAAATAGATAACTAATAGTAACCTACTGTATAAAAATAAATAAATAAAAATAATTTTCAAAATTTTTAAAAATAAAATGTAAAAATAAAACAGAAAAAAAGTTCTTCCATTCACACTGATGTATTTATAAGAATGAATTATTTCCATGCTTATATCTATAAATACATAAAAGAGGAATAAAATCAAACTTGAACCAAAAAAGAAAAAAAAACTGAACCTAACAGTTATATAGAGGAAAAAAATACCAAGTCACTTGCTCCAGTGGTAAACAATTCTGAAATTGGTCAGAGGTGCGGAATCATCTCCCATACAGCCAGCAGCCCTGCCCGCCCACGCAAGGAACGTCCTTATTGCAATGCTGGGAGACCGTGCCGAGGCCTCTGTGAGTAAACGTGAGCTGGGCCCCAGGCCAGCTGATGCTGAACTGTTCCCACCCTTCCCATGTGAAACACCTGAATATGTACAAGGGTTTGAAAGCCTAGAGGAAGGGCCGTGGAGCCACACCAGCGAAAGCACGCAGGCCAACTTGGTGCCTAAAGGTCAGCCAGGATGGTCCTGGCCACGGGCGATCTTCTGGAAGCTTTCCATTGCCCTGCCTGAGATACCCCTCCTGTCCCGGCACCCACTCCTTTTTTTCCTTCCTCACCTCAGCCCGGAGAGATATTCCAGTGGAAGTTATGGGTGACACATCCTCTTCTTTACAGGTGGCAGCCTGGCAACTCCTGCAGAAAGTCCAGCAGATCCCCACTCACACCGGGCCACCCACAAAGCCGTGGACCATCACACCCTCCCAACAACACAGCCCCGAGACTGCTGACGGGGCAGGGAATATGGAGTCAGGCACAGCTGCCGGGGCTATTGCTGCCTGGAGTGCTGTTTATATTGAGCTCAACCCAGGCACACCTGGGGAGGGCTTGCCGGCAGGGTCAGGCTGCCCAGGTCAGCTAATCCTCAGCCCTCAGGGAATCACATTGCAGAAAATGGACCTCGCTAAGACAGAATATTCGCCAAGGAAAAAAAGGACACAATGCCATTTGCAGCACCGTAGATGAGTCTCGAGGTAATCACGTGACTTGGAGTAAGTCAGAAAGTGAAAGACACATATCATATCATATCACTTATAGGTGTTACCTATAAATTGATACCAGGGCAGATATTTCCACGGAGAAGGGCAATCACAGATTCATTAAACAAACTTATGGTTCACCAAAGGAAAGGTGTGAGGATTGAATTCATTACGATATTGGGGTTAACAGACAGATACAAACACAGTAGACGTATATAATCACCAAAGACCTACGGAGTACCAAGAGAAGACTACTCAACATTCTGTCATACCGTACATGGGAAAAGGATCCCAGGAAGAACAGACATATGTATATGTGTCAAAGAACCACCTCTTGCACACCTACAACAAGCTAAACGTTGTACTCAAACTTGCTGTAATAAAAAATAAAAAATTAAATTAAAAACACGAACAAGAAGTAGTGAGACAAACTTGAGGGGCTTTCTCCTGGCACATTCCTTTCTACATTCCAATCTAGAACGCGACTTCCATTGAGGCTCTGCTGCCCTAGTAACCAGATTTGGTAAGGGAGAACTGCTGCCACCTTGTGGCCGTTTCACACAACAGCAGCTTTAATCCCAGCGCTAATGGTCAGTGGATATTCCAAATCATTACAGGCCTGTAAATGACACCTGCCCTGAAAACAAATCCTGGGGTCATATATCGACCAAAAAATTCAAAAGACGTCCATATTTCAAAACGACAGTTTCAAGAGGCATATTTCACGCACATCAGTGTTCTGCTTCTTTTGCTTTCTTTCTTTCTTTGTTAAAAATACGGGAAAGGAAAAAGGCATCCCTCAGCAGGGGCCAAAATAGTTGCAAACGAATCAATGGACAAAGGTTTAATGTCCAATATATATAAACAGCTCATGCAGCTTAATATTAAAAAAAAAAACAGCCCAATACAAAAATGGGCAGAAGATCTAAATAGACGTTTCTTCAAAGAAGACACAGTGATGGCGAAGATGCACAAGAAAAGCTGCTCAACATCACTAATTATTAGAGAAATGCAAATCAAAACTTCAATGCGGGAAGACCTCACACCTGTTAGAATCGGCATCATCAGATAATCTACAAACAACAAATTCTGGGGTGGGTGTGGACAAAAGGAACCCTCTTCCGCTATTGGTGGGAATGTAAATTGATACAGTCAGTATGGAGAACACTATGGAGTTTCCTTAAAAAAACTAGAAATAGAATTACCATCTGATCCAGCAATCCCACTTCTGGGCATATAACCAGAGAAAACCATAAATCAAAAAGGCACATTCACCACAATGTTCATTGCAGCACTCTTTACAATAGCCAGGTAATGGAAGCAACCTAAATGCCCACAGACAGGTGAATGGATAAAATTGGGGTACACATATCAAATGTAATATTACTCGGCCATAAAAAGGAATGAAACTGGGTCATTTGTAGAGACATCGATGGATCTAGAGACTGTCATACAGAATGAAGTAAGTCAGAAAGAGGAAAACAAATATTGTATATTAATGCATATATGTGGAACCTATAAAAATGGTACAGATGAACTGGTTTGCAGGGAAGAAATAGAGACACACAGGTAGAGAACAAACGTATGGACACCAAGTGTGGGAAGCCATGGGGTGGTGGTGGTGGGATGAGTTGGGAGATTGAGATTGACGTGTATACATGTATATGCATAAAATACATAACTAATAATAACCTGCTGTATAAAAAAATAAATAAAATTAAATTTCAAAATTTTTAAAAATAAAATGTAAATATAAAACAGAAAAAAAGTTCTTCCTTTCACACTGATGTATTTATAAGAATGAATTATTTCCATGCTTATATCCATAAATACATAAAAGAGGAATAAAATCTAACTTGAACCAAAAAAGAAAAAAAACCCTGAACCTAACAATTATACAGAGGAAAACACTACCAAGGCACTTGCTCCAGCGGTAAACAATTCTGAAATTGGTCAGAGGTGGGGAATCATCTCCCATACAGCCAGCAGCCCCGCCCACCCTCGCAAGGAGCGTCCTTACTGCAAAGCTGGGGGACCGTGCCGAGGCATCTCTGAATAAAGGTGAGCTGAGCCCCAGGCCAGCTGCTGCTGAACTGTTCCCACCCTTCCCAGGTAAAACACCTGAATATGTACAAGGGCTTGAAAGCCTAGAGGAAGGGCCGTGGAGCCCCACCAGCGACAGCACGCAGGCCAACTGGGTGCCTGCAGGCCAGCCAGGGTGGTCCTGGCCCCGGGCGCTCTTCCGGAAGCTTCCCATTACCCTGCCTGAGATACCCCTCCTGTCCCGGACCCCACTCCTTTTTTTCCTTCCTCACCTCTGTCCAGAGAGAAATTCCAGCGGAAGGTATGGGTGACACATCCTCTTCTTTACAGGAGGCAGCCTGGCAACTCCTGCCGAAAGTCCAGCAGAACCCCACTCACACCGGGCCACCCACAAAGCCATGGACCGTCACACCCTCCCACCAGCACAGCCCCGAGACTGCTGACGGGGCAGAGAATATGGAGTCAGGCACAGGTTCAGGGGCTATTGCTGCCTGGAGCGCTGTTTATATTGACCTCAACCAGGCACACCTGGGGAGGGCCGGCCGGCAGGATATGGCTGCCCACGTCAGCTAATCCACAACCCGCAGGGAATCACATTGTTGAAAATGGACCTCACTAAGTCAGAATAGAAGGCAAGGAAAAAAAGCACACAATGCCATTTGCAGCACCGTAGATGAGTCTGGAGGTAATCACGTGACATGTAGTAAGTCAGAAAGTGGAAGACACTTATCATATCATATCACTTATAGGTGTTACCTATAAGTTGATACCAGGGCAGATATTTCCACGGAGAAGGGCAATCACAGATTCATTAAACAAACTTATGGTTCACCAATGGAAAGGTGTGAGGATTGGTTTCATTACGATATCGGGGTTAACAGACATATACAAACACAGTAGACGTATATAATCAACAAATACCTACGGAGTACCAAGAGAAGACTACTCAACATTCTGTGATAACGTACATGGGAAAAGGATCCCAGGTAAAACAGACATCTGTATATGTGTAAAAGAACCACCTCTTGCACACCTCCAACAAGCCAAACATTGTAATCAAACTTGCTGTAATAAAAAATAAAAAAAATTAAATTAAAAAAACGAACAAGAAATAGTGAGACACACTTGAGGGGCTTTCTCCTGGCACATTCCGTTCTACATTCCAATCTAGCACGCGACTTCCATTGAGGCTCTGCTGCCCTAGTAACCAGATTTGGTAAGGGAGAACTGCTTCCACCTTGTGGCCGTTTCACACAATAGCAGCTTTAATCCGAGGGCTAATGGTCAGTGGATATTCCAAATCATTAGAGGCCTGTAAATGACACCTGCCCTGAAAACAAATCCTGGGGTCATATATCGACCAAAAAATTCAAAAGACGTCCATATTTCAAAACGACAGTTTCAAGAGGCATATTTCACGCACATTAGTGTTCTGCTTCTTTTGCTTTCTTTCTTTCTTTGTTAAAAAAACGGGAATGGAAAAAGGCAACCCTCAGAATGGGCGAAAACGTTCACAAACGAATCAATGGACAAAGGTGTAATCTCCAATATATATAAACAGCTCATGCAGCTTAATATTAATAAAACAAACAAACCAATACAAAAATGGGCAGAAGATCTAAATAGACGTTTCTTCAAAGAAGACACAGAGATGGCCAAGACGCACATGAAAAGCTGCTCAACATCACTAATTATTAGAGAAATGCAAATCAAAACTACAATGAGGTAAGACCTCACACCTGTTAGAATCGGCATCATCAGATAATCTACAAAGAACAAATTCTGGGGAGAGTGTGGACAAAAGGTTCCCTCTTCCGCTATTGGTGGGAATGTAAATTGATACAGTCACTATGGAGAACAGTATGGAGGTTCCTTTAAAAAACTAAAAAGAAAATTACCATAGGATCCAGCAATCCCACTTCTGGGCATATACCCAGAGAAAACCATAAATCACAAAGACACATTCACCACAATGTTCATTGCAGCACTATTTACAATAGCCAGGTAATGGAATCAACCTAAATGCCCACAGACAGACGAATGGATAAAGATGTGGTACATATATAAAATGGAATATTACTCAGCCATAAAAAGGAATGAAACTGGGTCAATTGTAGAGAAGTTGATGGATCTAGAGACTGTCATACAGAGTGAAGTAAGTCAGAAAGAGAAAAACAAATATTGTATATTAATGCCTATATGTGGAACCTAGAAAAATGGTACAGATGAACTGGTTTGCAGGGCAGAAATAGAGACACAGAAGTAGATAACAAACGTATGGACACAAAGTGGGGGAAGCCATGGGGTGGTGGTGGTGGGATGAGTTGGGAGATTGGGATTGACCGGTATACATGTATTTGCATAAAATAGATAACTAATAATAACCTACTGTATAAAAAAAATAAATAAAATTAAATTTCAAAATTTTTAAAAATAAAATGTAAAAATAAAACAGAAAAAAAGTTATTCCATTCACACTGATGTATATATAAGAATGAATTATTTCCATGCTTATATCCATAAATGCATAAAACAGGAATAAAATCTAACTTGAACCAAAAAAGAAAAAAAAAACTGAACCTAACAGTTATACAGTGGAAAACACTACCAAGGCACTTGCTCCAGTGGTAAACAATTCTGAAATTGGTCAGAGGTGGGGAATCATCTCCCATACAGCCAGCAGCCCCGCCCACCCACGCAAGGGGCGTCCTTATTGCAAAGCTTGGAGACCGTGCCGAGGCCTCTGTGAGTAAACGTGAGTTGAGCCCCAGGCAAGATGCTGCTGAACAGTTCCCACCCTTCCCAGGTGAAACACCTGAATATGTACAAGGGCTTGAAAGCCTAGAGGAAGGGCCGTGGAGCCACACCAGCGACAGCACACAGGCCAACTTGGTGCCTGCAGGTCAGCCAGGATGGTCCTGGCCACGGGCGCTCTTCTGGAAGCTTTCCATTGCCCTGCCTGAGATACCCCTCCTGTCCCGGCCCCCACTCCTTTTTTTCCTTACTCACCTCAGCCCGGAGAGATATTCCAGTGGAAGTTATGGGTGACACATCCTCTTCTTTACAGGTGGCAGCCTGGCAATTCCTGCCGAAAGTCCAGCAGAGCCCCACTCACACAGGGCCACCCACAAAGCCGTGGACCCTCACACCCTCCCACCAGCACAGCCCCGAGACTGCTGACGGGGCAGAGAATATGGAGTCAGGCACAGCTGCACGGGCGATTGCTGCCTGGAGTGCTGTTTATATTGACCTCAACCCAGGCACACCTGGGGAGGGCTTGCCGGCAGGGTCAGGCTGCCCAGGTCAGCTAATCCTCAGCCCTCAGGGAATCACATTGCAGAAAATGGACCTCGCTAAGACAGAATATTCGCCAAGGAAAAAAAGGACACAATGCCATTTGCAGCACCGTAGATGAGTCTCGAGGAAATCACGTGACTTGGAGTAAGTCAAAAAGTGAAAGACACATATCATATCATATCACTTATAGGTGTTACCTATAACTTGATACCAGGTCAGATATTTCCACGGAGAAGGGCAATCACAGATTCATTAAACAAACTTATGGTTCACCAAAGGAAAGGTGTGAGGATTGAATTCATTACGATATTGGGGTTAACAGACATATACAAACACAGTAGACGTATATAATCACCAAAGACCTACGGAGTACCAAGAGAAGACTACTCAACATTCTGACATAACGTACATGGGAAAAGGATCCCAGGAAGAACAGACATATGTATATGTGTAAAAGAACCACCTCTTGCACACCTACAACAAGCTAAACGTTGTACTCAAACTTGCTGTAATAAAAAATAAAAAATTAAATTAAAAACACGAACAAGAAGTAGTGAGACACACTTGAGGGGCTTTCTCCTGGCACATTCCGTTCTACATTCCAATCTAGAACGCGACTTCCATTGAGGCTCTGCTGCCCTAGTAACCAGATTTGGTAAGGGAGAACTGCTGCCGCCTTGTGGCCGTTTCACACAACAGCAGCTTTAATCCCAGCGCTAATGGTCAGTGGATATTCCAAATCATTACAGGCCTGTAAATGACACCTGCCCTGAAAACAATTCCTGGGGTCATATATGACCAAAAAATTCAAAACACGTCCATATTTAAAAACGACAGTTTCAAGAGGCATATTTCACGCACATTAGTGTTCTGCTTCTTTTGCTTTCTTTCTTTCTTTGTTAAAAAAACGGGAATGGAAAAAGGCAACCATCAGAATGGGCGAAAACGTTCACAAACGAATCAATGGACAAAGGTTTAATCTCCAATATATATAAACAGCTCATGCAGCTTAATATTAATAAAACAAACAACCCAATACAAAAATGGGCAGAAGATCTAAATAGACGTTTCTTCAAAGAAGACACAGAGATGGCCAAGACGCACATGAAAAGCTGCTCAACATCACTAATTATTAGAGAAATGCAAATCAAAACTACAATGAGGTAAGACCTCACACCTGTTAGAATCGGCATCATCAGATAATCTACAAAGAACAAATTCTGGGGAGAGTGTGGACAAAAGATACCCTCTTCCGCTATTGGTGGGAATGTAAATTGATACAGTCACTATGGAGAACAGTATGGAGGTTCCTTTAAAAAACTAAAAAGAGAATTACCATAGGATCCAGCAATCCCACTTCTGGGCATATACCCAGAGAAAACCATAAATCACAAAGACACATTCACCACAATGTTCATTGCAGCACTATTTACAATAGCCAGGTAATGGAAGCAACCTAAATGCCCACAGACAGACGAATGGATAAAGATGTGGTACATATATAAAATGGAATATTACTCAGCCATAAAAAGGAATGAAACTGGGTCAATTGTAGAGAAGTTGATGGATCTAGAGACTGTCATACAGAGTGAAGTAAGTCAGAAAGAGAAAAACAAATATTGTATATTAATGCCTATATGTGGAACCTAGAAAAATGGTACAGATGAACTGGTTTGCAGGGCAGAAATAGAGACACAGAGGTAGAGAACAAACGTATGGACACAATGTGGGGGAAGCCATGGGGTGGTGGTGGTGGGATGAGTTGGGAGATTGGGATTGACCGGTATACATGTATATGCATAAAATAGATAACTAATAATAACCTACTGTATAAAAAAAATAAATAAAATTAAATTTCAAAATTTTTAAAAATATAATGTAAAAATAAAACAGAAAAAAAGTTATTCCATTCACACTGATGTATATATAAGAATAAATTATTTCCATGCTTATATCCATAAATGCATAAAACAGGAATAAAATCTAACTTGAACCAAAAAAGAAAAAAAAACTGAACCTAACAGTTATACAGTGGAAAACACTACCAAGGCACTTGCTCCAGTGGTAAACAATTCTGAAATTGGTCAGAGGTGGGGAATCATCTCCCATACAGCCAGCAGCCCCGCCCACCCACGCAAGGAGCGTCCTTATTGCAAAGCTGGGAGACCGTGCCGAGGCCTCTGTGAGTAAACGTGAGCTGTGCCCCAGGCCAGATGCTGCTGAACAGTTCCCACCCTTCCCAGGTGAAACACCTGAATATGTACAAGGGCTTGAAAGCCTAGAGGAAGGGCCGTGGAGCCACACCAGCGACAGCACGCAGGACAACTTGGTGCCTGCAGGTCAGCCAGGATGGTCCTGGCCACGGGCGCTCTTCTGGAAGCTTTCCATTGCCCTGCCTGAGATACCCCTCCTGTCCCGGCCCCCACTCCTTTTTTTCCTTACTCACCTCAGCCCGGAGAGATATTCCAGTGGAAGTTATGGGTGACACATCGTCTTCTTTACAGGTGGCAGCCTGGCAATTCCTGCCGAAAGTCCAGCAGAGCCCCACTCACACCGGGCCACCCACAAAGCCGTGGACCCTCACACCCTCCCACCAGCACAGCCCCGAGACTGCTGACGGGGCAGAGAATATGGAGTCAGGCACAGCTGCACGGGCGATTGCTGCCTGGAGTGCTGTTTATATTGACCTCAACCCAGGCACACCTGGGGAGGGCTTGCCGGCAGGGTCAGGTTGCCCAGGTCAGCTAATCCTCAGCCCTCAGGGAATCACATTGCAGAAAATGGACCTCGCTAAGACAGAATATTCGCCAAGGAAAAAAAAGACACAATGCCATTTGCAGCACCGTAGATGAGTCTCCAGGTAATCACGTGACTTGGAGTAAGTCAAAAAGTGAAAGACACATATCATATCATATCACTTATAGGTGTTACCTATAAATTGATACCAGGGCAGATATTTCCACGGAGAAGGGCAATCACAGATTCATTAAACAAACTTATGGTTCACCAAAGGAAAGGTGTGAGGATTGAATTCATTACGATATTGGGGTTAACAGACATATACAAACACAGTAGACGTATATAATCACCAAAGACCTACGGAGTACCAAGAGAAGACTACTCAACATTCTGACATAACGTACATGGGAAAAGGATCCCAGGAAGGACAGACATATGTATATGTGTAAAAGAACCACCTCTTGCACACCTACAACAAGCTAAACGTTGTACTCAAACTAGCTGTAATAAAAAATAAAAAATTAAATTAAAAACACGAACAAGAAGTAGTGAGACACACTTGAGGGGCTTTCTCCTGGCACATTCCGTTCTACATTCCAATCTATAAGGCGACTTCCATTGAGGCTCTGCTGCCCTAGTAACCAGATTTGGTAAGGGAGAACTGCTGCCACCTTGTGGCCGTTTCACACAATAGCAGCTTTAATCCCAGTGCTAATGGTCAGTGGATATTCCAAATCATTAGAGGCCTGTAAATGACACCTGCCCTGAAAACAAATCCTGGGGTCATATATGACCAAAAAATTCAAAAGACGTCCATATTTCAAAACGACAGTTTCAAGAGGCATATTTCACGCACATTAGTGTTCTGCTTCTTTTGCTTTCTTTCTTTCTTTGTTAAAAAAAAGGGGAATGGAAAAAGGCAACCCTCAGAATGGGCGAAAAGGTTCACAAACGAATCAATGGACAAAGGTTTAATCTCCAATATATATAAACAGCTCATGCAGCTTAATATTAATAAAACAAACAACCCAATACAAAAATGGGCAGAAGATCTAAATAGACGTTTCTTCAAAGAAGACACAGAGATGGCCAAGACGCACATGAAAAGCTGCTCAACATCACTAATTATTAGAGAAATGCAAATCAAAACTACAATGGGGTAAGACCTCACACCTGTTAGAATCGGCATCATCAGATAATCTACAAACAACAAATTCTGGGGAGGGTGTGGACAAAAGGAACCCTCTTCCGCTATTGGTGGGAATGTAAATTGATACAGTCACTATGGAGAACAGTATGGAGGTTCCTTTAAAAAACTAAAAAGAGAATTACCATAGGATCCAGCAATCCCACTTCTGGGCATATACCCAGGGAAAACCATAAATCACAAAGACACATTCACCACAATGTTCATTGCAGCACTATTTACAATACCAAGGTAATGGAAGCAACCTAAATGCCCACAGACAGACGAATGGATAAAGATGTGGTACATATATAAAATGTAATATTACTCAGCCATAAAAAGGAATGAAACTGGGTCATTTGTAGAGAAGTTGATGGATCTAGAGACTGTCATACAGAGTGAAGTAAGTCAGAAAGAGAAAAAACAAATATTGTATATTAATGCCTATATGTGGAACCTAGAAAAATGGTACAGATGAACTGGTTTGCAGGGCAGAAATAGAGACACAGAGGTAGAGAACAAACGTATGGACACAAAGTAGGGAAGCCATGGGGTGGTGGTGGTGGGATGAGTTGGGAGATTGGGATTGACCTGTATACATGTATATACATAAAATAGATAACTAATAATATCCTACTGTATAAAAAAAATAAATAAAATTAAATTTCAAAATTTTTAAAAATAAAATGTAAAAATAAAACAGAAAAAAAGTTCTTCCATTCACACTGATGTATTTATAAGAATGAATTATTTCCATGCTTATATCTATAAATACATAAAAGAGGAATAAAATCTAACTTGAACCAAAAAAGAAAAAAAAACTGAACCTAACAGTTATACAGACGAAAACACTACCAAGGCACTTGCTCCAGTGGTAAACAATTCTGAAATTGGTCAGAGGTGGGGAATCATCTCCCATACAGCCAGCAGCCCCGCCCGCCCACGCAAGGAGCGTCCTTATTGCAAGGCTGGGGGACCGTGCTGAGGCCTCTTTGAGTAAACGTGAGCTGAGCCCCAGGCCAGCTGCTGCTGAACTGTTCCCACCCTTCCCAGGTGAAACACCTGAATAGGTACAAGGGCTTGAAAGCCTAGAGGAAGGGCCGTGGAGCCACACCAGCGACAGCACGCAGGCCAACTTGGTGCCTGCAGGTCAGCCAGGATGGTCCTGGCCACGGGCGCTCTTCTGGAAGCTTTCCATTGCCCTGCCTGAGATACCCCTCCTGTCCCGGCCCCCACTCCTATTTTCCTTACTCAACTCAGCCCGGAGAGATATTCCAGTGGAAGTTATGGGTGACACATCCTCTTCTTTACAGGTGGCAGCCTGGCAACTCCTGCCGAAAGTCCAGCAGAGCCCCACTCACACCGGGCCACCCACAAAGCCGTGGACCCTCACACCCTCCCACCAGCACAGCCCCGAGACTGCTGACGGGGCAGAGAATATGGAGTCAGGCACAGCTGCACGGGCGATTGCTGCCTGTAGTGCTGTTTATATTGACCTCAACCCAGGCACACCTGGGGAGGGCTTGCCGGCAGGGTCAGGCTGCCCAGGTCAGCTAATCCTCAGCCCTCAGGGAATCACATTGCAGAAAATGGACCTCGCTAAGACAGAATATTCGCCAAGGAAAAAAAGGACACAATGCCATTTGCAGCACCGTAGATGAGTCTCGAGGAAATCACGTGACTTGGAGTAAGTCAAAAAGTGAAAGACACATATCATATCATATCACTTATAGGAGTTACCTATAACTTGATACCAGGTCAGATATTTCCACGGAGAAGGGCAATCACAGATTCATTAAACAAACTTATGGTTCACCAAAGGAAAGGTGTGAGGATTGAATTCATTACGATATTGGGGTTAACAGACATATACAAACACAGTAGACGTATATAATCACCAAAGACCTACGGAGTACCAAGAGAAGACTACTCAACATTCTGACATAACGTACATGGGAAAAGGATCCCAGGAAGAACAGACATATGTATATGTGTAAAAGAACCACCTCTTGCACACCTACAACAAGCTAAACGTTGTACTCAAACTTGCTGTAATAAAAAATAAAAAATTAAATTAAAAACACGAACAAGAAGTAGTGAGACACACTTGAGGGGCTTTCTCCTGGCACATTCCGTTCTACATTCCAATCTAGAACGCGACTTCCATTGAGGCTCTGCTGCCCTAGTAACCAGATTTGGTAAGGGAGAACTGCTGCCGCCTTGTGGCCGTTTCACACAACAGCAGCTTTAATCCCAGCGCTAATGGTCAGTGGATATTCCAAATCATTACAGGCCTGTAAATGACACCTGCCCTGAAAACAATTCCTGGGGTCATATATCGACCAAAAAATTCAAAACACGTCCATATTTAAAAACGACAGTTTCAAGAGGCATATTTCACGCACATTAGTGTTCTGCTTCTTTTGCTTTCTTTCTTTCTTTGTTAAAAAAACGGGAATGGAAAAAGGCAACCATCAGAATGGGCGAAAACGTTCACAAACGAATCAATGGACAAAGGTTTAATCTCCAATATATATAAACAGCTCATGCAGCTTAATATTAATAAAACAAACAACCCAATACAAAAATGGGCAGAAGATCTAAATAGACGTTTCTTCAAAGAAGACACAGAGATGGCCAAGACGCACATGAAAAGCTGCTCAACATCACTAATTATTAGAGAAATGCAAATCAAAACTACAATGAGGTAAGACCTCACACCTGTTAGAATCGGCATCATCAGATAATCTACAAAGAACAAATTCTGGGGAGAGTGTGGACAAAAGATACCCTCTTCCGCTATTGGTGGGAATGTAAATTGATACAGTCACTATGGAGAACAGTATGGAGGTTCCTTTAAAAAACTAAAAAGAGAATTACCATAGGATCCAGCAATCCCACTTCTGGGCATATACACAGAGAAAACCATAAATCACAAAGACACATTCACCACAATGTTCATTGCAGCACTATTTACAATAGCCAGGTAATGGAAGCAACCTAAATGCCCACAGACAGACGAATGGATAAAGATGTGGTACATATATAAAATGGAATATTACTCAGCCATAAAAAGGAATGAAACTGGGTCAATTGTAGAGAAGTTGATGGATCTAGAGACTGTCATACAGAGTGAAGTAAGTCAGAAAGAGAAAAACAAATATTGTATATTAATGCCTATATGTGGAACCTAGAAAAATGGTACAGATGAACTGGTTTGCAGGGCAGAAATAGAGACACAGAGGTAGAGAACAAACGTATGGGCACAAAGTGGGGGAAGCCATGGGGTGGTGGTGGTGGGATGAGTTGGGAGATTGGGATTGACCGGTATACATGTATATGCATAAAATAGATAACTAATAATAACCTACTGTATAAAAAAAATAAATAAAATTAAATTTCAAAATTTTTAAAAATAAAATGTAAAAATAAAACAGAAAAAAAGTTATTCCATTCACACTGATGTATATATAAGAATAAATTATTTCCATGCTTATATCCATAAATGCATAAAACAGGAATAAAATCTAACTTGAACCAAAAAAGAAAAAAAAACTGAACCTAACAGTTATACAGTGGAAAACACTACCAAGGCACTTGCTCCAGTGGTAAACAATTCTGAAATTGGTCAGAGGTGGGGAATCATCTCCCATACAGCCAGCAGCCCCGCCCACCCACGCAAGGAGCGTCCTTATTGCAAAGCTGGGAGACCGTGCCGAGGCCTCTGTGAGTAAACGTGAGCTGTGCCCCAGGCCAGATGCTGCTGAACAGTTCCCACCCTTCCCAGGTGAAACACCTGAATATGTACAAGGGCTTGAAAGCCTAGAGGAAGGGCCGTGGAGCCACACCAGCGACAGCACGCAGGACAACTTGGTGCCTGCAGGTCAGCCAGGATGGTCCTGGCCACGGGCGCTCTTCTGGAAGATTTCCATTGCCCTGCCTGAGATACCCCTCCTGTCCCGGCCCCCACTCCTTTTTTTCCTTACTCACCTCAGCCCGGAGAGATATTCCAGTGGAAGTTATGGGTGACACATCGTCTTCTTTACATGTGGCAGCCTGGCAATTCCTGCCGAAAGTCCAGCAGAGCCCCACTCACACCGGGCCACCCACAAAGCCGTGGACCCTCACACCCTCCCACCAGCACAGCCCCGAGACTGCTGACGGGGCAGAGAATATGGAGTCAGGCACAGCTGCACGGGCGATTGCTGCCTGGAGTGCTGTTTATATTGACCTCAACCCAGGCACACCTGGGGAGGGCTTGCCGGCAGGGTCAGGCTGCCCAGGTCAGCTAATCCTCAGCCCTCAGGGAATCACATTGCAGAAAATGGACCTCGCTAAGACAGAATATTCGCCAAGGAAAAAAAGGACACAATGCCATTTGCAGCACCGTAGATGAGTCTCGAGGTAATCACGTGACTTGGAGTAAGTCAGAAAGTGAAAGACACATATCATATCATATCACTTATAGGTGTTACCTATAAATTGATACCAGGGCAGATATTTCCACGGAGAAGGGCAATCACAGATTCATTAAACAAACTTATGGTTCACCAAAGGAAAGGTGTGAGGATTGAATTCATTACGATATTGGGGTTAACAGACATATACAAACACAGTAGACGTATATAATCACCAAAGACCTACGGAGTACCAAGAGAAGACTACTCAACATTCTGACATAACGTACATGGGAAAAGGATCCCAGGAAGAACAGACATATGTATATGTGTAAAAGAACCACCTCTTGCACACCTACAACAAGCTAAACGTTGTACTCAAACTTGCTGTAATAAAAAATAAAAAATTAAATTAAAAACACGAACAAGAAGTAGTGAGACAAACTTGAGGGGCTTTCTCCTGGCACATTCCGTTCTACATTCCAATCTAGAACGCGACTTCCATTGAGGCTCTGCTGCCCTAGTAACCAGATTTGGTAAGGGAGAACTGCTGCCACCTTGTGGCCGTTTCACACAATAGCAGCTTTAATCCCAGTGCTAATGGTCAGTGGATATTCCAAATCATTAGAGGCCTGTAAATGACACCTGCCCTGAAAACAAATCCTGGGGTCATATATGACCAAAAAATTCAAAAGACGTCCATATTTCAAAACGACAGTTTCAAGAGGCATATTTCACGCACATTAGTGTTCTGCTTCTTTTGCTTTCTTTCTTTCTTTGTTAAAAAAAGGGGAATGGAAAAAGGCAACCCTCAGAATGGGCGAAAACGTTCACAAACGAATCAATGGACAAAGGTTTAATCTCCAATATATATAAACAGCTCATGCAGCTTAATATTAATAAAACAAACAACCCAATACAAAAATGGGCAGAAGATCTAAATAGACGTTTCTTCAAAGAAGACACAGAGATGGCCAAGACGCACATGAAAAGCTGCTCAACATCACTAATTATTAGAGAAATGCAAATAAAACTACAATGGGGTAAGACCTCACACCTGTTAGAATCGGCATCATCAGATAATCTACAAACAACAAATTCTGGGGAGGGTGTGGACAAAAGGAACCCTCTTCCGCTATTGGTGGGAATGTAAATTAATACAGTCACTATGGAGAACAGTATGGAGGTTCGTTTAAAAAACTAAAAAGAGAATTACCATAGGATCCAGCAATCGCACTTCTGGGCATATACCCAGAGAAAACCATAAAGACACATTCACCAAAATGTTCATTGCAGCACTATTTACAATAGCCAGGTAATGGAAGCAACCTAAATGCCCACAGACAGATGAATGGATAAAGATGTGGTACATATATAAAATGGAATATTACTCAGCCATAAAAAGGAATGAAACTGGGTCATTTGTAGAGAAGTTGATGGGTCTAGAGACTGTCATACAGAGTGAAGTAAGTCAGAAAGAGAAAAACAAATATTGTATATTAATGCCTATATATGGAACCTAGAAAAATGGTACAGATGAACTGGTTTGCAGGGCAGAAATAGAGACACAGAGGTAGAGAACAAACGTATGGACACAAAGTGGGGGAAGCCATGGGGTGGTGGTGGTGGGATGAGTTGGGAGATTGGGGTTGACCTGTATACATGTCTATGCATAAAATAGATAACTAATAATAACCTACTGTATAAAAAAATCAATAAAATTAAATTTCAAAATTTTTAAAAATAAAATGTAAAAATAAAACAGAAAAAAAGTTCTTCCATTCACACTGATGTATTTATAAAAATGAATTATTTCCATGCTTATATCCATAAATACATAAAAGAGGAATAAAATCTAACTTGAACCAAAAAAGAAAAAAATAAATGAACCTAACTGTTATACAGAGGTAAACACTACCAAGGCACTTGCCCCAGTGGTAAACAATTCTGAAATTGGTCAGATGTGGGGAATCATATCCCATACAGCCAGCAGCCCCGCCCACCCACGCAAGGAACGTACTTATTGCAAAGCTGGGAGACTGTGCCGAGGCCTCTGTGAGTAAACGTGAGCTGAGCCCCAGGCCTGATGCTGCTGAACACTTCCCACCCTTCCCAGGTGAAACACCTGAATATGTACAAGGGCTTGAAAGCCTAGAGGAAGGGCCGTGGAGCTACAAAAGCGACAGCACGCAGGCCAACTTGGTGCCTGCAGGTCAGCAAGGATGGTCCTGGCCACGGGCACTCTTCTGGAAGCTTTCCATTGCCCTGCCTGAGATACCCATCCTGTGCCGGCCCCCACTCCTTTTTTTCCTTCCTCACCTCAGCCCGGAGAGATATTCCAGTGGAAGTTATGGGTGACACATCCTCTTCTTTACAGGTGGCAGCCTGGCAACTCCTGCCGAAAGGCCAGCAGAGCCCCACTCACACCGGGCCACCCACAAAGCCGTGGACCCTCACACCCTCCCACCAGCACAGCCCCGAGACTGCTGACGGGGCAGAGAATATGGAGTCAGGCACAGCTGCAGGGGCTATTGCTGCCTGGAGTGCTGTTTATATTGACCTCAACCCAGGCACACCTGGGGAGGGCTTGCCGGCAGGGTCAGTCTGCCCAGGTCAGCTAATCCTCAGCCCTCAGGGAATCACATTGCAGAAAATGGACCTCGCTAAGACAGAATATTCGCCAAGGAAAAAAAGGACACAATGCCATTTGCAGCACCGTAGATGAGTCTAGAGGTAATCACGTGACTTGGAGTAAGTCAGAAAGTTAAAGACACATATCATATCATATAACTTATAGGTGTTACCTATAAATTGATACCAGGGCAGATATTTCCACGGAGAAGGGCAATCACAGATTCATTAAACAAACTTATGGTTCACCAAAGGAAAGGTGTGAGGATTGAATTCATTACGATATTGGGGTTAACAGACATATACAAACACAGTAGACGTATATAATCACCAAAGACCTACGGAGTACCAAGAGAAGACTACTCAACATTCTGTCATAACGTACATGGGAAAAGGATCCCAGGAAGAACAGACATATGTATATGTGTGAAAGAACCACCTCTTGCACACCTACAACAAGCTAAACGTTGTACTCAAACTTGCTGTAATAAAAAAATAAAAAATTAAATTAAAAACACGAACAAGAAGTAGTGAGACACCCTTGAGGGGCTTTCTCCTGGCACATTCCGTTCTACATTCCCATCTAGAACGCGACTTCCATTGAGGCTCTGCTGCCCTAGTAACCAGATTTGGTAAGGGTGAACTGCTGCCACCTTGTGGCCGTTTCACACAACAGCAGCTTTAATCCCAGCGCTAATGGTCAGTGGATATTCCAAATCATTACAGGCCTGTAAATGACACCTGCCCTGAAAACAAGTCCTGGGGTCATATATCGACCAAAAAATTCAAAAGACGTCCATATTTCAAAACAACAGTTTCAAGAGGCATATTTCACGCACATTAGTGTTCTGCTTCTTTTGCTTTCTTTCTTTCTTTGTTAAAAAAACGGGAATGGAAAAAGGCAACCCTCAGAATGGGCGAAAACGTTCACAAACGAATCAATGGACAAAGGTTTAATCTCCAATATATATAAACAGCTCATGCAGCTTAATATTAATAAAACAAACAACCCAATACAAAAATGGGCAGAAGATCTAAACAGACGTTTCTTCAAAGAAGACACAGAGATGGCCAAGACGCACATGAAAAGCTGCTCAACATCACTAATTATTAGAGAAATGCAAATCATAACTACAATGAGGTAAGACCTCACACCTGTTAGAATCGGCATCCTCAGATAATCTACAAACAACAAATTCTGGGGAGGGTGTGGACAAAAGGAACTCTCTTCCGCTATTGGTGGGCATGTAAATTGATAGAGTCACTATGGAGAACAGTATGGAGGTTCCTTTAAAAAAGTAAAAAGAGAATTACCATAGGATCCAGCAATCCCACTTCTGGGCATATACCCAGAGAGAACCATAAATCACAAAGGCACATTCACCACAATGTTCATTGCAGCACTATTGACAAGAGCCAGGTAATGGAAGCAACCTAAATGCCCACAGACAGGCGAATGGATAAAGATGTGGTACATATATAAAATGGAATATTACTCAGCCATAAAAAGGAATGAAACTGGGTCATTTGTAGAGAAGTTGATGGATCTACAGACTGTCATACAGAGTGAAGTAAGTCAGAAAGAGAAAAACAAATATTGTATATTAATGCCTATATGTGGAACCTAGAAAAATGGTACAGATGAACTGGTTTGCAGGGCAGAAATAGAGGCACAGAGGTAGAGAGCAAACGTATGGACACAAAGTGGGGGAAGCCATGGGGTGGTGGTGGTGGGATGAGTTGGGAGATTGGGATTGACCTGTATACATGTATATGCATAAAATAGAAAACTAATAGTAACCTACTGTATAAAAATGTTAAATAAAATTTCAAAATTTTAGAAAATAAAAGGTAGAAATAAAACAGAAAAAAAGTTCTTCCATTCACACTGATGTATTTATAAGAATGAATTATTTCCATGCTTATATGCATAGATATATAAAAGAGGAATAAAATCTAACTTGAACCAAAAAAGAAAAAAAAAAACTGAACCTAACAAGTTATACAGAGGGAAACACTACCAAGGCACTTGCTCCAGTGGTAAACAATTCTGAAATTGGTCAGAGGTGGGGAATCATCTCCCATATAGCCAGCAGCCCCGCCCACCCACGCAAGGAGCATCCTTATTGCAAAGCTGGGGGACCGTGCCGAGGCCTCTGTGAGTAAACGTGAGCTGAGCCCCAGGCCAGCTGCTGCTGAACTGTTCCCACCCTTCCCAGGTGAAACACCTGAATATGTACAAGGGCTTGAAAGCCTAGAGGAAGGGCCGTGGAGCCACACAAGCGACAGCAGGCAGGCCAACTTGGTGCCTGCAGGTCAGCCAGGATGTTCCTGGCCACGGGCACTCTTCTGGAAGCTTTCCATTGCCCTGCCTGAGATACCCCTCCTGTCCCGGCCCCCACTCCTTTTTTTCCTTCCTCACCTCAGCCCGGAGAGATATTCCAGTGGAAGTTATGGGTGCACATCCTCTTCTTTACAGGTGGCAGCCTGGCAACTCCTGCCGAAAGTCCAGCAGAGCCCCACTCACACCGGGCCACCCACAAAGCCGTGGACCCTCACACCCTCCCACCAACACAGCCCCGAGACTGCTGACGGGGCAGAGAATATGGAGTCAGGCACAGCTGCAGGGGCTATTGCTGCCTGGATTGCTGTTTATATTGACCTCAACCCAGGCACACCTGGGGAGGGATTGCCGGCAGGTTCAGGCTGCCCAGGTCAGCTAATCCTCAGCCCTCAGGGAATCACATTGCAGAAAATGGACCTCGCTAAGACAGAATATTCGCCAAGGAAAAAAAGGACACAATGCCATTTGCAGCACCGTAGATGAGTCTCGAGGTAATCACGTGACTTGGAGTAAGTCAGAAAGTGAAAGACACATATCATATCATATCACTTATAGGTGTTACCTATAAATTGATACCAGGGCAGATATTTCCACAGAGAAGGGCAATCACAGATTCATTAAACAAACTTATGGTTCACCAAAGGAAAGGTGTGAGGATTGAATTCATTACGATATTGGGGTTAACAGACATATACAAACACAGTAGACGTATATAATCACCAAAGACCTACGGAGTACCAAGAGAAAACTACTCAACATTCTGTCATAACGTACATGGGAAAAGGATCCCAGGAAGAACAGACATATGTATATGTGTAAAAGAACCACCTCTTGCACACCTACAACAAGCTAAACGTTGTACTCAAACTTGCTGTAATAAAAAATAAAAAATTAAATTAAAAACACGAACAAGAAGTAGTGAGACAAACTTGAGGGGCTTTCTCCTGGCACATTCCGTTCTACATTCCAATCTAGAATTCGACTTCCATTGAGGCTCTGCTGCCCTAGTAACCAGATTTGGTAAGGGAGAACTGCTGCCACCTTGTGGCCGTTTCACACAACAGCAGCTTTAATCCCAGCGCTAATGGTCAGTGGATATTCCAAATCATTACAGGCCTGTAAATGACACCTGCCCTGAAAACAAATCCTGGGGTCATATATCGACCAAAAAATTCAAAAGACGTCCATATTTCAAAACGACAGTTTCAAGAGGCATATTTCACGCACATTAGTGTTCTGCTTCTTTTGCTTTCTTTCTTTCTTTGTTAAAAGAACGGGAATGGAAAAAGGCCAGCCTCAGAATCGGTGAAAACGTTCACAAACGAATCAATGGACAAAGGTTTAATCTCCAATATATATAAACAGCTCATGCAGCTTAATATTAATAAAACAAACAACCCAATACAAAAATGGGCAGAAGATCTAAATAGACGTTTCTTCAAAGAAGAGACAGAGATGGCCAAGACGCACATGAAATCTGCTCAACATCACTAATTATTAGAGAAATGCAAATCAAAACTACAATGAGGTAAGACCTCACACCTGTTAGGATCGGCATCATCAGATAATCTACAAACAACAAATTCTGGGGAGGGTGTGGACAAAAGGAACCCTTTTCCGCTATTGGTGGGAATGTAAATTGATACAGTCACTATGGAGAACACTATGGAGGTTCCTTTCAAAACTAAAAAGAGAATTACCATAGGATCCAGCAATCCCACTTCTGGGCATATACCCAGAGAAATCCATAAATCACAAATACACATTCACCACAATGTTCATTGCAGCACTATTTACAATAGCCAGGTAATGGAATCAACCTAAATGCCCACAGACAGACGAATGGATAAAGATGTGGTACATATATAAAATGGAATATTACTCAGCCATAAAAAAGAATGAAACTGGGTCATTTGTAGAGAAGTTGATGGATCTAGAGACTGTCATACAGAGTGAAGTAAGTCAGAAAGAGAGAAACAAATATTGTATATTAATGCCTATATGTGGAACCTAGAAAAATGGTACATATGAACTGGTTTGCAGGGCAGAAATAGAGACACAGAGGTAGAGAACAAACGTATGGACACAAAGTGGGGGAAGCCATGGTGTGGTGGTGGTGGGATGAGTTGGGAGATTGGGATTGACCTGTATACATGTATATGCATAAAATAGATAACTAATAGTAACCTACTGTATAAAAATAAATAAATAAAAATAATTTTCAAAATTTTTAAAAATAAAATGTAAAAATAAAACAGAAAAAAAGTTCTTCCATTCACCCTGATGTATTTATAAGAATGAATTATTTCCATGCTTATATCTATAAATACATAAAAGAGGAATAAAATCAAACTTGAACCAAAAAAGAAAAAAAAACTGAACCTAACAGTTATATAGCGGAAAAAACTACCAAGGCACTTGCTCCAGTGGTAAACAATTCTGAAATTGGTCAGAGGTGCGGAATCATCTCCCATACAGCCAGCAGCCCCGCCCGCCCACGCAAGGAGCATCCTTATTGCAAAGCTGGGGGACCGTGCCGAGGCCTCTGTGAGTAAACGTGAGCTGAGCCCCAGGCCAGATGCTGCTGAACAGTTCCCACCCTTCCCAGGTGAAACAATTAATATGTACAAGGGCTTGAAAGCCTAGAGGAAGGGCCGTGGAGCCACACCAGCGACAGCACGCAGGCCAACTTGGTGCCTGCAGGTCAGCCAGGATGTTCCTGGCCACGGGCGCTCTTCTGGAAGCTTTCCATTGCCCTGCCTGAGATACCCCTCCTGTCCCGGCCCCCACTCCTTTTTTTCCTTCCTCACCTCAGCCCGGAGAGATATTCCAGTGGAAGTTATGGGTGACACATCCTCTTCTTTACAGGTGGCAGCCTGGCAACTCCTGCCGAAAGTCCAGCAGAGCCCCACTCACACCGGGCCACCCACAAAGCCGTGGACCCTCACACCCTCCCACCAACACAGCCCCGAGACTGCTGACGGGGCAGAGAATATGGAGTCAGTCACAGCTGCAGGGGCTATTGCTGCCTGGAGTGCTGTTTATATTGACCTCAACCCAGGCACACCTGGGGAGGGCTTGCCGGCAGGGTCAGGCTGCCCAGGTCAGCTAATCCTCAGCCCTCAGGGAATCACATTGCAGAAAATGGACCTCGCTAAGACAGAATATTCGCCAAGGTAAAAAAGGACACAATGCCATTTGCAGCACCGTAGATGAGTCTAGAGGTAATCACGGGACTTGGAGTAAGTCAGAAAGTGAAAGACACATATCATATCACTTATAGGTGTTACCTATAAATTGATACCAGGGCAGATATTTCCACGGAGAAGGGCAATCACAGATTCATTAAACAAACTTATGGTTCACCAAAGGAAAGGTGTGAGGATTGAATTCATTACGATATTCAGGTTAACAGACATATACAAACACTGTAGTCCTATATAATCACCAAAGACCTACGGAGTACCAAGAGAAGACTACTCAACATTCTGTCATAACGTACATGGGAAAAGGATCCCAGGAAGAACAGACATATGTATATGTGTAAAAGAACCACCTCTTGCACACCTACAACAAGCTAAACGTTGTACTCAAACTTGCTGTAATAAAAAATAAAAAATTAAATTAAAAACACGAACAATAAGTAGTGAGACAAACTTGAGGGGCTTTCTCCTGGCACAATCCGTTCTACATTCCAATCTAGAACGCGACTTCCATTGAGGCTCTGCTGCCCTAGTAACCAGATTTGGTAAGGGACAACTGCTGCCACCTTGTGGCCGTTTCACACAACAGCAGCTTTAATCCCAGCGCTAATGGTCAGTGGATATTCCAAATCATTACAGGCCTGCAAATGACACCTGCCCTGAAAACAAATCCTGGGGTCATATATCGAACAAAAAGTTCAAAAGACGTCCATATTTCAAAACGACAGTTTCAAGAGGCATATTTCTCGCACATTAGTGTTCTGCTTCTTTTGCTTTCTTTCTTTCTTGGTTAAAAAAACGGGAATGGAAATAGGCTACCCTTCAGAATGGGTGAAAACGTTCACAAAGGAATCAATGGACAAATGTTTAAGCTCCAATATATATAAACAGCTCATGCAGCTTAATATTAATAAAACAAACCCAATACAAAAATGGGCAGAAGATGTAAATAGACGTTTCTTCAAAGAAGACACAGAGATGGCCTAGACGCACATGAAAAGCTGCTCAACATCACTAATTTTTAGAGAAATGCAAATCAAAACTACAATGAGGTAAGACCTCACACCTGTTAGAATCGGCATCATCAGATAATCTACAAACAACAAATTCTGGGGAGGGTGTGGACAAAAGGAACCCTCTTCCGCTATTGGTGGGAATGTAAATTGATACAGTCACTATGGAGAACAGTATGGAGGTTCCTTTAAAAAACTAAAAAGAGAATTACCATAGGATCCAGCAATCCCACTTCTGGGCATATACCCAGAGAAAAGCATAAATCACAAAGACACATTCACCACAATGTTCATTGCAGCACTATTTACAATAGCCAGGTAATGGAAGAAACCTAAATGCCCACAGACAGGCGAATGGATAAAGATGTGGTACATATATAAAATGGAATATTACTCAGCCATAAAAAGGAATGAAACTGGGTCATTTGTAGAGAAGTTGATGGATCTAGAGACTGTCCTACAGAGTGAAGTAAGTCAGAAAGAGAAAAACAAATATTGTATATTAATGCCTATATGTGGAACCTAGAAAAATGGTACAGATGAACTGGTTTGCAGGGCAGAAATAGAGGCACAGAGGTAGAGAGCAAACGTATGGACACAAAGTGGGGGAAGCCATGGGGTGGTGGTCTTGGGATGAGTTGGGAGATTGGGATTGACCTGTATACATGTATATGCATAAAATAGAAAACTAATAATAACCTACTGTATAAAAAATTAAATAAAATTAAATTTCAAAATTTTAAAAAATAAAAGGTAGAAATAAAACAGAAAAAAAGTTCATCCATTCACACTGATGTATTTATAAGAATGAATTATTTCCATGCTTATACCATAAATACAAAAAAGAGGAATAAAATCTAACTTGAACCAAAAAAGAAAAATAAAACTGAACCTAACAAGTTATACAGAGGAAAACAATACCCAGGCACTTGCTCCAGTGGTAAACAATTCTGAAATTGGTCAGAGGTGGGGAATCATCTTCCATACAGCCAGTAGCCCCGCCCGCCCACGCAAGGAGCGTCCTTATTGCAAAGCTGGGGGACCGTGCCGAGGCCTCTGTGAGTAAACGTGTGCTGAGCCCCAGGCCAGCTGCTGCTGAACTGTTCCCACCCTTCCCAGGTGAAACACCTGAATATGTACAAGGGCTTGAAAGCCTAGAGGAAGGGCCGTGGAGCCACACAAGCGACAGCAGGCAGGCCAACTTGGTGCCTGCAGGTCAGCCAGGATGTTCCTGGCCACGGGCGCTCTTCTGGAAGCTTTCCATTGCCCTGCCTGAGATACCCCTCCTGTCCCGGCCCCCACTCCTTTTTTTCCTTCCTCACCTCAGCCCGGAGAGATATTCCAGTGGAAGTTATGGGTGACACATCCTCTTCTTTACAGGTGGCAGCCTGGCAACTCCTGCCGAAAGTCCAGCAGAGCCCCACTCACACCGGGCCACCCACAAAGCCGTGGACCCTCACACCCTCCCACCAACACAGCCCCGAGACTGCTGACGGGGCAGAGAATATGGAGTCAGTCACAGCTGCAGGGGCTATTGCTGCCTGGAGTGCTGTTTATATTGACCTCAACCCAGGCACACCTGGGGAGGGCTTGCCGGCAGGGTCAGGCTGCCCAGGTCAGCTAATCCTCAGCCCTCAGGGAATCACATTGCAGAAAATGGACCTCGCTAAGACAGAATATTCGCCAAGGTAAAAAAGGACACAATGCCATTTGCAGCACCGTAGATGAGTCTAGAGGTAATCACGGGACTTGGAGTAAGTCAGAAAGTGAAAGACACATATCATATCACTTATAGGTGTTACCTATAAATTGATACCAGGGCAGATATTTCCACGGAGAAGGGCAATCACAGATTCATTAAACAAACTTATGGTTCACCAAAGGAAAGGTGTGAGGATTGAATTCATTACGATATTCAGGTTAACAGACATATACAAACACTGTAGTCCTATATAATCACCAAAGACCTACGGAGTACCAAGAGAAGACTACTCAACATTCTGTCATAACGTACATGGGAAAAGGATCCCAGGAAGAACAGACATATGTATATGTGTAAAAGAACCACCTCTTGCACACCTACAACAAGCTAAACGTTGTACTCAAACTTGCTGTAATAAAAAATAAAAAATTAAATTAAAAACACGAACAAGAAGTAGTGAGACAAACTTGAGGGGCTTTCTCCTGGCACAATCCGTTCTACATTCCAATCTAGAACGCGACTTCCATTGAGGCTCTGCTGCCCTAGTAACCAGATTTGGTAAGGGACAACTGCTGCCACCTTGTGGCCGTTTCACACAACAGCAGCTTTAATCCCAGCCCTAATGGTCAGTGGATATTCCAAATCATTACAGGCCTGTAAATGACACCTGCCCTGAAAACAAATCCTGGGGTCATATATCGAACAAAAAGTTCAAAAGACGTCCATATTTCAAAACGACAGTTTCAAGAGGCATATTTCTCGCACATTAGTGTTCTGCTTCTTTTGCTTTCTTTCTTTCTTGGTTAAAAAAACGGGAATGGAAATAGGCAACCCTTCAGAATGGATGAAAACGTTCACAAACGAATCAATGGACAAGTGTTTAAGCTCCAATATATATAAACAGCTCATGCAGCTTAATATTAATAAAACAAACAACCCAATACAAAAATGGGCAGAAGATCTAAATAGACGTTTCTTCAAAGAAGACACAGAGATGGCCTAGACGCACATGAAAAGCTGCTCAACATCACTAATTTTTAGAGAAATGCAAATCAAAACTACAATGAGGTAAGACCTCACACCTGTTAGAATCGGCATCATCAGATAATCTACAAACAACAAATTCTGGGGAGGGTGTGGACAAAAGGAACCCTCTTCCGCTATTGGTGGGAATGTAAATTGATACAGTCACTATGGAGAACAGTATGGAGGTTCCTTTAAAAAACTAAAAAGAGAATTACCATAGGATCCAGCAATCCCACTTCTGGGCATATACCCAGAGAAAAGCATAAATCACAAAGACACATTCACCACAATGTTCATTGCAGCACTATTTACAATAGCCAGGTAATGGAAGAAACCTAAATGCCCACAGACAGGCGAATGGATAAAGATGTGGTACATATATAAAATGGAATATTACTCAGCCATAAAAAGGAATGAAACTGGGTCATTTGTAGAGAAGTTGATGGATCTAGAGACTGTCCTACAGAGTGAAGTAAGTCAGAAAGAGAAAAACAAATATTGTATATTAATGCCTATATGTGGAACCTAGAAAAATGGTACAGATGAACTGGTTTGCAGGGCAGAAATAGAGGCACAGAGGTAGAGAGCAAACGTATGGACACAAAGTGGGGGAAGCCATGGGGTGGTGGTTTTGGGATGAGTTGGGAGATTGGGATTGACCTGTATACATGTATATGCATAAAATAGAAAACTAATAATAACCTACTGTATAAAAAATTAAATAAAATTAAATTCCAAAATTTTAAAAAATAAAAGGTAGAAATAAAACAGAAAAAAAGTTCATCCATTCACACTGATGTATTTATAAGAATGAATTATTTCCATGCTTATACCATAAATACAAAAAAGAGGAATAAAATCTAACTTGAACCAAAAAAGAAAAATAAAACTGAACCTAACAAGTTATACAGAGGAAAACAATACCCAGGCACTTGCTCCAGTGGTAAACAATTCTGAAATTGGTCAGAGGTGGGGAATCATCTCCCATACAGCCAGCAGCCCCGCCCGCCCACGCAAGGAGCGTCCTTATTGCAAAGCTGGGGGACCGTGCCGAGGCCTCTGTGAGTAAACGTGTGCTGAGCCCCAGGCCTGCTGCTGCTGAACTGTTCCCACCCTTCCCAGGTGAAACACCTGAATATGTACAAGGGTTTGAAAGCCTAGAGGAAGGGCCGTGGAGCCACACCAGCGACAGCACGCAGGCCAACTTGGTGCCTGCAGGTCAGCCAGGATGTTCCTGGCCACGGGCGCTCTTCTGGAAGCTTTCCATTGCCCTGCCTGAGATACCCCTCCTGTCCCGGCCCCCACTCCTTTTTTTCCTTCCTCACCTCAGCCCGGAGAGATATTCCAGTGGAAGTTATGGGTGACACATCCTCTTCTTTACAGGTGGCAGCCTGGCAACTCCTGCCGAAAGTCCAGCAGAGCCCCACTCACACCGGGCCACCCACAAAGCCGTGGACCCTCACACCCTCCCACCAACACAGCCCCGACACTGCTGACGGGGCAGAGAATATGGAGTCAGTCACAGCTGCAGGGGCTATTGCTGCCTGGAGTGCTGTTTATATTGACCTCAACCCAGGCACACCTGGGGAGGGCTTGCCGGCAGGGTCAGGCTGCCCAGGTCAGCTAATCCTCAGCCCTCAGGGAATCACATTGCAGAAAATGGACCTCGCTAAGACAGAATATTCGCCAAGGTAAAAAAGGACACAATGCCATTTGCAGCACCGTAGATGAGTCTAGAGGTAATCACGGGACTTGGAGTAAGTCAGAAAGTGAAAGACACATATCATATCACTTATAGGTGTTACCTATAAATTGATACCAGGGCAGATATTTCCACGGAGAAGGGCAATCACAGATTCATTAAACAAACTTATGGTTCACCAAAGGAAAGGTGTGAGGATTGAATTCATTACGATATTCAGGTTAACAGACATATACAAACACTGTAGTCCTATATAATCACCAAAGACCTACGGAGTACCAAGAGAAGACTACTCAACATTCTGTCATAACGTACATGGGAAAAGGATCCCAGGAAGAACAGACATATGTATATGTGTAAAAGAACCACCTCTTGCACACCTACAACAAGCTAAACGTTGTACTCAAACTTGCTGTAATAAAAAATAAAAAATTAAATTAAAAACACGAACAAGAAGTAGTGAGACAAACTTGAGGGGCTTTCTCCTGGCACAATCCGTTCTACATTCCAATCTAGAACGCAACTTCCATTGAGGCTCTGCTGCCCTAGTAACCAGATTTGGTAAGGGACAACTGCTGCCACCTTGTGGCCGTTTCACACAACAGCAGCTTTAATCCCAGCGCTAATGGTCAGTGGATATTCCAAATCATTACAGGCCTGTAAATGACACCTGCCCTGAAAACAAATCCTGGGGTCATATATCGAACAAAAAGTTCAAAAGACGTCCATATTTCAAAACGACAGTTTCAAGAGGCATATTTCTCGCACATTAGTGTTCTGCTTCTTTTGCTTTCTTTCTTTCTTGGTTAAAAAAACGGGAATGGAAATAGGCAACCCTTCAGAATGGGTGAAAACGTTCACAAAGGAATCAATGGACAAATGTTTAAGCTCCAATATATATAAACAGCTCATGCAGCTTAATATTAATAAAACAAACAACCCAATACAAAAATGGGCAGAAGATGTAAATAGACGTTTCTTCAAAGAAGACACAGAGATGGCCTAGACGCACATGAAAAGCTGCTCAACATCACTAATTTTTAGAGAAATGCAAATCAAAACTACAATGAGGTAAGACCTCACACCTGTTAGAATCGGCATCATCAGATAATCTACAAACAACAAATTCTGGGGAGGGTGTGGACAAAAGGAACCCTCTTCCGCTATTGGTGGGAATGTAAATTGATACAGTCACTATGGAGAACAGTATGGAGGTTCCTTTAAAAACTAAAAAGAGAATTACCATAGGATCCAGCAATCCCACTTCTGGGCATATACCCAGAGAAAAGCATAAATCACAAAGACACATTCACCACAATGTTCATTGCAGCACTATTTACAATAGCCAGGTAATGGAAGAAACCTAAATGCCCACAGACAGGCGAATGGATAAAGATGTGGTACATATATAAAATGGAATATTACTCAGCCATAAAAAGGAATGAAACTGGGTCATTTGTAGAGAAGTTGATGGATCTAGAGACTGTCCTACAGAGTGAAGTAAGTCAGAAAGAGAAAAACAAATATTGTATATTAATGCCTATATGTGGAACCTAGAAAAATGGTACAGATGAACTGGTTTGCAGGGCAGAAATAGAGGCACAGAGGTAGAGAGCAAACGTATGGACACAAAGTGGGGGAAGCCATGGGGTGGTGGTCTTGGGATGAGTTGGGAGATTGGGATTGACCTGTATACATGTATATGCATAAAATAGAAAACTAATAATAACCTACTGTATAAAAAATTAAATAAAATTAAATTTCAAAATTTTAAAAAATAAAAGGTAGAAATAAAACAGAAAAAATGTTCATCCATTCACACTGATGTATTTATAAGAATGAATTATTTCCATGCTTATACCATAAATACAAAAAAGAGGAATAAAATCTAACTTGAACCAAAAAAGAAAAATAAAACTGAACCTAACAAGTTATACAGAGGAAAACAATACCCAGGCACTTGCTCCAGTGGTAAACAATTCTGAAATTGGTCAGAGGTGGGGAATCATCTTCCATACAGCCAGCAGCCCCGCCCGCCCACGCAAGGAGCGTCCTTATTGCAAAGCTGGGGGACCGTGCCGAGGCCTCTGTGAGTAAACGTGTGCTGAGCCCCAGGCCAGCTGCTGCTGAACTGTTCCCACCCTTCCCAGGTGAAACACCTGAATATGTACAAGGGTTTGAAAGCCTAGAGGAAGGGCCGTGGAGCCACACCAGCGACAGCACGCAGGCCAACTTGGTGCCTGCAGGTCAGCCAGGATGTTCCTGGCCACGGGCGCTCTTCTGGAAGCTTTCCATTGCCCTGCCTGAGATACCCCTCCTGTCCCGGCCCCCACTCCTTTTTTTCCTTCCTCACCTCAGCCCGGAGAGATATTCCAGTGGAAGTTATGGGTGACACATCCTCTTCTTTACAGGTGGCAGCCTGGCAACACCAGCCGAAAGTCCAGCAGAGCCCCACTCACACCGGGCGACCCACAAAGCCGTGGACCCTCACACCCTCCCACCAGCACAGCCCCGAGACTGCTGACGGGGCAGAGAATATGGAGTCAGGCACAGCTGCAGGGGCTATTGCTGCCTGGAGGGCTGTTTATATTGACCTCAACCCAGGCACACCTGGGGAGGGCTTGCCGGCAGGGTCAGGCTGCCCAGGTCAGCTAATCCTCAGCCCTCAGGGAATCACATTGCAGAAAATGGACCTCGCTAAGACAGAATATTCGCCAAGGTAAAAAAGGACACAATGCCATTTGCAGCACCGTAGATGAGTCTAGAGGTAATCACGTGACTTGGAGTAAGTCAGAAAGTGAAAGACACATATCATATCACTTATAGGTGTTACCTATAAATTGATACCAGGGCAGATATTTCCACGGAGAAGGGCAATCACAGATTCATTAAACAAACTTATGGTTCACCAAAGGAAAGGTGTGAGGATTCAATTCATTACGATATTCAGGTTAACAGACATATACAAACACAGTAGACGTATATAATCACCAAAGACCTACGGAGTACCAAGAGAAGACTACTCAACATTCTGTCATAACGTACATGGGAAAAGGATCCCAGGAAGAACAGACATATGTATATGTGTAAAAGAACCTCCTCTTGCACACCTACAACAAGCTAAACGTTGTACTCAAACTTGCTGTAATAAAAAATAAAAAATTAAATTAAAAACACGAACAAGAAGTAGTGAGACACACTTGAGGGGCTTTCTCCTGGCACAATCCGTTCTACATTCCAATCTAGAACGCGACTTCCATTGAGGCTCTGCTGCCCTAGTAACCAGATTTGGTAAGGGACAACTGCTGCCACCTTGTGGCCGTTTCACACAACAGCAGCTTTAATCCCAGCCCTAATGGTCAGTGGATATTCCAAATCATTACAGGCCTGTAAATGACACCTGCCCTGAAAACAAATCCTGGGGTCATATATCGAACAAAAAGTTCAAAAGACGTCCATATTTCAAAACGACAGTTTCAAGAGGCATATTTCTCGCATATTAGTGTTCTGCTTCTTTTGCTTTCTTTCTTTCTTGGTTAAAAAAACGGGAATGGAAATAGGCAACCCTTCAGAATGGATGAAAACGTTCACAAACGAATCAATGGACAAGTGTTTAAGCTCCAATATATATAAACAGCTCATGCAGCTTAATATTAATAAAACAAACAACCCAATACAAAAATGGGCAGAAGATCTAAATAGACGTTTCTTCAAAGAAGACACAGAGATGGCCTAGACGCACATGAAAAGCTGCTCAACATCACTAATTTTTAGAGAAATGCAAATCAAAACTACAATGAGGTAAGACCTCACACCTGTTAGAATCGGCATCATCAGATAATCTACAAACAACAAATTCTGGGGAGGGTGTGGACAAAAGGAACCCTCTTCCGCTATTGGTGGGAATGTAAATTGATACAGTCACTATGGAGAACACTATGGAGGTTCCTTTAAAAAACTAAAAAGAGAATTACCATAGGATCCAGCAATCCCACTTCTGGGCATATACCCAGAGAAAAGCATAAATCACAAAGACACATTCACCACAATGTTCATTGCAGCACTATTTACAATAGCCAGGTAATGGAAGAAACCTAAATGCCCACAGACAGGCGAATGGATAAAGATGTGGTACATATATAAAATGGAATATTACTCAGCCATAAAAAGGAATGAAACTGGGTCATTTGTAGAGAAGTTGATGGATCTAGAGACTGTCCTACAGAGTGAAGTAAGTCAGAAAGAGAAAAACAAATATTGTATATTAATGCCTATATGTGGAACCTAGAAAAATGGTACAGATGAACTGGTTTGCAGGGCAGAAATAGAGGCACAGAGGTAGAGAGCAAACGTATGGACACAAAGTGGGGGAAGCCATGGGGTGGTGGTTTTGGGATGAGTTGGGAGATTGGGATTGACCTGTATACATGTATATGCATAAAATAGAAAACTAATAATAACCTACTGTATAAAAAATTAAATAAAATTAAATTCCAAAATTTTAAAAAATAAAAGGTAGAAATAAAACAGAAAAAAAGTTCATCCATTCACACTGATGTATTTATAAGAATGAATTATTTCCATGCTTATACCATAAATACAAAAAAGAGGAATAAAATCTAACTTGAACCAAAAAAGAAAAATAAAACTGAACCTAACAAGTTATACAGAGGAAAACAATACCCAGGCACTTGCTCCAGTGGTAAACAATTCTGAAATTGGTCAGAGGTGGGGAATCATCTCCCATACAGCCAGCAGCCCCGCCCGCCCACGCAAGGAGCGTCCTTATTGCAAAGCTGGGGGACCGTGCCGAGGCCTCTGTGAGTAAACGTGTGCTGAGCCCCAGGCCTGCTGCTGCTGAACTGTTCCCACCCTTCCCAGGTGAAACACCTGAATATGTACAAGGGTTTGAAAGCCTAGAGGAAGGGCCGTGGAGCCACACCAGCGACAGCACGCAGGCCAACTTGGTGCCTGCAGGTCAGCCAGGATGTTCCTGGCCACGGGCGCTCTTCTGGAAGCTTTCCATTGCCCTGCCTGAGATACCCCTCCTGTCCCGGCCCCCACTCCTTTTTTTCCTTCCTCACCTCAGCCCGGAGAGATATTCCAGTGGAAGTTATGGGTGACACATCCTCTTCTTTACAGGTGGCAGCCTGGCAACTCCTGCCGAAAGTCCAGCAGAGCCCCACTCACACCGGGCCACCCACAAAGCCGTGGACCCTCACACCCTCCCACCAACACAGCCCCGACACTGCTGACGGGGCAGAGAATATGGAGTCAGTCACAGCTGCAGGGGCTATTGCTGCCTGGAGTGCTGTTTATATTGACCTCAACCCAGGCACACCTGGGGAGGGCTTGCCGGCAGGGTCAGGCTGCCCAGGTCAGCTAATCCTCAGCCCTCAGGGAATCACATTGCAGAAAATGGACCTCGCTAAGACAGAATATTCGCCAAGGTAAAAAAGGACACAATGCCATTTGCAGCACCGTAGATGAGTCTAGAGGTAATCACGGGACTTGGAGTAAGTCAGAAAGTGAAAGACACATATCATATCACTTATAGGTGTTACCTATAAATTGATACCAGGGCAGATATTTCCACGGAGAAGGGCAATCACAGATTCATTAAACAAACTTATGGTTCACCAAAGGAAAGGTGTGAGGATTGAATTCATTACGATATTCAGGTTAACAGACATATACAAACACTGTAGTCCTATATAATCACCAAAGACCTACGGAGTACCAAGAGAAGACTACTCAACATTCTGTCATAACGTACATGGGAAAAGGATCCCAGGAAGAACAGACATATGTATATGTGTAAAAGAACCACCTCTTGCACACCTACAACAAGCTAAACGTTGTACTCAAACTTGCTGTAATAAAAAATAAAAAATTAAATTAAAAACACGAACAAGAAGTAGTGAGACAAACTTGAGGGGCTTTCTCCTGGCACAATCCGTTCTACATTCCAATCTAGAACGCAACTTCCATTGAGGCTCTGCTGCCCTAGTAACCAGATTTGGTAAGGGACAACTGCTGCCACCTTGTGGCCGTTTCACACAACAGCAGCTTTAATCCCAGCGCTAATGGTCAGTGGATATTCCAAATCATTACAGGCCTGTAAATGACACCTGCCCTGAAAACAAATCCTGGGGTCATATATCGAACAAAAAGTTCAAAAGACGTCCATATTTCAAAACGACAGTTTCAAGAGGCATATTTCTCGCACATTAGTGTTCTGCTTCTTTTGCTTTCTTTCTTTCTTGGTTAAAAAAACGGGAATGGAAATAGGCAACCCTTCAGAATGGGTGAAAACGTTCACAAAGGAATCAATGGACAAATGTTTAAGCTCCAATATATATAAACAGCTCATGCAGCTTAATATTAATAAAACAAACAACCCAATACAAAAATGGGCAGAAGATGTAAATAGACGTTTCTTCAAAGAAGACACAGAGATGGCCTAGACGCACATGAAAAGCTGCTCAACATCACTAATTTTTAGAGAAATGCAAATCAAAACTACAATGAGGTAAGACCTCACACCTGTTAGAATCGGCATCATCAGATAATCTACAAACAACAAATTCTGGGGAGGGTGTGGACAAAAGGAACCCTCTTCCGCTATTGGTGGGAATGTAAATTGATACAGTCACTATGGAGAACAGTATGGAGGTTCCTTTAAAAACTAAAAAGAGAATTACCATAGGATCCAGCAATCCCACTTCTGGGCATATACCCAGAGAAAAGCATAAATCACAAAGACACATTCACCACAATGTTCATTGCAGCACTATTTACAATAGCCAGGTAATGGAAGAAACCTAAATGCCCACAGACAGGCGAATGGATAAAGATGTGGTACATATATAAAATGGAATATTACTCAGCCATAAAAAGGAATGAAACTGGGTCATTTGTAGAGAAGTTGATGGATCTAGAGACTGTCCTACAGAGTGAAGTAAGTCAGAAAGAGAAAAACAAATATTGTATATTAATGCCTATATGTGGAACCTAGAAAAATGGTACAGATGAACTGGTTTGCAGGGCAGAAATAGAGGCACAGAGGTAGAGAGCAAACGTATGGACACAAAGTGGGGGAAGCCATGGGGTGGTGGTCTTGGGATGAGTTGGGAGATTGGGATTGACCTGTATACATGTATATGCATAAAATAGAAAACTAATAATAACCTACTGTATAAAAAATTAAATAAAATTAAATTTCAAAATTTTAAAAAATAAAAGGTAGAAATAAAACAGAAAAAATGTTCATCCATTCACACTGATGTATTTATAAGAATGAATTATTTCCATGCTTATACCATAAATACAAAAAAGAGGAATAAAATCTAACTTGAACCAAAAAAGAAAAATAAAACTGAACCTAACAAGTTATACAGAGGAAAACAATACCCAGGCACTTGCTCCAGTGGTAAACAATTCTGAAATTGGTCAGAGGTGGGGAATCATCTTCCATACAGCCAGCAGCCCCGCCCGCCCACGCAAGGAGCGTCCTTATTGCAAAGCTGGGGGACCGTGCCGAGGCCTCTGTGAGTAAACGTGTGCTGAGCCCCAGGCCAGCTGCTGCTGAACTGTTCCCACCCTTCCCAGGTGAAACACCTGAATATGTACAAGGGTTTGAAAGCCTAGAGGAAGGGCCGTGGAGCCACACCAGCGACAGCACGCAGGCCAACTTGGTGCCTGCAGGTCAGCCAGGATGTTCCTGGCCACGGGCGCTCTTCTGGAAGCTTTCCATTGCCCTGCCTGAGATACCCCTCCTGTCCCGGCCCCCACTCCTTTTTTTCCTTCCTCACCTCAGCCCGGAGAGATATTCCAGTGGAAGTTATGGGTGACACATCCTCTTCTTTACAGGTGGCAGCCTGGCAACACCAGCCGAAAGTCCAGCAGAGCCCCACTCACACCGGGCGACCCACAAAGCCGTGGACCCTCACACCCTCCCACCAGCACAGCCCCGAGACTGCTGACGGGGCAGAGAATATGGAGTCAGGCACAGCTGCAGGGGCTATTGCTGCCTGGAGGGCTGTTTATATTGACCTCAACCCAGGCACACCTGGGGAGGGCTTGCCGGCAGGGTCAGGCTGCCCAGGTCAGCTAATCCTCAGCCCTCAGGGAATCACATTGCAGAAAATGGACCTCGCTAAGACAGAATATTCGCCAAGGTAAAAAAGGACACAATGCCATTTGCAGCACCGTAGATGAGTCTAGAGGTAATCACGTGACTTGGAGTAAGTCAGAAAGTGAAAGACACATATCATATCACTTATAGGTGTTACCTATAAATTGATACCAGGGCAGATATTTCCACGGAGAAGGGCAATCACAGATTCATTAAACAAACTTATGGTTCACCAAAGGAAAGGTGTGAGGATTCAATTCATTACGATATTCAGGTTAACAGACATATACAAACACAGTAGACGTATATAATCACCAAAGACCTACGGAGTACCAAGAGAAGACTACTCAACATTCTGTCATAACGTACATGGGAAAAGGATCCCAGGAAGAACAGACATATGTATATGTGTAAAAGAACCTCCTCTTGCACACCTACAACAAGCTAAACGTTGTACTCAAACTTGCTGTAATAAAAAATAAAAAATTAAATTAAAAACACGAACAAGAAGTAGTGAGACACACTTGAGGGGCTTTCTCCTGGCACAATCCGTTCTACATTCCAATCTAGAACGCGACTTCCATTGAGGCTCTGCTGCCCTAGTAACCAGATTTGGTAAGGGACAACTGCTGCCACCTTGTGGCCGTTTCACACAACAGCAGCTTTAATCCCAGCCCTAATGGTCAGTGGATATTCCAAATCATTACAGGCCTGTAAATGACACCTGCCCTGAAAACAAATCCTGGGGTCATATATCGAACAAAAAGTTCAAAAGACGTCCATATTTCAAAACGACAGTTTCAAGAGGCATATTTCTCGCATATTAGTGTTCTGCTTCTTTTGCTTTCTTTCTTTCTTGGTTAAAAAAACGGGAATGGAAATAGGCAACCCTTCAGAATGGATGAAAACGTTCACAAACGAATCAATGGACAAGTGTTTAAGCTCCAATATATATAAACAGCTCATGCAGCTTAATATTAATAAAACAAACAACCCAATACAAAAATGGGCAGAAGATCTAAATAGACGTTTCTTCAAAGAAGACACAGAGATGGCCTAGACGCACATGAAAAGCTGCTCAACATCACTAATTTTTAGAGAAATGCAAATCAAAACTACAATGAGGTAAGACCTCACACCTGTTAGAATCGGCATCATCAGATAATCTACAAACAACAAATTCTGGGGAGGGTGTGGACAAAAGGAACCCTCTTCCGCTATTGGTGGGAATGTAAATTGATACAGTCACTATGGAGAACACTATGGAGGTTCCTTTAAAAAACTAAAAAGAGAATTACCATAGGATCCAGCAATCCCACTTCTGGGCATATACCCAGAGAAAAGCATAAATCACAAAGACACATTCACCACAATGTTCATTGCAGCACTATTTACAATAGCCAGGTAATGGAAGAAACCTAAATGCCCACAGACAGGCGAATGGATAAAGATGTGGTACATATATAAAATGGAATATTACTCAGCCATAAAAAGGAATGAAACTGGGTCATTTGTAGAGAAGTTGATGGATCTAGAGACTGTCCTACAGAGTGAAGTAAGTCAGAAAGAGAAAAACAAATATTGTATATTAATGCCTATATGTGGAACCTAGAAAAATGGTACAGATGAACTGGTTTGCAGGGCAGAAATAGAGGCACAGAGGTAGAGAGCAAACGTATGGACACAAAGTGGGGGAAGCCATGGGGTGGTGGTTTTGGGATGAGTTGGGAGATTGGGATTGACCTGTATACATGTATATGCATAAAATAGAAAACTAATAATAACCTACTGTATAAAAAATTAAATAAAATTAAATTCCAAAATTTTAAAAAATAAAAGGTAGAAATAAAACAGAAAAAAAGTTCATCCATTCACACTGATGTATTTATAAGAATGAATTATTTCCATGCTTATACCATAAATACAAAAAAGAGGAATAAAATCTAACTTGAACCAAAAAAGAAAAATAAAACTGAACCTAACAAGTTATACAGAGGAAAACAATACCCAGGCACTTGCTCCAGTGGTAAACAATTCTGAAATTGGTCAGAGGTGGGGAATCATCTCCCATACAGCCAGCAGCCCCGCCCGCCCACGCAAGGAGCGTCCTTATTGCAAAGCTGGGGGACCGTGCCGAGGCCTCTGTGAGTAAACGTGTGCTGAGACCCAGGCCAGCTGCTGCTGAACTGTTCCCACCCTTCCCAGGTGAAACACCTGAATATGTACAAGGGTTTGAAAGCCTAGAGGAAGGGCCGTGGAGCCACACCAGCGACAGCACGCAGGCCAACTTGGTGCCTGCAGGTCAGCCAGGATGTTCCTGGCCACGGGCGCTCTTCTGGAAGCTTTCCATTGCCCTGCCTGAGATACCCCTCCTGTCCCGGCCCCCACTCCTTTTTTTCCTTCCTCACCTCAGCCCGGAGAGATATTCCAGTGGAAGTTATGGGTGACACATCCTCTTCTTTACAGGTGGCAGCCTGGCAACTCCTGCCGAAAGTCCAGCAGAGCCCCACTCACACCGGGCCACCCACAAAGCCGTGGACCCTCACACCCTCCCACCAACACAGCCCCGACACTGCTGACGGGGCAGAGAATATGGAGTCAGTCACAGCTGCAGGGGCTATTGCTGCCTGGAGTGCTGTTTATATTGACCTCAACCCAGGCACACCTGGGGAGGGCTTGCCGGCAGGGTCAGGCTGCCCAGGTCAGCTAATCCTCAGCCCTCAGGGAATCACATTGCAGAAAATGGACCTCGCTAAGACAGAATATTCGCCAAGGTAAAAAAGGACACAATGCCATTTGCAGCACCGTAGATGAGTCTAGAGGTAATCACGGGACTTGGAGTAAGTCAGAAAGTGAAAGACACATATCATATCACTTATAGGTGTTACCTATAAATTGATACCAGGGCAGATATTTCCACGGAGAAGGGCAATCACAGATTCATTAAACAAACTTATGGTTCACCAAAGGAAAGGTGTGAGGATTGAATTCATTACGATATTCAGGTTAACAGACATATACAAACACTGTAGTCCTATATAATCACCAAAGACCTACGGAGTACCAAGAGAAGACTACTCAACATTCTGTCATAACGTACATGGGAAAAGGATCCCAGGAAGAACAGACATATGTATATGTGTAAAAGAACCACCTCTTGCACACCTACAACAAGCTAAACGTTGTACTCAAACTTGCTGTAATAAAAAATAAAAAATTAAATTAAAAACACGAACAAGAAGTAGTGAGACAAACTTGAGGGGCTTTCTCCTGGCACAATCCGTTCTACATTCCAATCTAGAACGCAACTTCCATTGAGGCTCTGCTGCCCTAGTAACCAGATTTGGTAAGGGACAACTGCTGCCACCTTGTGGCCGTTTCACACAACAGCAGCTTTAATCCCAGCGCTAATGGTCAGTGGATATTCCAAATCATTACAGGCCTGTAAATGACACCTGCCCTGAAAACAAATCCTGGGGTCATATATCGAACAAAAAGTTCAAAAGACGTCCATATTTCAAAACGACAGTTTCAAGAGGCATATTTCTCGCACATTAGTGTTCTGCTTCTTTTGCTTTCTTTCTTTCTTGGTTAAAAAAACGGGAATGGAAATAGGCAACCCTTCAGAATGGGTGAAAACGTTCACAAAGGAATCAATGGACAAATGTTTAAGCTCCAATATATATAAACAGCTCATGCAGCTTAATATTAATAAAACAAACAACCCAATACAAAAATGGGCAGAAGATGTAAATAGACGTTTCTTCAAAGAAGACACAGAGATGGCCTAGACGCACATGAAAAGCTGCTCAACATCACTAATTTTTAGAGAAATGCAAATCAAAACTACAATGAGGTAAGACCTCACACCTGTTAGAATCGGCATCATCAGATAATCTACAAACAACAAATTCTGGGGAGGGTGTGGACAAAAGGAACCCTCTTCCGCTATTGGTGGGAATGTAAATTGATACAGTCACTATGGAGAACAGTATGGAGGTTCCTTTAAAAAACTAAAAAGAGAATTACCATAGGATCCAGCAATCCCACTTCTGGGCATATACCCAGAGAAAAGCATAAATCACAAAGACACATTCACCACAATGTTCATTGCAGCACTATTTACAATAGCCAGGTAATGGAAGAAACCTAAATGCCCACAGACAGGCGAATGGATAAAGATGTGGTACATATATAAAATGGAATATTACTCAGCCATAAAAAGGAATGAAACTGGGTCATTTGTAGAGAAGTTGATGGATCTAGAGACTGTCCTACAGAGTGAAGTAAGTCAGAAAGAGAAAAACAAATATTGTATATTAATGCCTATATGTGGAACCTAGAAAAATGGTACAGATGAACTGGTTTGCAGGGCAGAAATAGAGGCACAGAGGTAGAGAGCAAACGTATGGACACAAAGTGGGGGAAGCCATGGGGTGGTGGTCTTGGGATGAGTTGGGAGATTGGGATTGACCTGTATACATGTATATGCATAAAATAGAAAACTAATAATAACCTACTGTATAAAAAATTAAATAAAATTAAATTTCAAAATTTTAAAAAATAAAAGGTAGAAATAAAACAGAAAAAATGTTCATCCATTCACACTGATGTATTTATAAGAATGAATTATTTCCATGCTTATACCATAAATACAAAAAAGAGGAATAAAATCTAACTTGAACCAAAAAAGAAAAATAAAACTGAACCTAACAAGTTATACAGAGGAAAACAATACCCAGGCACTTGCTCCAGTGGTAAACAATTCTGAAATTGGTCAGAGGTGGGGAATCATCTTCCATACAGCCAGCAGCCCCGCCCGCCCACGCAAGGAGCGTCCTTATTGCAAAGCTGGGGGACCGTGCCGAGGCCTCTGTGAGTAAACGTGTGCTGAGCCCCAGGCCAGCTGCTGCTGAACTGTTCCCACCCTTCCCAGGTGAAACACCTGAATATGTACAAGGGTTTGAAAGCCTAGAGGAAGGGCCGTGGAGCCACACCAGCGACAGCACGCAGGCCAACTTGGTGCCTGCAGGTCAGCCAGGATGTTCCTGGCCACGGGCGCTCTTCTGGAAGCTTTCCATTGCCCTGCCTGAGATACCCCTCCTGTCCCGGCCCCCACTCCTTTTTTTCCTTCCTCACCTCAGCCCGGAGAGATATTCCAGTGGAAGTTATGGGTGACACATCCTCTTCTTTACAGGTGGCAGCCTGGCAACACCAGCCGAAAGTCCAGCAGAGCCCCACTCACACCGGGCGACCCACAAAGCCGTGGACCCTCACACCCTCCCACCAGCACAGCCCCGAGACTGCTGACGGGGCAGAGAATATGGAGTCAGGCACAGCTGCAGGGGCTATTGCTGCCTGGAGGGCTGTTTATATTGACCTCAACCCAGGCACACCTGGGGAGGGCTTGCCGGCAGGGTCAGGCTGCCCAGGTCAGCTAATCCTCAGCCCTCAGGGAATCACATTGCAGAAAATGGACCTCGCTAAGACAGAATATTCGCCAAGGTAAAAAAGGACACAATGCCATTTGCAGCACCGTAGATGAGTCTAGAGGTAATCACGTGACTTGGAGTAAGTCAGAAAGTGAAAGACACATATCATATCACTTATAGGTGTTACATATAAATTGATACCAGGGCAGATATTTCCACGGAGAAGGGCAATCACAGATTCATTAAACAAACTTATGGTTCACCAAAGGAAAGGTGTGAGGATTCAATTCATTACGATATTCAGGTTAACAGACATATACAAACACAGTAGACGTATATAATCACCAAAGACCTACGGAGTACCAAGAGAAGACTACTCAACATTCTGTCATAACGTACATGGGAAAAGGATCCCAGGAAGAACAGACATATGTATATGTGTAAAAGAACCTCCTCTTGCACACCTACAACAAGCTAAACGTTGTACTCAAACTTGCTGTAATAAAAAATAAAAAAATAAATTAAAAACACGAACAAGAAGTAGTGAGACAAACTTGAGGGGCTTTCTCCTGGCACAATCCGTTCTACATTCCAATCTAGAACGCGACTTCCATTGAGGCTCTGCTGCCCTAGTAACCAGATTTGGTAAGGGAGAACTGCTCCCACCTTGTGGCCGTTTCACACAACAGCAGCTTTAATCCCAGCGCTAAAGGTCAGTGGATATTCCAAATCATTACAGGCCTGTAAATGACACCTGCCCTGAAAACAAATCCTGGGGTCATATATCGACCAAAAAGTTCAAAAGACGTCCATATTTCAAAACGACAGTTTCAAGAGGCATATTTCACGAACATTAGTGTTCTGCTTCTTTTGCTTTCTTTCTTTCTTGGTTAAAAAAACGGGAATGGAAATAGGCAACCCTCAGAATGGGTGAAAACGTTCACAAACGAATCAATGGACAAAGGTTTAAGCTCCAATATATATAAACAGCGCATGCAGCTTAATACTAATAAAACAAACAACCCAATACAAAAATGGGCAGAAGATCTAAATAGACGTTTCTTCAAAGAAGACACAGAGATGGCCAAGACGCACATGAAAAGCTGCTCAACATCACTAATTTTTAGAGAAATGCAAATCAAAACTACAATGAGGTAAGACCTCACACCTGTTAGAATCGGCATCATCAGATAATCTACAAACAACAAATTCTGGGGAGGGTGTGGACAAAAGGAACCCTCTTCCGCTATTGGTGGGAATGTAAATTGATACAGTCACTATGGAGAACAGTATGGAGGTTCCTTTACAAAACTAAAAAGAGAATTACCAGAGGATCCAGCAATCCAACTTCTGGGCATATACCCAGAGAAAACCAAAAATCACAGAGACACATTCACCACAGTGTTCATTGCAGCACTATTTACAATAGCCAGGTAATGGAAGCAACCTAAATGCCCACAGACAGACGAATGGATAAAGATGTGGTACATATATAATATGGAATATTATTTCAGCCATAAAAAGGAATGAAACTGGGTCATTTGTAGAGAAGTTGATGGATCTAGAGACTGTCATACAGAGTGAAGTAAGTCAGAAAGAGAAAAACAAATATTGTATATTAATGCCTATATGTGGAACCTAGAAAAATGGTACAGATGAACTGGTTTGCAGGGCAGAAATAGAGACACAGAGGTAGAGAACAAACGTATGGACACAAAGTGGGGGAAGCCATGGGGTGGTGGTGGTGGAATGAGTTGGGATATTGGGATTGACCTCTATACATGTATATGCATAAAATAGATAACTAATAATAACCTACTGTATAAATAAATAAATAAAATTAAATTTCAAAATTTTTAAAAATAAAATGTAAAAATAAAACAGAAAAAAAGTTCTTCCATTCACACTGATGTATTTATAAGAATGAATTATTTCCATGCTTATATCTATAAATACATAAAAGAGGAATAGAATCTAACTTGAACCAAAAAAGAAAAAAAAAACTGAACCTAACAGTTATACAGAGGAAAACAGTACCAAGGCACTTGCTCCAGTGGTAAACAATTCTGAAATTGGTCAGAAGTGGGGAATCATCTCCCATACAGCCAGCAGCCCCGCCCGCCCACGCAAGGAGCGTCCTTATTGCAAAGCTGGGAGACCGTGCTGAGGCCTCTGTGAGTAAACGTGAGCTGAGCCCCAGGCCAGATGCTGCTGAACAGTTCCCACCCTTCCCAGGTGAAACACCTGAATATGTACAAGGGCTTGAATGCCTAGAGGAAGGGCCGTGGAGCCACACCAGCGACAGCACGCAGGCCAACTTGGTGCCTGCAGGTCAGCCAGGATGGTCCTGGCCACGGGCGCTCTTCTGGAAGCTTTCCATTGCCCTGCCTGAGATACCCCTCCTGTCCCGGCACCCACTCCTATTTTTCCTTCCTCACCTCAGCCCGAAGAGATATTCCAGTGGAAGTTATGGGTGACACATCCTCTTCTTTACAGGTGGCAGCCTGGCAACTCCTGCCGAAAGTCCAGCAGAGCCCCACTCACACCGGGCCACCCACAAAGCCGTGGACCCTCACACCCTCCCACCAGCACAGCCCCGAGACTGCTGACGGGGCAGAGAATATGGAGTCAGGCACAGCTGCAGAGGCTATTGCTGCCTGGAGTGCTATTTATATTGATCTCAACCCAGGCACACCTGGGGAGGGCTTGCCGGCAGGGTCAGGCTGCCCAGGTCAGCTAATCCTCAGCCCTCAGGGAATCACATTGCAGAAAATGGACCTCGCTAAGACAGAATATTCGCCAAGGGAAAAAAGGACACAATGCCATTTGCAGCACCGTAGATGAGTCTCGAGGTAATCACGTGACTTGTAGTAAGGCAGAAAGTGAAAGACACATATCATATCATATCACTTATAGGTGTTACCTATAAGTTGATACCAGGGCAGATATTTCCACGGAGAAGGGCAATCACAGATTCATTAAACAAACTTATGGTTCACCAAAGGAAAGGTGTGAGGATAGAAGTCATTACGATATTAGGGTTAACAGACATATACAAACACAGTAGACGTATATAATCACCAAAGACCTACGGAGTACCAAGAGAAGACTACTCAACATTCTGTCATAACGTACATGGGAAAAGGATCCCAGGAAGAACAGACATATGTATATGTGTAAAAGAAACACCTCTTGCACACCTACAGCAAGCTAAACGTTGTACTCAAACTTGCTGTAATAAAAAATAAAAAATTAAATTAAAAACACGAACAAGAAGTAGTGAGACACACTTGAGGGGCTTTCTCCTGGCACATTCCGTTCTACTTTACAATCTAGAACGCGACTTCCATTGAGGCTCTGCTGCCCTAGTAACCAGATTTGGTAAGGGAGATCTGCTGCCACCTTGTGGCCGTTTCACACAACAGCAGCTTTAATCCCAGCGCTAATGATCAGAGGATATTCAAAATCATTACAGGCCTGTAAATGACACCTGCCCTGAAAACAAATCCTGGGGTCATATATCGACCAAAAATTACAAAAGACGTCCATATTTCAAAACGACAGTTTCAAGAGGCATATTTCACGCACATTAGTGTTCTGCTTCTTTTGGTTTCTTTCTTTCTTTGTTAAAAGTACGGGAATGGATAAAGGCAACCCTCAGAATGGGCGAAAACGTTCACAAACGAATCAATGGACAAAGGTTTAATCTCCAATATATATAAACAGCTCATGCAGCTTAATATTAATAAAACAAACAACCCAATACAAAAATGGGCAGAAGATCTAAATAGACGTTTCTTCAAAGATGACACAGAGATGGCCAAGACGCACATGAAAAGCTGCTCAACATCACTAATTATTAGAGAAATGCAAATCAAAACTACAATGAGGTAAGACCTCACACCTGGTAGAATCGGCATCATCAGATAATCTACAAACAACAAATTCTGGGGAGGGTGTGGACAAAAGGAACCCTCTTCCGCTATTGGTGGGAATGTAAATTGATACAGTCACTATGGAGAACAGTATGGATGTTCCTTTAAAAAACTAAAAGGAGAATTACCATCGGATCCAGCAATCCCACTTCTGGGCATATATGCAGAGAAAACCATAAATCACAGAGACACATTCACCACAATGTTCATTGCAGCACTATTTACAATAGCCAGGTAATGGAAGCAACCTAAATGCCCACAGACAGACGAATGGATAAAGATGTGGTACATATATAATTTGGAATATTATTTCAGCCATAAAAAGGAATGAAACTGGGTCATTTGTAGAGAAGTTGATGGATCTAGAGACTGTCATACAGAGTGAAATAAGTCAGAAAGAGAAAAACAAATATTGTATATTAATGCCTATATGTGGAACCTAGAAAAATGGTACAGATGAACTGGTTTGCAGGGCAGAAATAGAGACACAGAGGTAGAGAACAAACGTATGGACACAATGTGGGGGTAGCCATGGGGTGGTGGTGGTGGAATGAGTTGAGAGATTGGGATTGACCTGTATACATGTATATGCATAAAATAGATAACTAATAATAACCTACTGTATAAAAAAATAAATAAAATTAAATTTCAAAATTTTTAAAAATAAAATGTAAAAATAAAACAGAAAAAAAGTTCTTCCATTCACACTGATGTATTTATAAGAATGAATTATTTCCATTCTTATATCTATAAATACATAAAAGAGGAATAAAATCTAACTTGAAACAAAAAAGAAAAAAAAAAACTGAACCTAACTGTTATACAGAGGAAAACACTACCAAGGCACTTGCTCCAGTGGTAAACAATTCTGAAATTGGTCAGAGGTGGGGAATCATCTCCCATACAGCCAGCAGCCCCGCCCGCCCACGCAAGGAGCGTCCTTATTGCAAAGCTGGGAGACCGTGCCGAGGCCTCTGTGAGTAAACGTGAGCTTAGCCCCAGGCCAGATGCTGCTGAACTGTTCCCACCCTTCCCAGGTGAAACACCTCAATATGTACAAGAGCTTGAAAGCCTAGAGGAAGGGCCGTGGAGCCACACCAGCGACAGCACGCAGGCCAACTTGGTGCCTGCAGGTCAGCCAGGATGGTCCTGGCCACGGGTGCTCTTCAGGAAGCTTTCCATTGCCCTGCCTGAGATACCCCTCCTGTCCCGGCCCCCACTCCTTTTTTTCCTTACTCACCTCAGCCCGGAGAGATATTCCAGTGGAAGTTATGGGTGACACATCCTCTTCTTTACAGGTGGCAGCCTGGCAACTCCTGCCGAAAGTCCAGCAGAGCCCCACTCACACCGGGCCACCCACAAAGCCGTGGACCCTCACACCCTCCCACCAGCACAGCCCCGAGACTGCTGATGGGGCAGAGAATATGGAGTCAGGCACAGCTGCAGGGGCTATTGCTGCCTGGAGTGCTGTTTATATTGACCTCAACCCAGGCACACCTGTGGAGGGCTTGCCGGCAGGGTCAGGCTGTCCAGGTCAGCTAATCCTCAGCCCTCTGGGAATCACATTGCAGAAAATGGACCTCGCTAAGACAGAATATTCGCCAAGGAAAAAAAGGACACAATGCCATTTGCAGCACCGTAGATGGGTCTCGAGGTAATCACGTGACTTGGAGTAAGTCAGAAAGTGAAAGACACATATCATATCATATCACTTATAGGTGTTACCTATAAATTGATACCAGGGCAGATATTTCCACAGAGAAGGGCAATCACAGATTCATTAAACAAACTTATGGTTCACCAAAGGAAAGGTGTGAGGATTGAATTCATTACGATATTGGGGTTAACAGACATATACAAACACAGTAGACGTATATAATCACCAAAGACCTACGGAGTACCAAGAGAAGACTACTCAACATTCTGTCATAACGTACATGGGAAAAGGATCCCAGGAAGAACAGACATATGTATATGTGTAAAAGAACCACCTCTTGCACACCTACAACAAGCTAAACGTTGTACTCAAACTTGCTGTAATAAAAAATAAAAAATTAAATTAAAAACACGAACAAGAATTAGTGAGACAAACTTGAGGGGCTTTCTCCTGGCACATTCCATTCTACATTACAATCTAGAACGCAACTTCCATTGAGGCTCTGCTGCCCTAGTAACCAGATTTGGTAAGGGAGAACTGCTGCCACCTTGTGGCCGTTTCACACAACAGCAGCTTTAATCCCAGCGCTAATGGTCAGTGGATATTCAAAATCATTACAGGCCTGTAAATGACACCTGCCCTGAAAACAAATCCTGGGGTCATATATCGACCAAAAAATTCAAAAGACGTCCATATTTCAAAACGACAGTTTCAAGAGGCATATTTCACGCACATTAGTGTTCTGCTTCTTTTGCTTTCTTTCTTTCTTTGTTAAAAAAACGGGAATGGATAAAGGCAACCCTCAGAAGGGGCGAAAACGTTCACAAACGAATCAATGGACAAACGTTTAATCTCCAATATATATAAACAGCTCATGCAGCTTAATATTAATAAAACAAACAACCCAATACAAAAATGGGCAGAAGATCTAAATAGACGTTTCTTCAAAGAAGACACAGAGATGGCCACGACGCACATGAAAAGCTGCTCAACATCACTAATTATTAGAGAAATGAAAATCAAAACTACAATGAGGTAAGACCTCACACCTGTTAGAATCGGCATCATCAGATAATCTACAAACAACAAATTCTGGGGAGGCTGTGGACAAAAGGAACTCTCTTCCGCTATTGGTGGGAATGTAAATTGATACAGTCACTATGGAGAACAGTATGGAGGTTCCTTTAAAAACTAAAAAGAGAATTACCATAGGATCCCTCAATCCCACTTCTGGGCATATACCCAGAGAAAACCATAAATCACAAAGACACATTCACCACAGTGTTCATTGCAGCACTATTTACAATAGCCAGGTAATGGAAGCAACCTAAATGCCCACAGACAGACGAATGGATAAAGATGTGGTACATATATAAAATGGAATATTACTCAGCCATAAAAAGGAATGAAACTGGGTCATTTGTAGAGAAGTTGATGGATCTAGAGACTGTCATACAGAGTGAAGTAAGTCAGAAAGAGAAAAACAAATATTGTATATTAATGCCTATATGTGGAACCTAGAAAAATGGTACAGATGAACTGGTTTGCAGGGCAGAAATAGAGACACAGAGGTAGAGAACAAACGTATGGACACAAAGTGGGGGAAGCCATGGGGTGGTGGTGTTGGAATGAGTTGAGAGATTGGGATTGACCTGTATATATGTATATGCATAAAATAGATAACTAATAATAACCTACTGTATAAAAAAATAAATAAAATTAAATTTCAAAATTTTTAAAAATAAAATGTAAAAATAAAACAGAAAAAAAGTTCTTCCATTCACCCTGATGTGTTTATAAGAATGAATTATTTCCATGCTTATATCTATAAATACATAAAAGAGGAATAAAATCTAACTTGAACCAAAAAAGAAAAAAAAAACTGAACCTAACAGTTATACAGAGGAAAACACTACCAAGGCACTTGCTCCAGTGGTAAACAATTCTGAAATTGGTCAGAGGTGGGGAATCATCTCCCATACAGCCAGCAGCCCCGCCCGCCCACGCAAGGAGTGTCCTTATTGCACAGCTGGGAGACCGTGCCGAGGCCTCTGTGAGTAAACGTGAGCTGAGCCCCATGCCAGATGCTGCTGAACAGTTCCCACCCTTCCCAGGTGAAACACCTCAATATGTACAAGGGCTTGAAAGCCTAGAGGAAGGGCCGTGGAGCCACACCAGCGACAGCACGCAGGCCAACTTGGTGCCTAAAGGTCAGCCAGGATGGTCCTGGCCACGGGCGCTCTTCTGGAAGCTTTCCATTGCCCTGCCTGAGATACCCCTCCTGTCCCGGCCCCCACTCCTATTTTTCCTTCCTCACCTCAGCCCGAAGAGATATTCCAGTGGAAGTTATGGGTGACACATCCTCTTCTTTACAGGTGGCAGCCTGGCAACTCCTGCCGAAAGTCCAGCAGAGCCCCACTCACACCGGGCCACCCACAAAGCCGTGGACCCTCACACCCTCCCACCAGCACAGCCCCGAGACTGCTGACGGGGCAGAGAATATGGAGTCAGGCACAGCTGCAGAGGCTCTTGCTGCCTGGAGTGCTATTTATATTGATCTCAACCCAGGCACACCTGGGGAGGGCTTGCCGGCAGGGTCAGGCTGCCCAGGTCAGCTAATCCTCAGCCCTCAGGGAATCACATTGCAGAAAATGGACCTCGCTAAGACAGAATATTCGCCAAGGGAAAAAAGGACACAATGCCATTTGCAGCACCGTAGATGAGTCTCGAGGTAATCACGTGACTTGTAGTAAGGCAGAAAGTGAAAGACACATATCATATCATATCACTTATAGGTGTTACCTATAAGTTGATACCAGGGCAGATATTTCCACGGAGAAGGGCAATCACAGATTCATTAAACACACTTATGGTTCACCAAAGGAAAGGTGTGAGGATTGAATTCATTACGATATTGGGGTTAACAGACATATACAAACACAGTAGACGTATATAATCACCAAAGACCTACGGAGTACCAAGAGAAGACTACTCAACATTCTGTCATAACGTACATGGGAAAAGGATCCCAGGAAGAACAGACATATGTATATGTGTAAAAGAACCACCTCTTGCACACCTACAACAAGCTAAACGTTGTACTCAAACTTGCTGTAATAAAAAATAAAAAATTAAATTAAAAACACGAACAAGAAGTAGTGAGACACACTTGATGGTCTTTCTCCTGGCACATTCCATTCTACTTTCCAATCAAGAACGCGACTTCCATTGAGTCTCTGCTGCCCTAGTAACCAGATTTGGTAAGGGAGAACTGCTGCCACCCTGTGGCCGGTTCACACAACAGCAGATTTAATCCCAGCGATAATGGTCAGTGGATATTCAAAATCATTACAGGCCTGTAAATGACACCTGCCCGGAAAACAAATCCTGGGGTCATATATCGACCAAAAAATTCAAAACACGTCCATATTTCAAAACGACAGTTTCAAGAGGCATATTTCACGCACATTAGTGTTCTGCTTCTTTTGCTTTCTTTCTTTCTTTGTTAAAAAACGGGAATGGATAAAGGCAACCCTCAGAAGGGGCGAAAACGTTCACAAACGAATCAATGGACAAAGGTTTAATCTCCAATATATATAAACAGCTCATGCAGCTTAATATTAATAAAACAAACAACCCAATACAAAAATGGGCAGAAGATCTAAATAGACGTTTCTTCAAAGATGACACAGAGATGGCCAAGACGCACATGAAAAGCTGCTCAACATCACTAATTATTAGAGAAATGCAAATCAAAACTACAATGAGGTAAGACCTCACACCTGTTAGAATCGGCATCATCAGATAATCTACAAACAACAAATTCTGGGGAGGGTGTGGACAAAAGGAACCCTCTTCCGCTATTGGTGGGAATGTAAATTGATACAGTCACTATGGAGAACAGTATGGAGGTTCCTTTAAAAAACTAAAAAGAGAATTACCATAGGATCCAGCAATCCAACTTCTGGGCATATACCCAGAGAAAACCAAAAATCACAGAGACACATTCACCACAATGTTCATTGCAGCACTATTTACAATAGCCAGGTAATGGAAGCAACCTAAATGCCCACAGACAGACGAAAGGATAAAGATGTGGTACATATATAATATGGAATATTATTTCAGCCATAAAAAGGAATGAAACTGGGTCATTTGTAGAGAAGTTGATGGATCTAGAGACTGTCATACAGAGTGAAGTAAGTCAGAAAGAGAAAAACAAATATTGTATATTAATGCCTATATGTGGAACCTAGAAAAATGGTACAGATGAACTGGTTTGCAGGGCAGAAATAGAGACACAGAGGTAGAGAACAAACGTATGGACACAAAGTGGGGGAAGCCATGGGGTGGGGGTGGTGGTGGTGGAATGAGTTGGGATATTGGGATTGACCTCTATACATGTATATGCATAAAATAGATAACTAATAATAACCTACTGTATAAATAAATAAATAAAATTAAATTTCAAAATTTTTAAAAATAAAATGTAAAAATAAAACAGAAAAAAAGTTCTTCCATTCACACTGATGTATTTATAAGAATGAATTATTTCCATTCTTATATCTATAAATACATAAAAGAGGAATAAAATCTTACTTGAACCAAAAAAGAAAAAAAAAACTGAACCTAACAGTTATACAGAGGAAAACACTACCAAGGCACTTGCTCCAGTGGTAAACAATTCTGAAATTGGTCAGAGGTGGGGAATCATCTCCCATACAGCCAGCAGCCCCGCCCGCCCACGCAAGGAGCGTCCTTATTGCAAAGCTGGGAGACCGTGCCGAGGCCTCTGTGAGTAAACGTGAGCTGAGCCCCAGGCCAGATGCTGCTGAACAGTTCCCACCCTTCCCAAGTGAAACACCTCAATATGTACAAGGGCTTGAAAGCCTAGAGGAAGGGCCGTGGAGCCACACCAGCGACAGCACGCAGGCCAACTTGGTGCCTGCAGGTCAGCCAGGATGGTCCTGGCCACGGGCGCTCTTCTGGAAGCTTTCCATTGCCCTGCCTGAGATACCCCTCCTGTCCCGGCACCCACTCCTTTTTTTCCTTACTCACCTCAGCCCGGAGAGATATTCCAGTGGAAGTTATGGGTGACACATCCTCTTCTTTACAGGTGGCAGCCTGGCAACTCCTGCCGAAAGGCCAGCAGAGCCCCACTCACACCGGGCAACCCACAAAGCCGTGGACCCTCACACCCTCCCACCAGCACAGCCCAGAGACTGCTGACGGGGCAGAGAATATGGAGTCAGGCAGAGCTGCAGGGCCTATTGCTGCCTGGAGTGCTGTTTATATTGACCTCAACCCAGGCACACCTGGGGAGGGCTTGCCGGCAGGGTCAGGCTGCCCAGGTCAGCTAATCTTCAGCCCTCAGGGAGTCACATTGCAGAAAATGGACCTCGCTAAGACAGAATATTCGCCAAGGAAAAAAAGGACACAATGCCATTTGCAGCACCGTAGATGGGTCTCGAGGTAATCACGTGACTTGGAGTAAGTCAGAAAGTGAAAGACACATATCATATCATATCACTTATACGTGTTACCTATAAATTGATACCAGGGCAGATATTTCCACGGAGAAGGGCAATCACAGATTCATTAAACAAACTTATGGTTCACCAAAGGAAAGGTGTGAGGATTGAATTCATTACGATATTGGGGTTAACAGACATATAAAAACACAGTAGACGTTTATAATCACCAAAGACCTACGGAGTACCAAGAGAAGACTACTCAACATTCTGTCATTACGTACATGGGAAAAGGATCCCAGGAAGAACAGACATATGTATATGTGTAAAAGAACCACCTCTTGCACACCTACAACAAGCTAAACGTAGTACTCAAACTTGCTGTAATAAAAAATAAAAAATTAAATTAAAAACACGAACAAGAAGTAGTGAGACACACTTGATGGTCTTTCTCCTGGCACATTCCATTCTACTTTCCAATCAAGAACGCGACTTCCATTGAGTCTCTGCTGCCCTAGTAACCAGATTTGGTAAGGGAGAACTGCTGCCACCCTGTGGCCGGTTCACACAACAGCAGATTTAATCCCAGCGATAATGGTCAGTGGATATTCAAAATCATTACAGGCCTGTAAATGACACCTGCCCGGAAAACAAATCCTGGGGTCATATATCGACCAAAAAATTCAAAACACGTCCATATTTCAAAACGACAGTTTCAAGAGGCATATTTCACGCACATTAGTGTTCTGCTTCTTTTGCTTTCTTTCTTTCTTTGTTAAAAAACGGGAATGGATAAAGGCAACCCTCAGAAGGGGCGAAAACGTTCACAAACGAATCAATGGACAAAGGTTTAATCTCCAATATATATAAACAGCTCATGCAGCTTAATATTAATAAAACAAACAACCCAATACAAAAATGGGCAGAAGATCTAAATAGACGTTTCTTCAAAAAGACACAGTGATGGCCAAGACGCACATGAAAAGCTGCTCAACATCACTAATTATTAGAGAAATGCAAATGAAAACTACAATGAGGTAAGACCTCACACCTGTTAGAATCGGCATCATCAGATAATCTACAAACAACAAATTCTGGGGAGGGTGTGGACAAAAGGAACCCTCTTCCGCTATTGGTGGGAATGTAAATTGATACAGTCACTATGGAGAACAGTATGGAGGTTCCTTTAAAAAACTAAAAAGAGAATTACCATAGGATCCAGCAATCCCACTTCTGGGCATATACCCAGAGAAAACCAAAAATCACAGAGACACATTCACCACAATGTTCATTGCAGCACTAGTTACAATTGCCAGGTAATGGAAGCAACCTAAATGCCCACAGACAGACGAATGGATAAAGATGTGGTACATATATAATATGGAATATTACTTCACCTATAAAAAGGAATGAAACTGGGTCAGTTGTAGAGAAGTTGATGGATCTAGAGACTGTCATACAGAGTGAAATAAGTCAGAAAGAGAAAAACAAATATTGTATATTAATGCCTATATGTGGAACCTAGAAAAATGGTACAGATGAACTGGTTTGCAGGGCAGAAATAGAGACACAGAGGTAGAGAACAAACGTATGGACACAATGTGGGGGAAGCCAGGGGTGGTGGTGGTGGAATGAGTTGAGAGATTGGGATTGACATGTATATATGTATATGCATAAAATAGATAACTAATAATAACCTACTGTATAAATAAATAAATAAAATTAAATTTCAAAATTTTTAAAAATAAAATGTAAAAATAAAACAGAAAAAAAGTTCCTCCATTCACACTGATGTATTTATAAGTATGAATTATTTCCATGCTTATATCTATAAATACATAAAAGAGGAATAGAATCTAACTTGAACCAAAAAAGAAAAAAAAAACTGAACCTAACAGTTATACAGAGGAAAACAGTACCAAGGCACTTGCTCCAGTGGTAAACAATTCTGAAATTGGTCAGAAGTGGGGAATCATCTCCCATACAGCCAGCAGCCCCGCCCGCCCACGCAAGGAGCGTCCTTATTGCAAAGCTGGGAGACCGTGCTGAGGCCTCTGTGAGTAAACGTGAGCTGAGCCCAATGCCAGATGCTGCTGAACAGTTCCCACCCTTCCCAGGTGAAACACCTCAATATGTACAAGGGCTTGAAAGCCTAGAGGAAGGGCCGTGGAGCCACACCAGCGACAGCACGCAGGCCAACTTGGTGCCTGCAGGTCAGCCAGGATGGTCCTGGCCACGGGCGCACTTCTGGAAGCTTTCCATTGCCCTGCCTGAGATAACCCTCCTGTTCCGGCTCCCACTCCTTTTTTTCCTTTCTCACCTCAGCCCGGAGAGATATTCCAGTGGAAGTTATGTGTGACACATCCTCTTCTTTACAGGTGGCAGCCTGGCAACACCTGCCGAAAGTCCAGCAGAGCCGCACTCACACCGGGCCACCCACAAAGCCGTGGACCCTCACACCCTCCCACCAGCACAGCCCCGAGACTGCTGACGGGGCAGAGAATATGGAGTCAGGCACAGCTGCAGGGGCTATTGCTGCCTGGAGTGCTGTTTATATTGATCTCAACCCAGGCACACCTGGGGAGGGCTTGCCGGCAGGGTCAGGCTGCCCAGGTCAGCTAATCCTCAGCCCTCAGGGAATCACATTGCAGAAAATGGACCTCGCTAAGACAGAATATTCGCCAAGGGAAAAAAGGACACAATGCCATTTGCAGCACCGTAGACGAGTCTCGAGGTAATCACGTGACTTGTAGTAAGTCAGAAAGTGAAAGACACATATCATATCATATCACTTATAGGTGTTACCTATAAGTTGATACCAGGGCAGATATTTCCACGGAGAAGGGCAATCACAGATTCATTAAACAAACTTATGGTTCACCAAAGGAAAGGTGTGAGGATTGAATTCATTACGATATTGGGGTTAACAGACATATACAAACACAGTAGACGTATATAATCACCAAAGACCTACGGAGTACAAAGAGAAGACTACTCAACATTCTGTCATAACGTACATGGGAAAAGGATCCCAGGAAGAACAGACATATGTATATGTGTAAAAGAACCACCTCTTGCACACCTACAACAAGCTAAACGTTGTACTCAAACTTGCTGTAATAAAAAATAAAAAATTAAATTAAAAACACGAACAAGAAGTAGTGAGACAAACTTGAGGGGCTTTCTCCTGGCACAATCCGTTCTACATTCCAATCTAGAACGCGACTTCCATTGAGGCTCTGCTGCCCTAGTAACCAGATTTGGTAAGGGAGATCTGCTGCCACCTTGTGGCCGTTTCACACAATAGCAGCTTTAATCCCAGCGCTAATGATCAGTGGATATTCAAAATCATTACATGCCTGTAAATGACACCTGCCATGAAAACAAATCCTGGGGTCATATATCGACCAAAAAATTCAAAAGACGTCCATATTTCAAAACGACAGTTTCAAGAGGCATATTTCACGCACATTAATGTTCTGCTTCTTTTGCTTTCTTTCTTTCTTTGTTAAAAGTACGGGAATGGATAAAGGCAACCCTCAGAATGGGCGAAAACGTTCACAAACGAATCAATGGACAAAGGTTTAATCTCCAATATATATAAACAGCTCATGCAGCTTAACATTAATAAAACAAACAACCCAATACAAAAATGGGCAGAAGATCTAAATAGACGTTTCTTCAAAGATGACACAGAGATGGCCAAGACGCACATGAAAAGCTGCTCAACATCACTAATTATTAGAGAAATGCAAATCAAAACTACAATGAGGTAAGACCTCACACCTGTTAGAATCGGCATCATCAGATAATCTACAAACAACAAATTCTGGGGAGGGTGTGGACAAAAGGAACCCTCTTCCGCTATTGGTGGGAATGTAAATTGATACAGTCACTATGGAGAACAGTATGGAGGTTCCTTTAAAAAACTAAAAAGAGAATTACCATAGGATCCAGCAATCCAACTTCTGGGCATATACCCAGAGAAAACCAAAAATCACAGAGACACATTCACCACAATGTTCATTGCAGCACTATTTACAATAGCCAGGTAATGGAAGCAACCTAAATGCCCACAGACAGACGAAAGGATAAAGATGTGGTACATATATAATATGGAATATTATTTCAGCCATAAAAAGGAATGAAACTGGGTCATTTGTAGAGAAGTTGATGGATCTAGAGACTGTCATACAGAGTGAAGTAAGTCAGAAAGAGAAAAACAAATATTGTATATTAATGCCTATATGTGGAACCTAGAAAAATGGTACAGATGAACTGGTTTGCAGGGCAGAAATAGAGACACAGAGGTAGAGAACAAACGTATGGACACAAAGTGGGGGAAGCCATGGGGTGGTGGTGGTGGAATGAGTTGGGATATTGGGATTGACCTCTATACATGTATATGCATAAAATAGATAACTAATAATAACCTACTGTATAAATAAATAAATAAAATTAAATTTCAAAATTTTTAAAAATAAAATGTAAAAATAAAACAGAAAAAAAGTTCTTCCATTCACACTGATGTATTTATAAGAATGAATTATTTCCATTCTTATATCTATAAATACATAAAAGAGGAATAAAATCTTACTTGAACCAAAAAAGAAAAAAAAAACTGAACCTAACAGTTATACAGAGGAAAACACTACCAAGGCACTTGCTCCAGTGGTAAACAATTCTGAAATTGGTCAGAGGTGGGGAATCATCTCCCATACAGCCAGCAGCCCCGCCCGCCCACGCAAGGAGCGTCCTTATTGCAAAGCTGGGAGACCGTGCCGAGGCCTCTGTGAGTAAACGTGAGCTGAGCCCCAGGCCAGATGCTGCTGAACAGTTCCCACCCTTCCCAGGTGAAACACCTCAATATGTACAAGGGCTTGAAAGCCTAGAGGAAGGGCCGTGGAGCCACACCAGCGACAGCACGCAGGCCAACTTGGTGCCTGCAGGTCAGCCAGGATGGTCCTGGCCACGGGCGCTCTTCTGGAAGCTTTCCATTGCCCTGCCTGAGATACCCCTCCTGTCCCGGCACCCACTCCTTTTTTTCCTTACTCACCTCAGCCCGGAGAGATATTCCAGTGGAAGTTATGGGTGACACATCCTCTTCTTTACAGGTGGCAGCCTGGCAACTCCTGCCGAAAGGCCAGCAGAGCCCCACTCACACCAGGCAACCCACAAAGCCGTGGACCCTCACACCCTCCCACCAGCACAGCCCGGAGACTGCTGACGGGGCAGAGAATATGGAGTCAGGCAGAGCTGCAGGGCCTATTGCTGCCTGGAGTGCTGTTTATATTGACCTCAACACAGGCACACCTGGGGAGGGCTTGCCGGCAGGGTCAGGCTGCCCAGGTCAGCTAATCCTCAGCCCTCAGGGAGTCACATTGCAGAAAATGGACCTCGCTAAGACAGAATATTCGCCAAGGAATAAAAGGACACAATGCCATTTGCAGCACCGTAGATGGGTCTCGAGGTAATCACGTGACTTGGAGTAAGTCAGAAAGTGAAAGACACATATCATATCATATCACTTATACGTGTTACCTATAAATTGATACCAGGGCAGATATTTCCACGGAGAAGGGCAATCACAGATTCATTAAACAAACTTATGGTTCACCAAAGGAAAGGTGTGAGGATTGAATTCATTACGATATTGGGGTTAACAGACATATACAAACACAGTAGACGTATATAATCACCAAAGACCTACGGAGTACCAAGAGAAGACTACTCAACATTCTGTCATAACGTACATGGGAAAAGGATCCCAGGAAGAACAGACATATGTATATGTGTCAAAGAACCACCTCTTGCACACCTACAACAAGCTAAACGTTGTACTCAAACTTGCTGTAATAAAAAATAAAAAATTAAATTAAAAACAGAAACAAGAATTAGTGAGACAAACTTGAGGGGCTTTCTCCTGGCACATTCCGTTCTACATTACAATCTAGAACGCAACTTCCATTGAGGCTCTGCTGCCCTTGTAACCAGATTTGGTAAGGGAGAACTGCTGCCACCTTGTGGCCGTTTCACACAACAGCAGCTTTAATCCCAGCGCTAATGGTCAGTGGATATTCAAAATCATTACAGGCCTGTAAATGACACCTGCCCTGAAAACAAATCCTGGGGTCATATATCGACCAAAAAATTCAAAAGACGTCCATATTTCAAAACGACAGTTTCAAGAGGCATATTTCACGCACATTAGTGTTCTGCTTCTTTTGCTTTCTTTCTTTCTTTGTTAAAAAAACGGGAATGGATAAAGGCAACCCTCAGAAGGGGCGAAAACGTTCACAAACGAATCAATGGACAAAGGTTTAATCTCCAATATATATAAACAGCTCATGCAGCTTAATATTAATAAAACAAACAACCCAATACAAAAATGGGCAGAAGATCTAAATAGACGTTTCTTCAAAGAAGACACAGAGATGGCCAAGACGCACATGAAAAGGTGCTCAACATCACTAATTATTAGAGAAATGAAAATCAAAACTACAATGAGGTAAGACCTCACACCTGTTAGAATCGGCATCATCAGATAATCTACAAACAACAAATTCTGGGGAGGGTGTGGACAAAAGGAACCCTCTTCCGCTATTGGTGGGAATGTAAATTGATACAGTCACTATGGAGAACAGTATGGATGTTCCTTTAAAAAACTAAAAGGAGAATTACCATCGGATCCAGCAATCCCACTTCTGGGCAGATACCCAGAGAAAACCAAAAATCACAGAGACACATTCACCACAATGTTCATTGCAGCACTATTTACAATAGCCAGGTAAAGGAAGCAACCTAAATGCCCACAGACAGACGAATGGATAAAGATGTGGTACATATATAATATGGAATATTATTTCAGCCATAAAAAGGAATGAAACTGGGTCATTTGTAGAGAAGTTGATGGATCTAGAGACTGTCATTCAGAGTGAAGTAAGTCAGAAAGAGAAAAACAAATATTGAATATTAATGCCTATATGTGGAACCTAGAAAAATGGTACAGATGAACTGGTTTGCAGGGCAGAAATAGAGACACAGATGTAGAGAACAAACGTATGGACACAATGTGGGGGAAGCCATGCGGTGGTGGTGGTGGAATGAGTTGAGAGATTGGGATTGACCTGTATACATGTATATGCATAAAATAGATAACTAATAATAACCTACTGTATAAAAAAATAAATAAAATTAAATTTCAAAATTTTAAAAATAAAATGTAAAAATAAAACAGAAAAAAAGTTCTTCCATTCACACTGATGTATTTATAAGCATGAATTATTTCCTTGCTTATATCTATAAATACATAAAAGAGGAATAAAATCTAACTTGAACCAAAAAAGAAAAAAAAAACTGAACCTAACAGTTATACAGAGGAAAACACTACCAAGGCACTTGCTCCAGTGGTAAACAATTCTGAAATTGGTCAGAGGTGTGGAATCATCTCCCATACAGCCAGCAGCCCCGCCCGCCCACGCAAGGAGCGTCCTTATTGCAAAGCTGGGAGACCGTGCCGAGGCCTCTGTGAGTAAACGTGAGCTGAGCCCCAGGCCAGATGCTGCTGAACAGTTCCCACCCTTCCCAGGTGAAACACCTCAATATGTACAAGGGCTTGAAAGCCTAGAGGAAGGGCCGTGGAGCCACACCAGCGACAGCACGCAGGCCAACTTGGTGCCTGCAGGTCAGCCAGGATGGTCCTGGCCACGGGCGCTCTTCTGGAAGCTTTCCATTGCCCTGCCTGAGATACCCCTCCTGTCCCGGCACCCACTGCTTTTTTTCCTTACTCACCTCAGCCCGGAGAGATATTCCAGTGGAAGTTATGGGTGACACATCGTCTTCTTTACAGGTGGCAGCCTGGCAACTCCTGCCGAAAGTACAGCAGAGCCCCACTCACAACGGGCCACCCACAAAGCCGTGGACCCTCACACCCTCCCACCAGCACAGCCCGGAGACTGCTGACGGGGCAGAGAATATGGAGTCAGGCAGAGCTGCAGGGCCTATTGCTGCCTGGAGTGCTGTTTATATTGACCTCAACCCAGGCACACCTGGGGAGGGCTTGCCGGCAGGGTGAAGCTGCCCAGGTCTGCTAATCCTCAGCCCTCAGGGAGTCACATTGCAGAAAATGGACCTCGCTAAGACAGAATATTCGCCAAGGAAAAAAAGGACACAATGCCATTTGCAGCACCGTAGATGGGTCTCGAGGTAATCACGTGACTTGGAGTAAGTCAGAAAGTGAAAGACACATATCATATCATATCACTTATACGTGTTACCTATAAATTGATACCAGGGCAGATATTTCCACGGAGAAGGGCAATCACAGATTCATTAAACAAACTTATGGTTCACCAAAGGAAAGGTGTGAGGATTGAATTCATTACGATATTGGGGTTAACAGACATATACAAACACAGTAGACGTATATAATCACCAAAGACCTACGGAGTACCAAGAGAAGACTACTCAACATTCTGTCATAACGTACATGGGAAAAGGATCCCAGGAAGAACAGACATATGTATATGTGTAAAAGAACCACCTCTTGCACACCTACAACAAGCTAAACGTTGTACTCAAACTTGCTGTAATAAAAAATAAAAAATTAAATTAAAAACACGAACAAGAAGTAGTGAGACACACTTGAGGGGCTTTCTCCTGGCACATTCCGTTCTACATTACAATCTAGAACGCGACTTCCATTGAGGCTCTGCTGCCCTAGTAACCAGATTTGGTAAGGGAGAACTGCTGCCACCTTGTGGCCGTTTCACACAACAGCCGCTTTAATCCCAGCGCTAATGATCAGTGGATATTCAAAATCATTACAGGCCTGTAAATGACACCTGCCCTGAAAACAAATCCTGGGGTCATATATCGACCAAAAAATTCAAAAGACGTCCATATATGAAAACGACAGTTTCAAGAGGCATATTTAACGCACATTAGTGTTCTGCTTCTTTTGCTTTCTTTCTTTCTTTGTTAAAAGTACGGGAATGGATAAAGGCAACCCTCAGAATGGGCGAAAACGTTCACAAAAGAATCAATGGACAAAGGTTTAATCTCCAATATATATAAACAGCTCATGCAGCTTAATATTAATAAAACAAACAACCCAATACATAAATGGGCAGAAGATCTAAATAGACGTTTCTTCAAAGATGACACAGAGATGGCCAAGACGCACATGAAAAGCTGCTCAACATCACTAATTATTAGAGAAATGCAAATCAAAACTACAATGAGGTAAGACCTCACACCTGTTAGAATCGGCATCATCAGATAATCTACAAACAACAAATTCTGGGGAGGGTGTGGACAAAAGGAACCCTCTTCCTCTATTGGTGGGTATGTAAATTGATACAGTCACTATGGAGAACAGTATGGAGGTTCCTTTAAAAAACTAAAAGGAGAATTAACATAGGATCCAGCAATCCCACTCTGGGCATATACCCAGAGAAAACCAAAAATCACAGAGACACATTCACCACAATGTTCATTGCAGCACTATTTACAATAGCCAGGTAATGGAAGCAACCTAAATGCCCACAGACAGACGAATGGATAAAGATGTGGTACATATATAATATGGAATATTAATTCAGCTATAAAAAGGAATGAAACTGGGTCAGTTGTAGAGAAGTTGATGGATCTAGAGACTGTCATACAGAGTGAAGTAAGTCAGAAAGAGAAAAACAAATATTGTATATTAATGCCTATATGTGGAGCCTAGAAAAATGGTACAGATGAACTGGTTTGCAGGGCAGAAATAGAGACACAGAGGTAGAGAACAAACGTATGGACACAAAGTGGGGGAAGCCAAGGGGTGGTGGTGGTGTAATGAGTTGGGAGATTGGGATTGATCTGTATACATGTATATGCATAAAATAGATAACTAATAATAACCTACTGTATAAAAAAATAAATAAAATTAAATTTCAAAATTTTTAAAAATAAAATGTAAAAATAAAACAGAAAAAAAGTTCTTCCAGTCACACTGATGTATTTATAAGAATGAATTATTTCCATGCTTATATCTATAAATACATAAAAGAGGAATAAAATCTAACTTGAACCAAAAAAGAAAAAAAAAAACTGAACCTAACAGTTATACAGAGGAAAACACTACCAAGGCACTTGCTCCAGTGGTAAACAATTCTGAAATTGGTCAGAGGTGGGGAATCATCTCCCATACAGCCAGCAGCCCCGCCCGCCCACGCAAGGAGCGTCCTTATTGCAAAGCTGGGAGACCGTGCCGAGGCCTCTGTGAGTAAACGTGAGCTGAGCCCCATGCCAGATGCTGCTGAACAGTTCCCACCCTAACCAGGTGAAACACCTCAATATGTACAAGGGCTTGAAAGCCTAGAGGAAGGGCCGTGGAGCCACACTAGCGACAGCACGCAGGCCAACTTGGTGCCTGCAGGTCAGCCAGGATGGTCCTGGCCACGGGCGCTCTTCTGGAAGCTTTCCATTGCCCTGCCTGAGATACCCCTCCTGTCCCGGCCCCCACTCCTTTTTTTCCTTACTCACCTCAGCCCGGAGAGCTATTCCAGTGGAAGTTATGGGTGACACATCCACTTCTTTACAGGTGGCAGCCTGGCAACTCCTGCTGAAAGTCCAGCAGAGCCCCACTCACACCGGGCCACCCACAAAGCCGTGGACCCTCACACCCTCCCACCAGCACAGCCCCGAGACTGCTGACGGGGCAGAGAATATGGAGTCAGGCACAGCTGCAGGGGCTATTGCTGCCTGGAGTGCTGTTTATATTGACCTCAACCCAGACACACCTGGGGAGGTCTTGCCGGCAGGGTCAGGCTGTCCAGGTCAGCTAATCCTCAGCCCTCAGGGAATCACATTGCAGAAAATGGACCTCGCTAAGACAGAATATTCGCCAAGGAAAAAAAGGACACAATGCCATTTGCAGCACCGTAGATGGGTCTCGAGGTAATCACGTGACTTGGAGTAAGTCAGAAAGTGAAAGACACATATCATATCATATCACTAATACGTGTTACCTATAAATTGATACCTGGGCAGATATTTCCACGGAGAAGGGCAATCACAGATTCATTAAACAAACTTATGTTTCACCAAAGGAAAGGTGTGAGGATTGAATTCATTACGATATTGGGGTTAACAGACATATACAAACACAGTAGACGTATATAATCACAAAAGACCTACGGAGTACCAAGAGAAGACTACTCAACATTCTGTCTTAACGTACATGGGAAAAGGATCCCAGGAAGAACAGACATATGTATATGTGTAAAAGAACCACCTCTTGCACACCTACAACAAGCTAAACGTTGTACTCAAACTTGCTGTAATAAAAAATAAAAAATTAAATTAAAAACACGAACAAGAAGTAGTGAGACACACTTGACGGTCTTTCTCCTGGCACATTCCGTTCTACATTACAATCTAGAACGCGACTTCCATTGAGGCTCTGCTGCCCTAGTAACCAGATTTGGTAAGGGAGAACTGCTGCCACCTTGTGGCCGTTTCACACAACAGCAGCTTTAATCCCAGCGCTAAAGATCAGTGGATATTCAAAATCATTACAGGCCTGTAAATGACACCTGCCCTGAAAACAAATCCTGGGGTCATATATCGACCAAAAAATTCAAAAGACGTCCATATTTGAAAACGACAGTTTCAAGAGGCATATTTCACGCACATTAGTGTTCTGCTTCTTTTGCTTTCTTTCTTTCTTTGTTAAAAGTATGGGAATGGATAAAGGCAACCCTCAGAATGGGCGAAAACGATCACAAACGAATCAATGGACAAAGAAAGGTTTAATCTCCAATATATATAAACAGCTCATGCAGCTTAATATTAATAAAACAAACAACCCAATACAAAAATGGGCAGAAGATCTAAATAGACGTTTCTTCAAAGATGACACACAGATGGCCAATACGCACATGAAAAGCTGCTCAACATCACTAATTATTAGAGAAATGCAAATCAAAACTACAATGAGGTAAGACCTCACACCTGTTAGAATCGGCATCATCAGATAATCTACAAACAACAAATTCTGGGGAGGGTGTGGACAAAAGGAACCCTCTTCCGCTATTGGTGGGAATGTAAATTGATACAGTCACTATGGAGAACAGTATGGAGGTTCCTTTAAATACTAAAAAGAGAATTACCATAGGATCCAGCAATCCCACTTCTGGGCATATACCCAGAGAAAACCAAAAATCACAGAGACACATTCACCACAATGTTCATTGCAGCACTATTTACAATAGCCAGGTAATGGAAGCAACCTAAATGCCCACAGACAGACGAATGGATAAAGATGTGGTACATATATAATATGGAATATTATTTCAGCGATAAAAAGGAATGAAACAGGGTCATTTGTAGAGAAGTTGATGGATCTAGAGACTGTCATACAGAGTGAAATAAGTCAGAAAGAGAAAAACAAATATTGTATATTAATGCCTATATGTGGAACCTAGAAAAATGGTACAGATGAACTGGTTTGCAGGGCAGAAATAGAGACACAGAGGTAGAGAACAAACGTATGGACACAATGTGGGGGAAGCCATGGGGTGGTGGTGTTGGAATGAGTTGAGAGATTGGGATTGACCTGTATACATGTATATGCATAAAATAGATAACTAATAATAACCTACTGTATAAAAAAATAAATAAAATTAAATTTCAAAATTTTTAAAAATAAAATGTAAAAATAAAACAGAAAAAAAGTTCTTCCATTCACCCTGATGTATTTATAAGAATGAATTATTTCCATGCTTATATCTATAAATACATAAAAGAGGAATAAAATCTAACTTGAACCAAAAAAGAAAAAAAAAAACTGAACCTAACAGTTATACAGAGGAAAACACTACCAAGGCACTTGCTCCAGTGGTAAACAATTCTGAAATTGGTCAGAGGTGGGGAATCATCTCCCATACAGATAGCAGCCCCGCCCGCCCACGCAAGGAGCGTCCTTATTGCAAAGCTGGGAGACCGTGCCGAGGCCTCTGTGAGTAAACGTGAGCTTAGCCCAAGGCCAGATGCTGCTGAACAGTTCCCACCCTTCCCAGGTGAAACACCTCAATATGTACAAGGGCTTGAAAGCCTAGAGGAAGGGCCGTGGAGCCACACCAGCGACAGCACGCAGGCCAACTTGGTGCCTGCAGGTCAGCCAGGATGGTCCTGGCCACGGGCGCTCTTCTGGAAGCTTTCCATTGCCCTGCCTGAGATACCCCTCCTGTCCCGGCCCCCACTCCTTCTTTTCCTTACTCACCTCAGCCCGGAGAGATATTCCAGTGGAAGTTATGGGTGACACATCCTCTTCTTTACAGGTGGCAGCCTGGCAACTCCTGCCGAAAGTCCAGCAGAGCCCCACTCACACTGGGCCACCCACAAAGCCGTGGACCCTCACACCCTCCCACCAGCACAGCCCCGAGACTGCTGACGGTGCAGAGAATATGGAGTCAGGCACAGCTGCAGGGGCTATTGCTGCCTGGAGTGCTGTTTATATTGATCTCAACCCAGGCACACCTGGGGAGGGATTGCCGGCAGGGTCAGGCTGCCCAGGTCAGCTAATCCTCAGCCCTCAGGGAATCACATTGCAGAAAATGGACCTCGCTAAGACAGAATATTCGCCAAGGAAAAAAAGGACACAATGCCATTTGCAGCACCGTAGATGAGTCTCGAGGTAATCACGTGACTTGTAGTAAGTCAGAAAGTGCAAGACACATATCATATCATATCACTTATAGGTGTTACCTATAAGTTGATACCAGGGCAGATATTTCCACGGAGAAGGGCAATCACAGATTCATTAAACAAACTTATGGTTCACCAAAGGAAAGGTGTGAGGATTGAATTCATTACGATACTGGGGTTAACAGACATATACAAACACAGTAGACGTATATAATCACCAAAGACCTACGGAGTACCAAGAGAAGACTACTCAACATTCTGTCATAACGTACATGGGAAAAGGATCCCAGGAAGAACAGACATATGTATATGTGTAAAAGAACCACCTCTTGCACACCTACAACAAGCTCAACTTTGTACTCAAACTTGCTGTAATAAAAAATAAAAAATTAAAGTAAAAACACGAACAAGAAGTAGTGAGACACACTTGAGGGGCTTTCTCCTGGCACATTCCGTTCTACATTACAATCTAGAACGCGACTTCCATTGAGGCTCTGCTGCCCTAGTAACCAGATTTGGTAAGGGAGATCTGCTGCCACCTTGTGGCCGTTTCACACAACAGCAGCTTTAATCCCAGCGCTAATGGTCAGTGGATATTCCAAATCATTACAGGCCTGTAAATGACACCTGCCCTGAAAACAAATCCTGGGGTCATATATCGACCACAAATTTCAAAAGACGTCCATATTTCAAATCGACAGTTTCAAGAGGCATATTTCACGCACATTAGTGTTCTGCTTCTTTTGCTTTCTTTCTTTCTTTGTTAAAAAAACGGGAATGGATAAAGGCAACCCTCAGAAGGGGCGAAAACTTTCACAAACGAATCAATGGACAAAGGTTTAATCTCCAATATATATAAACAGCTCATGCAGCTTAATATTAATAAAACAAACAACCCAATACAAAAATGGGCAGAAGATCTAAATAGACGTTTCTTCAAAGAAGACACAGAGATGGCCAAGACGCACATGAAAAGCTGCTCAACATCACTAATTATTAGAGAAATGCAAATCAAAACTACAATGAGGTAAGACCTCACACCTGTTAGAATCGGCATCATCAGATAATCTACAAACAACAAATTCTGGGGAGGGTGTGGACAAAAGGAACCCTCTTCTGCTATTGGAGGGAATGTAAATTGATACAGTCACTACGGAGAACAGTATGGAGGTTCCTTTAAAAACTAAAAAGAGAATTACCATAGGATCCAGCAATCCCACTTCTGGGCATATACCCAGAGAAAACCATAAATCACAAAGACACATTCACCACAATGTTCATTGCAGCACTACTTACAATAGCCAGGTAATGGAAGCAACCTAAATGCCCACAGACAGACGAATGGATAAAGATGTGGTACATATATAAAATGGAATATTACTTCAGCCATAAAAAGGAATGAAACTGGGTCATTTGTAGAGAAGTTGATGGATCTAGAGACTGTCATACAGAGTGAAGTAAGTCAGAAAGAGAAAAACAAATATTGTATATTAATGCCTATATGTGGAACCTAGAAAAATGGTACAGATGAACTGGTTTGCAGGGCAGAAATAGAGACACAGAGGTAGAGAACAAACGTATGGATACAAAGTGGGGGAAGCCATGGGGTGGTGGTGGTGGAATGAGTTGAGAGATTGGGATTGACCTGTATATATGTATATGCATAAAATAGATAACTAATAATAACCTACTGTATAAAAAAATAAATAAAATTAAATTTCAAAATTTTTAAAAATAGAATGTAAAAATAAAACAGAAAAAAAGTTTTTCCATTCACCCTGATGTATTTATAAGAATGAATTATTTCCATGCTTATATCTATAAATACATAAAAGAGGAATAAAATCTAACTTGAACCAAAAAAGAAAAAAAAACTGAACGTAACAGTTATACAGAGGAAAACACTACCAAGGCACTTGCTCCAGTGGTAAACAATTCTGAAATTGGTCAGAGGTGGGGAATCATCTGCCATACAGCCAGCAGCCCCGCCCACCCACGCAAAGAGCGTCCTTATTGCAAAGCTGGGAGTCCGTGCCGAGGCTTCTGTGAGTAAACGTGAGCTGAGCCCCAGACCAGATGCTGCTGAACAGTTCCCACCCTTCCCAGGTAAAACACCTCAATATGTACAAGGGCTTGAAAGCCTAGAGGAAGGGCCGTGGAGCCACACCAGCAAGAGCACGCAGGCCAACTTTGTGCCTGCAGTTAAGCCAGGATGGTCCTGTCCACGGGCGCTCTTCTGGAAGCTTTCCATTGCTCTGCCTGAGATACCCCTCCTGTCCCGGCCCCCACTCCTTTTTTTCCTTCCTCACCTCAGCCCGGAGAGATATTCCAGTGGAAGTTATGGGTGACACATCCTCTTCTTTACAGGTGGCAGCCTGGCAACTCCTGCCGAAAGTCCAGCAGAGCCCCACTCACACCGGGCCACACACAAAGCCGTGGACCCTCACACCCTCCCACCAGCACAGCCCCGAGACTGCTGACGGGGCAGAGAATATGGAGTCAGGCACAGCTGCAGGGGCTATTGCTGCTTGGAGTGCTGTTTATATTGACCTCAACCCAGGCACACCTGGGGCGGGCTTGCCGGCAGGGTCAGGCTGCCCAGGTCAGCTAATCCTCAGCCCTCGGGGAATCACAATGCAGAAAATGGACCTCGCTAAGACAGAATATTCGCCAAGGAAAAAAAGGACACAATGCCATTTGCAGCACCGTAGATGAGTCTAGAGGTAATCACGTGACTTGGAGTAAGTCAGAAAGTGAAAGACACATATCATATCATATCACTTATAGGTGTTACCTATAAATTGATACCAGGGCAGATATTTCCACGGAGAAGGGCAATCACAGATTCATTAAACAAACTTATGGTTCACCAAAGGAAAGGTGTGAGGATTGAATTCATTACGATATTGGGGTTAAGAGACATATACAAACACAGTAGACGTATATAATCACCAAAGACCTACGGAGTACCAAGAGAAGACTACTCAACATTCTCTCATAACGTACATGGGAAAAGGATCCCAGAAAGAACAGACATATGTATATGTGTCAAAGAACCACCTCTTGCACACCTACAACAAGCTAAACGTTGTACTCAAACTTGCTGTAATATAAAATAAAAAATTAAATTAAAAACACGAACAAGAAGTAGTGAGACACACTTGAGGGGCTTTCTCCTGGCACATTCCGTTCTACTTTACAATCTAGAACGCGACTTCCATTGAGGCTCTGCTGCCCTAGTAACCAGATTTGGTAAGGGACAACTGCTGCCACCTTGTGGCCGTTTCACACAACAGCAGCTTTAATCCCAGCGCTAATGGTCAGTGATATTCAAAATCATTACAGGCCTGTAAATGACACCTGCCCTGAAAACAAATCCTGGGGTCATATATCGACCAAAAAATTCAAAAGACGTCCATATTTCAAAACGACAGTTTCAAGAGGCATATTTCACGCACATTGGTGTTCTGCTTCTTTTGCTTTCTTTCTTTCTTTGTTAAAAGAACGGGAATGGAAAAAGGCAACCCTCAGAATGGGCGAAAACGTTCACAAAAGAATCAATGAACAAAGGTTTAATCTCCAATATATATAACCAGCACATGCAGCTTAATATTAATAGAACAAACAACCCAATACAAAAATGGGCAGAAGATCTAAATAGACGTTTCTTTAAAGAAGACACAAAGATGGCCAAGATGCACATGTAAAGCTGCTCAACATCACTAATTATTAGAGAAATGCAAATCAAAACTACAATGAGGTAAGACCTCACACCTGTTAGAATCGGCATCATCAGATAATCTACAAACAACAAATTCTGGGGTGGGTGTGGACAAAAGGAACCCTATTCCGCTATTGGTGGGAATGTAAATTGATACAGTGACTATGGAGAACAGTATGGAGGTTCCTTTAAAAAACTAAAAAGATAATTACCATAGGATCCAGCAATCCCACTCCTGGGCATATACCCAGAGAAAACCAAAAATCACAGAGACACATTCACCACAATGTTCATTGCAGCACTATTTACAATAGCCAGGTAAAGGAAGCAACCTAAATGCCCACAGACAGACGAATGGATAAAGATGTGGTACATATATAATATGAAATATTATTTCAGCCATAAAAAGGAATGAAACTGGGTCATTTGTAGAGAAGTTGATGGATCTAGAGACTGTCATACAGAGTGAAATAAGTCAGAAAGAGAAAAACTAATATTGTATATTTATGCCTATATGTGGAACCTAGAAAAATGGTACAGATGAACTGGTTTGCAGGGCAGAAATAGAGACACAGAGGTAGAGAACAAACGTGTGGACACAATGTGGGGGAAGCCATGGGGTGGTGGTGTTGGAATGAGTTGAGAGATTGGGATTGACCTGTATATATGTATATGCATAAAATAGATAACTAATAATAACCTACTGTATAAAAAAATAAATAAAATTAAATTTCAAAATTTTTAAAAATAAAATGTAAAAATAAAACAGAAAAAAAGTTCGTCCATTCACCCTGATGTATTTATAAGAATGAATTATTTCCATGCTTATATCTATAAATACATAAAAGAGGAATAAAATCTAACTTGAACCAAAAAAGAAAAAAAAAACTGAACCTAACCGTTATACAGAGGAAAACACTACCAAGGCACTTGCTCCAGTGGTAAACAATTCTGAAATTGGTCAGAGGTGGGGAATCATCTCCCATACAGCCAGCAGCCCCGCCCGCCCACGCAAGGAGCGTCCTTATTGCAAAGCTGGGAGACCGTGCCGAGGCCTCTGTGAGTAAACGTGAGCTGAGCCCCATGCCAGATGCTGCTGAACAGTTCCCACCCTTCCCAGGTGAAACACCTCAATATGTACAAGGGCTTGAAAGCCTAGAGGAAGGGCCGTGGAGCCACACCAGCGACAGCACGCAGGCCAACTTGGTGCCTGCAGGTCAGCCAGGATGGTCCTGGCCACGGGCGCTCTTCTGGAAGCTTTCCATTGCCCTGCCTGAGATACCCCTCCTGTCCCGGCCCCCACTCCTTTTTTTCCTTACTCACCTCAGCCCAGAGAGATATTCCAGTGGAAGTTATGGGTGACACATCCTCTTCTTTACAGGTGGCAGCCTGGCAACTCCTGCCGAAAGTCCAGCAGAGCCCCACTCACACCGGGCAACCCACAAAGCCGTGGACCCTCACACCCTCCCACCAGCACAGCCCCGAGACTGCTGACGGGGCAGAGAATATGGAGTCAGGCACAGCTGCAGGGGCTATTGCTGCCTGGAGTGCTGTTTATATTGACCTCAACACAGGCACACCTGGGGCGGGCTTGCCGGCAGGCTCAGGCTGTCCAGGTCAGCTAATCCTCAGCCCTCAGGGAATCACATTGCAGAAAATGGACCTCGCTAAGACAGAATATTCGCCAAGGAGAAAAAGGACACAATGCCATTTGCAGCACCGTAGATGGGTCTCGTGGTAATCACGTGACTTGGAGTAAGTCAGAAAGTGAAAGACACATATCATATCATATCACTTATACGTGTTACCTATAAATTGATACCAGGGCAGATATTTCCACGGAGAAGGGCAATCACAGATTCATTAAAAAAACTTATGCTTCACCAAAGGAAAGGTGTGAGGATTGAATTCATTACGATATTGGGGTTAACAGACATATACAAACACAGTAGACGTATATAATCACCAAAGACCTACGGAGTACCAAGAGAAGACTACTCAACATTCTGTCATAACGTACATGGGAAAAGGATCCCAGGAAGAACAGACATATGTATATGTGTAAAAGAACCACCTCTTGCACACCTACAACAAGCTAAACGTTGTACTCAAACTTGCTGTAATAAAAAATAAAAAATTAAATTAAAAACACGAACAAGAAGTAGTGAGACACACTTGACGGTCTTTCTCCTGGCACATTCCGTTCTACATTACAATCTAGAACGCGACTTCCATTGAGGCTCTGCTGCCCTAGTAACCAGATTTGGTAAGGGAGAACTGCTGCCACCTTGTGGCCGTTTCACACAACAGCAGCTTTAATCCCAGCGCTAAAGATCAGTGGATATTCAAAATCATTACAGGCCTGTAAATGACACCTGCCCTGAAAACAAATCCTGGGGTCATATATCGACCAAAAAATTCAAAAGACGTCCATATTTGAAAACGACAGTTTCAAGAGGCATATTTCACGCACATTAGTGTTCTGCTTCTTTTGCTTTCTTTCTTTCTTTGTTAAAAGTATGGGAATGGATAAAGGCAACCCTCAGAATGGGCGAAAACGATCACAAACGAATCAATGGACAAAGAAAGGTTTAATCTCCAATATATATAAACAGCTCATGCAGCTTAATATTAATAAAACAAACAACCCAATACAAAAATGGGCAGAAGATCTAAATAGACGTTTCTTCAAAGATGACACACAGATGGCCAATACGCACATGAAAAGCTGCTCAACATCACTAATTATTAGAGAAATGCAAATCAAAACTACAATGAGGTAAGACCTCACACCTGTTAGAATCGGCATCATCAGATAATCTACAAACAACAAATTCTGGGGAGGGTGTGGACAAAAGGAACCCTCTTCCGCTATTGGTGGGAATGTAAATTGATACAGTCACTATGGAGAACAGTATGGAGGTTCCTTTAAATACTAAAAAGAGAATTACCATAGGATCCAGCAATCCCACTTCTGGGCATATACCCAGAGAAAACCAAAAATCACAGAGACACATTCACCACAATGTTCATTGCAGCACTATTTACAATAGCCAGGTAATGGAAGCAACCTAAATGCCCACAGACAGACGAATGGATAAAGATGTGGTACATATATAATATGGAATATTATTTCAGCGATAAAAAGGAATGAAACAGGGTCATTTGTAGAGAAGTTGATGGATCTAGAGACTGTCATACAGAGTGAAATAAGTCAGAAAGAGAAAAACAAATATTGTATATTAATGCCTATATGTGGAACCTAGAAAAATGGTACAGATGAACTGGTTTGCAGGGCAGAAATAGAGACACAGAGGTAGAGAACAAACGTATGGACACAATGTGGGGGAAGCCATGGGGTGGTGGTGTTGGAATGAGTTGAGAGATTGGGATTGACCTGTATACATGTATATGCATAAAATAGATAACTAATAATAACCTACTGTATAAAAAAATAAATAAAATTAAATTTCAAAATTTTTAAAAATACAATGTAAAAATAAAACAGAAAAAAAGTTCTTCCATTCACCCTGATGTATTTATAAGAATGAATTATTTCCATGCTTATATCTATAAATACATAAAAGAGGAATAAAATCTAACTTGAACCAAAAAAGAAAAAAAAAAACTGAACCTAACAGTTATACAGAGGAAAACACTACCAAGGCACTTGCTCCAGTGGTAAACAATTCTGAAATTGGTCAGAGGTGGGGAATCATCTCCCATACAGATAGCAGCCCCGCCCGCCCACGCAAGGAGCGTCCTTATTGCAAAGCTGGGAGACCGTGCCGAGGCCTCTGTGAGTAAACGTGAGCTTAGCCCAAGGCCAGATGCTGCTGAACAGTTCCCACCCTTCCCAGGTGAAACACCTCAATATGTACAAGGGCTTGAAAGCCTAGAGGAAGGGCCGTGGAGCCACACCAGCGACAGCACGCAGGCCAACTTGGTGCCTGCAGGTCAGCCAGGATGGTCCTGGCCACGGGCGCTCTTCTGGAAGCTTTCCATTGCCCTGCCTGAGATACCCCTCCTGTCCCGGCCCCCACTCCTTCTTTTCCTTACTCACCTCAGCCCGGAGAGATATTCCAGTGGAAGTTATGGGTGACACATCCTCTTCTTTACAGGTGGCAGCCTGGCAACTCCTGCCGAAAGTCCAGCAGAGCCCCACTCACACTGGGCCACCCACAAAGCCGTGGACCCTCACACCCTCCCACCAGCACAGCCCCGAGACTGCTGACGGTGCAGAGAATATGGAGTCAGGCACAGCTGCAGGGGCTATTGCTGCCTGGAGTGCTGTTTATATTGATCTCAACCCAGGCACACCTGGGGAGGGATTGCCGGCAGGGTCAGGCTGCCCAGGTCAGCTAATCCTCAGCCCTCAGGGAATCACATTGCAGAAAATGGACCTCGCTAAGACAGAATATTCGCCAAGGAAAAAAAGGACACAATGCCATTTGCAGCACCGTAGATGAGTCTCGAGGTAATCACGTGACTTGTAGTAAGTCAGAAAGTGCAAGACACATATCATATCATATCACTTATAGGTGTTACCTATAAGTTGATACCAGGGCAGATATTTCCACGGAGAAGGGCAATCACAGATTCATTAAACAAACTTATGGTTCACCAAAGGAAAGGTGTGAGGATTGAATTCATTACGATACTGGGGTTAACAGACATATACAAACACAGTAGACGTATATAATCACCAAAGACCTACGGAGTACCAAGAGAAGACTACTCAACATTCTGTCATAACGTACATGGGAAAAGGATCCCAGGAAGAACAGACATATGTATATGTGTAAAAGAACCACCTCTTGCACACCTACAACAAGCTAAACGTTGTACTCAAACTTGCTGTAATAAAAAATAAAAAATTAAAGTAAAAACACGAACAAGAAGTAGTGAGACACACTTGAGGGGCTTTCTCCTGGCACATTCCGTTCTACATTACAATCTAGAACGCGACTTCCATTGAGGCTCTGCTGCCCTAGTAACCAGATTTGGTAAGGGAGATCTGCTGCCACCTTGTGGCCGTTTCACACAACAGCAGCTTTAATCCCAGCGCTAATGGTCAGTGGATATTCCAAATCATTACAGGCCTGTAAATGACACCTGCCCTGAAAACAAATCCTGGGGTCATATATCGACCACAAATTTCAAAAGACGTCCATATTTCAAATCGACAGTTTCAAGAGGCATATTTCACGCACATTAGTGTTCTGCTTCTTTTGCTTTCTTTCTTTCTTTGTTAAAAAAACGGGAATGGATAAAGGCAACCCTCAGAAGGGGCGAAAACTTTCACAAACGAATCAATGGACAAAGGTTTAATCTCCAATATATATAAACAGCTCATGCAGCTTAATATTAATAAAACAAACAACCCAATACAAAAATGGGCAGAAGATCTAAATAGACGTTTCTTCAAAGAAGACACAGAGATGGCCAAGACGCACATGAAAAGCTGCTCAACATCACTAATTATTAGAGAAATGCAAATCAAAACTACAATGAGGTAAGACCTCACACCTGTTAGAATCGGCATCATCAGATAATCTACAAACAACAAATTCTGGGGAGGGTGTGGACAAAAGGAACCCTCTTCTGCTATTGGAGGGAATGTAAATTGATACAGTCACTACGGAGAACAGTATGGAGGTTCCTTTAAAAACTAAAAAGAGAATTACCATAGGATCCAGCAATCCCACTTCTGGGCATATACCCAGAGAAAACCATAAATCACAAAGACACATTCACCACAATGTTCATTGCAGCACTACTTACAATAGCCAGGTAATGGAAGCAACCTAAATGCCCACAGACAGACGAATGGATAAAGATGTGGTACATATATAAAATGGAATATTACTTCAGCCATAAAAAGGAATGAAACTGGGTCATTTGTAGAGAAGTTGATGGATCTAGAGACTGTCATACAGAGTGAAGTAAGTCAGAAAGAGAAAAACAAATATTGTATATTAATGCCTATATGTGGAACCTAGAAAAATGGTACAGATGAACTGGTTTGCAGGGCAGAAATAGAGACACAGAGGTAGAGAACAAACGTATGGATACAAAGTGGGGGAAGCCATGGGGTGGTGGTGGTGGAATGAGTTGAGAGATTGGGATTGACCTGTATATATGTATATGCATAAAATAGATAACTAATAATAACCTACTGTATAAAAAAATAAATAAAATTAAATTTCAAAATTTTTAAAAATAGAATGTAAAAATAAAACAGAAAAAAAGTTTTTCCATTCACCCTGATGTATTTATAAGAATGAATTATTTCCATGCTTATATCTATAAATACATAAAAGAGGAATAAAATCTAACTTGAACCAAAAAAGAAAAAAAAACTGAACGTAACAGTTATACAGAGGAAAACACTACCAAGGCACTTGCTCCAGTGGTAAACAATTCTGAAATTGGTCAGAGGTGGGGAATCATCTGCCATACAGCCAGCAGCCCCGCCCACCCACGCAAAGAGCGTCCTTATTGCAAAGCTGGGAGTCCGTGCCGAGGCTTCTGTGAGTAAACGTGAGCTGAGCCCCAGACCAGATGCTGCTGAACAGTTCCCACCCTTCCCAGGTAAAACACCTCAATATGTACAAGGGCTTGAAAGCCTAGAGGAAGGGCCGTGGAGCCACACCAGCAAGAGCACGCAGGCCAACTTTGTGCCTGCAGTTAAGCCAGGATGGTCCTGTCCACGGGCGCTCTTCTGGAAGCTTTCCATTGCTCTGCCTGAGATACCCCTCCTGTCCCGGCCCCCACTCCTTTTTTTCCTTCCTCACCTCAGCCCGGAGAGATATTCCAGTGGAAGTTATGGGTGACACATCCTCTTCTTTACAGGTGGCAGCCTGGCAACTCCTGCCGAAAGTCCAGCAGAGCCCCACTCACACCGGGCCACACACAAAGCCGTGGACCCTCACACCCTCCCACCAGCACAGCCCCGAGACTGCTGACGGGGCAGAGAATATGGAGTCAGGCACAGCTGCAGGGGCTATTGCTGCTTGGAGTGCTGTTTATATTGACCTCAACCCAGGCACACCTGGGGCGGGCTTGCCGGCAGGGTCAGGCTGCCCAGGTCAGCTAATCCTCAGCCCTCGGGGAATCACAATGCAGAAAATGGACCTCGCTAAGACAGAATATTCGCCAAGGAAAAAAAGGACACAATGCCATTTGCAGCACCGTAGATGAGTCTAGAGGTAATCACGTGACTTGGAGTAAGTCAGAAAGTGAAAGACACATATCATATCATATCACTTATAGGTGTTACCTATAAATTGATACCAGGGCAGATATTTCCACGGAGAAGGGCAATCACAGATTCATTAAACAAACTTATGGTTCACCAAAGGAAAGGTGTGAGGATTGAATTCATTACGATATTGGGGTTAAGAGACATATACAAACACAGTAGACGTATATAATCACCAAAGACCTACGGAGTACCAAGAGAAGACTACTCAACATTCTCTCATAACGTACATGGGAAAAGGATCCCAGAAAGAACAGACATATGTATATGTGTCAAAGAACCACCTCTTGCACACCTACAACAAGCTAAACGTTGTACTCAAACTTGCTGTAATATAAAATAAAAAATTAAATTAAAAACACGAACAAGAAGTAGTGAGACACACTTGAGGGGCTTTCTCCTGGCACATTCCGTTCTACTTTACAATCTAGAACGCGACTTCCATTGAGGCTCTGCTGCCCTAGTAACCAGATTTGGTAAGGGACAACTGCTGCCACCTTGTGGCCGTTTCACACAACAGCAGCTTTAATCCCAGCGCTAATGGTCAGTGATATTCAAAATCATTACAGGCCTGTAAATGACACCTGCCCTGAAAACAAATCCTGGGGTCATATATCGACCAAAAAATTCAAAAGACGTCCATATTTCAAAACGACAGTTTCAAGAGGCATATTTCACGCACATTGGTGTTCTGCTTCTTTTGCTTTCTTTCTTTCTTTGTTAAAAGAACGGGAATGGAAAAAGGCAACCCTCAGAATGGGCGAAAACGTTCACAAAAGAATCAATGAACAAAGGTTTAATCTCCAATATATATAACCAGCACATGCAGCTTAATATTAATAGAACAAACAACCCAATACAAAAATGGGCAGAAGATCTAAATAGACGTTTCTTTAAAGAAGACACAAAGATGGCCAAGATGCACATGTAAAGCTGCTCAACATCACTAATTATTAGAGAAATGCAAATCAAAACTACAATGAGGTAAGACCTCACACCTGTTAGAATCGGCATCATCAGATAATCTACAAACAACAAATTCTGGGGTGGGTGTGGACAAAAGGAACCCTATTCCGCTATTGGTGGGAATGTAAATTGATACAGTGACTATGGAGAACAGTATGGAGGTTCCTTTAAAAAACTAAAAAGATAATTACCATAGGATCCAGCAATCCCACTCCTGGGCATATACCCAGAGAAAACCAAAAATCACAGAGACACATTCACCACAATGTTCATTGCAGCACTATTTACAATAGCCAGGTAAAGGAAGCAACCTAAATGCCCACAGACAGACGAATGGATAAAGATGTGGTACATATATAATATGAAATATTATTTCAGCCATAAAAAGGAATGAAACTGGGTCATTTGTAGAGAAGTTGATGGATCTAGAGACTGTCATACAGAGTGAAATAAGTCAGAAAGAGAAAAACTAATATTGTATATTTATGCCTATATGTGGAACCTAGAAAAATGGTACAGATGAACTGGTTTGCAGGGCAGAAATAGAGACACAGAGGTAGAGAACAAACGTGTGGACACAATGTGGGGGAAGCCATGGGGTGGTGGTGTTGGAATGAGTTGAGAGATTGGGATTGACCTGTATATATGTATATGCATAAAATAGATAACTAATAATAACCTACTGTATAAAAAAATAAATAAAATTAAATTTCAAAATTTTTAAAAATAAAATGTAAAAATAAAACAGAAAAAAAGTTCGTCCATTCACCCTGATGTATTTATAAGAATGAATTATTTCCATGCTTATATCTATAAATACATAAAAGAGGAATAAAATCTAACTTGAACCAAAAAAGAAAAAAAAAACTGAACCTAACCGTTATACAGAGGAAAACACTACCAAGGCACTTGCTCCAGTGGTAAACAATTCTGAAATTGGTCAGAGGTGGGGAATCATCTCCCATACAGCCAGCAGCCCCGCCCGCCCACGCAAGGAGCGTCCTTATTGCAAAGCTGGGAGACCGTGCCGAGGCCTCTGTGAGTAAACGTGAGCTGAGCCCCATGCCAGATGCTGCTGAACAGTTCCCACCCTTCCCAGGTGAAACACCTCAATATGTACAAGGGCTTGAAAGCCTAGAGGAAGGGCCGTGGAGCCACACCAGCGACAGCACGCAGGCCAACTTGGTGCCTGCAGGTCAGCCAGGATGGTCCTGGCCACGGGCGCTCTTCTGGAAGCTTTCCATTGCCCTGCCTGAGATACCCCTCCTGTCCCGGCCCCCACTCCTTTTTTTCCTTACTCACCTCAGCCCAGAGAGATATTCCAGTGGAAGTTATGGGTGACACATCCTCTTCTTTACAGGTGGCAGCCTGGCAACTCCTGCCGAAAGTCCAGCAGAGCCCCACTCACACCGGGCAACCCACAAAGCCGTGGACCCTCACACCCTCCCACCAGCACAGCCCCGAGACTGCTGACGGGGCAGAGAATATGGAGTCAGGCACAGCTGCAGGGGCTATTGCTGCCTGGAGTGCTGTTTATATTGACCTCAACACAGGCACACCTGGGGCGGGCTTGCCGGCAGGCTCAGGCTGTCCAGGTCAGCTAATCCTCAGCCCTCAGGGAATCACATTGCAGAAAATGGACCTCGCTAAGACAGAATATTCGCCAAGGAGAAAAAGGACACAATGCCATTTGCAGCACCGTAGATGGGTCTCGTGGTAATCACGTGACTTGGAGTAAGTCAGAAAGTGAAAGACACATATCATATCATATCACTTATACGTGTTACCTATAAATTGATACCAGGGCAGATATTTCCACGGAGAAGGGCAATCACAGATTCATTAAAAAAACTTATGCTTCACCAAAGGAAAGGTGTGAGGATTGAATTCATTACGATATTGGGGTTAACAGACATATACAAACACAGTAGACGTATATAATCACCAAAGACCTACGGAGTACCAAGAGAAGACTACTCAACATTCTGTCATAACGTACATGGGAAAAGGATCCCAGGAAGAACAGACATATGTATATGTGTAAAAGAACCACCTCTTGCACACCTACAACAAGCTAAACGTTGTACTCAAACTTGCTGTAATAAAAAATAAAAAATTAAATTAAAAACACGAACAAGAAGTAGTGAGACACACTTGAGGGGCTTTCTCCTAGCACATTCCTTTCTACATTCCAATCTAGAACGCGACTTCCATTGAGGCTCTGCTGCCCTAGTAACCAGATTTGGTAAGGGAGAACTGCTGCCACCTTGTGGCCGTTTCACACAACAGCAGCTTTAATCCCAGCGCTAATGATCAGTGGATATTCAAAATCATTACAGGCCTGTAAATGACACCTGCCCTGACATCAAATCCTGGGGTCATATATCGACCAAAAAATTCAAAAGACGTCCATGTTTGAAAACGACAGTTTCAAGAGGAATATTTCACGCACATTAGTGTTCTGCTTCTTTTGCTTTCTTTCTTTCTTTGTTAAAAGTACGGGAATGGATAAAGGCAACCCTCAGAATGGGCGAAAACGTTCACAAACGAATCAATGGACAAAGGTTTAATCTCCAATATATATAAACAGCTCATGCAGCTTAATATTAATAAAAAAAACAACCCAATACATAAATGGTCAGAAGATCTAAATAGACGTTTCTTCAAAGATGACACAGAGATGGCCAAGACGCACATGAAAAGCTGCTCAACATCACTAATTATTAGAGAAATGCAAATCAAAACTACAATGAGGTAAGACCTCACACCTGTTAGAATCGGCATCATCAGATAATCTACAAACAACAAATTCTGGGGAGGGTGTGGACAAAAGGAACCCTCTTCCGCTATTGGTGGGAATGTAAATTGATACAGTCACTATGGAGAACAGTATGGAGGTTCCATTAAAAAACTAAAAGGAGAATTACCATAGGATCCAGCAATCCCACTTCTGGGCATATACCCAGAGAAAACCAAAAATCACAGAGACACATTCACCACAATGTTCACTGCAGCACTATTTTCAATAGCCAGGTAATGGAAGCAACATAAATGCCCACAGACAGACGAATGGATAAAGATGTGGTACATATATAATATAGAATATTACTTCAGCTATAAAAAGGAATGAAACTGGGTCAGTTGTAAAGAAGTTGATAGATCTAGAGACTGTCATACAGAGTGAAGTAACTCAGAAAGAGAATAACAAATATTGTATATTAATGCCTATATGTGGAGCCTAGAAAAATGGTACAGATGAACTGGTTTGCAGGGCAGAAATAGAGACACAGAGGTAGAGAACAAACGTATGGACACAAAGTGGGGGAAGCCAAGGGGTGGTGGTGGTGTAATGAGTTGGGAGATTGGGATTGATCTGTATACATGTATATGCATAAAATAGATAACTAATAATAACCTACTGTATAAAAAAATAAATAAAATTAAATTTCAAAATTTTTAAAAATAAAATGTAAAAATAAAACAGAAAAAAAGTTCTTCCATTCACACTGATGTATTTATAAGAATGAATTATTTCCATGCTTATATCTATAAATACATAAAAGAGGAATAAAATCTAACTTGAACCAAAAAAGAAAAAAAAAAACTGAACCTAACAGTTATACAGAGGAAAACACTACCAAGGCACTTGCTCCAGTGGTAAAGAATTCTGAAATTGGTCAGAGGTGTGGAATCATCTCCCATACAGAGAGCAGCCCCGCCCGCCCACGCAAGGAGCGTCCTTATTGCAAATCTGGGAGACCATGCCTAGGCCTCTGTGAGTAAACGTGAGCTGAGCCCCAGGCCAGATGCTGCTGAACTGTTCCCACCCTTCCCAGGTGAAACACCTCAATATGTACAAGGGCTTGAAAGCCTAGAGGAAGGGCCGTGGAGCCACACCAGCGGCAGCATGCAGGCCAACTTGGTGCCTGCAGGTCAGCCAGGATGGTCCTGGCCACGGGCGCTCTTCTGGAAGCTTTCCATTGCCCTGCCTGAGATACCCCTCCTGTCCCGGCCCCCACTCCTTTTTTTCCTTACTCACCTCAGCCCGGAGAGATATTCCAGTGCAAGTTATGGGTGACACATCCTCTTCTTTACAGGTGGCAGCCTGGCAACTCCTGCCGAAAGTCCAGCAGAGCCCCACTCACACCGGGCCACCCACAAAGCCGTGGACCCTCACACCCTCCCACCAGCACAGCCCCAAGACTGCTGACGGGGCAGAGAATATGGAGTCAGGCACAGCTGCAGGGGCTATTGCTGCCTGGAGTGCTGTTTATATTGACCTCAACCCAGGCACACCTGGGGAGGGCTTGCCGGCAGGGTCAGGCTGTCCAGGTCAGCTAATCCTCAGCCCTCAGGGAATCACATTGCAGAAAATGGACCTCGCTAAGACAGTATATTCGCCAAGGAAAAAAAGGACACAATGCCATTTGCAGCACCGTAGATGGGTCTCGAGGTAATCATGTGACTTGGAGTAAGTTAGAAAGTGAAAGACACATATCATATCATATCACTTATACGTGTTACCTATAAATTGATACCAGGGCAGATATTTCCAAGGAGAAGGGCAATTACAGATTCATTAAACAAACTTATGGTTCACCAAAGGAAAGGTGTGAGGATTGAATTCATTACGATATTGCGGTTAACAGACATATACAAACACAGTAGACGTATATAATCACCAAAGACCTACGGAGTACCAAGAGAAGACTACTCAACATTCTGTCATAACGTACATGGGAAATGGATCCCAGGAAGAACAGCCATATGTATATGTGTAAAAGAACCACCTCTTGCACACCTACAACAAGCTAAACGTTGTACTCAAACTTGCTGTAATAAAAAATAAAAAATTAAATTAAAAACACGAACAAGAAGTAGTGAGACACACTTGAGGGGCTTTCTCCTGGCACATTCCGTTCTACATTACAATCTAGAACGCGACTTCCATTGAGGCTCTGCTGCCCTAGTAACCAGATTTGGTAAGGGAGATCTGCTGCCACCTTGTGGCCGTTTCACACAACAGCAGCTTTAATCCCAGCGCTAAAGGTCAGTGGATATTCCAAATCATTACAGGCCTGTAAATGACACCTGCCCTGAAAACAAATCCTGGGGTCATATATCGACCAAAAAATTCAAAAGACGTCCATATTTCAAAACGACAGTTTCAAGAGACATATTTCACGCACATTAGTGTTCTGCTTCTTTTGCTTTCTTTGTTTCTTTGTTAAAAAAAAGGGGAATGGAAAAAGGCAACCCTCAGAATGGGCGAAAACGTTCACAAACGAATCAATGGACAAAGGTTTAATCTCCAATATATATAAACAGCTCATGCAGCTTAATATTAATAAAACAAACAACCCAATACAAAAATGGGCAGAAGATCTAAATAGACGTTTCTTCAAAGACGACACAGAGATGGCCAAGACGCACATGAAAAGCTGCTCAACATCACTAATTATTAGAGAAATGCAAATCAAAACTACAATGGGGTAAGACCTCACACCTGTTAGAATCGGCATCATCAGATAATCTACAAACAACAAATTCTGGGGAGGGTGTGGACAAAAGGAACCCTCTTCCGCTATTGGTGGGAATGTAAATTGATACAGTCACTATGGAGAACAGTATGGAGGTTCCTTTAAAAAACTAAAAAGAGAATTACCATAGGATCCAGCAATCCCACTTCTGGGCATATACCCAGGGAAAACCATAAATCACAAAGACACATTCACCACAATGTTCATTGCAGCACTATTTACAATAGCCAGGTAATGGAAGCAACCTAAATGCCCACAGACAGACGAAAGGATAAAGATGTGGTACATATATAATATGGAATATTATTTCAGCCATAAAAAGGAATGAAACTGGGTCATTTGTAGAGAAGTTGATGGATCTAGAGAGTGTCATACAGAGTGAAGTAAGTCAGAAAGAGAAAAACAAATATTGTATATTAATGCCTATATGTGGAACCTAGAAAAATGGTACAGATGAACTGGTTTGCGGGGCAGAAATAGAGACACAAAGGTAGAGAACAAACGTATGGACACAAAGTGGGGGAAGCCATGGGGTGGTGGTGGTGGAATGAGTTGGGATATTGGGATTGACCTCTATACATGCATAAGCATAAAATAGATAACTAATAATAACCTACTGTATAAATAAATAAATAAAATTAAATTTCAAAATTTTTAAAAATAAAATGTAAAAATAAAACAGAAAAAAAGTTCTTCCATTCACACTGATGTATTTATAAGAATGAATTATTTCCATTCTTATATCTATAAATACATAAAAGAGGAATAAAATCTTACTTGAACCAAAAAAGAAAAAAAAAACTGAACCTAACAGTTATACAGAGGAAAACACTACCAAGGCACTTGCTCCAGTGGTAAACAATTCTGAAATAGGTCAGAGGTGGGGAATCATCTCCCATACAGCCAGCAGCCCCGCCCGCCCACGCAAGGAGCGTCCTTATTGCAAAGCTGGGAGACCGTGCCGAGGCCTCTGTGAGTAAACGTGAGCTGAGCCCCAGGCCAGATGCTGCTGAACAGTTCCCACCCTTCCCAGGTGAAACACCTCAATATGTACAAGGGCTTGAAAGCCTAGAGGAAGGGCCGTGGAGCCACACCAGCGACAGCACGCAGGCCAACTTGGTGCCTGCAGGTCAGCCAGGATGGTCCTGGCCACGGGCGCTCTTCTGGAAGCTTTCCATTGCCCTGCCTGAGATACCCCTCCTGTCCCGGCACCCACTCCTTTTTTTCCTTACTCACCTCAGCCCGGAGAGATATTCCAGTGGAAGTTATGGATGACACAACCTCTTCTTTACAGGTGGCAGCCTGGCAACTCCTGCCGAAAGTCCAGCAGAGCCCCACTCACACCGGGCCACCCACAAAGCCGTGGACCCTCACACCCTCCCACCAGCACAGCCCGGAGACTGCTGACGGGGCAGAGAATATGGAGTCAGGCAGAGCTGCAGGGCCTATTGCTGCCTGGAGTGCTGTTTTTATTGACCTCAACCCAGGCACACCTGGGGAGGGCTTGCCGGCAGGGTCAGGCTGCCCAGGTCAGCTAATCCTCAGCCCTCAGGGAGTCACATTGCAGAAAATGGACCTCGCTAAGACAGAATATTCGCCAAGGAAAAAAAGGACACAATGTCATTTGCAGCACCGTAGATGGGTCTCGAGGTAATCACGTGACTTGGAGTAAGTCAGAAAGTGAAAGACACATATCATATCATATCACTTATACGTGTTACCTATAAATTGATACCAGGGCAGATATTTCCACGGAGAAGGGCAATCACAGATTCATTAAACAAACTTATGGTTCACCAAAGGAAAGGTGTGAGGATTGAATTCATTACGATATTGGGGTTAACAGACATATACAAACACAGTAGACGTATATAATCACCAAAGACCTACGGAGTACCAAGAGAAGACTACTCAACATTCTGTCATAACGTACATGGGAAAAGGATCCCAGGAAGAACAGACATATGTACATGTGTAAAAGAACCACCTCTTGCACACCTACAACAAGCTAAACGTAGTACTCAAAATTGCTGTAATAAAAAATAAAAAATTAAATTAAAAACACGAACAAGAAGTAGTGAGACACACTTGAGGGTCTTTCTCCTGGCACATTCCATTCTACTTTACAATCTAGAAAGCGACTTCCATTGAGGCTCTGCTGCCCTAGTAACCAGATTGGGTAAGGGAGAACTGCTGCCACCCTGTGGCCGTTTCACACAACAGCAGATTTAATCCCAGCGATAATGGTCAGTGGATATTCAAAATCATTACAGGCCTGTAAATGACACCTGCCCGGAAAACAAATCCTGGGGTCATATATCGACCAAAAAATTCAAAACACGTCCATATTTCAAAACGACTGTTTCAAGAGGCATATTTCACGCACATTAGTGTTCTGCTTCTTTTGCTTTCTTTCTTTCTTTGTTAAAAAACGGGAATGGATAAAGGCAACCCTCAGAAGGGGCGAAAACGTTCACAAACGAATCAATGGACAAAGGTTTAATCTCCAATATACATAAACAGCTCATGCAGCTTAATATTAATAAAACAAACAACCCAATACAAAAATGGGCAGAAGATCTAAATAGACGTTTCTTCAAAGAAGACACAGTGATGGCCAAGACGCACATGAAAAGCTGGTCAACATCACTAATTATTAGAGAAATGCAAATGAAAACTACAATGAGTTAAGACCTCACACCTGTTAGAATCGGCATCATCAGATAATCTACAAACAACAAATTCTGGGGAGGGTGTGGACAAAAGGAACCCTCTTCCGCTATTGGTGGGAATGTAAATTGATACAGTCACTATGGAGAACAGTATTGAGGTTCCTTTAAAAAACTAAAAGGAGAATTACCATAGGATCCAGCAATCCCACTTCTGGGCATATACCCAGAGAAAACCAAAAATCACAGAGACACATTCACCACAATGTTCATTGCAGCACTACTTACAATAGCCAGGTAATGGAAGCAACCTAAATGCCCACAGACAGACGAATGGATAAAGATGTGGTACATATATAATATGGAATATTACTTCACCTATAAAAACGAATGAAACTGGGTCAGTTGTAGAGAAGTTGATGGATCTAGAGACTGTCATACAGAGTGAAGTAAGTCAGAAAGAGAAAAACAAATATTGTATATTAATGCCTATATGTGGAACCTAGAAAAATGGTACAGATGAACTGGTTTGCAGGGCAGAAATAGAGACACAGAGGTAGAGAACAAACGTAAGGACACAAAGTGGGGGAAGCCATGGGGTGGTGGTGGTGGAATGAGTTGGGAGATTGGGATTGACCTGTATACATGTATATGCATAAAATAGATAACTAATAATAACCTACTGTATAAAAAAATAAATAAAATTAAATTTCAAAATTTTTTAAAATAAAATGTAAAAATAAAACTGAAAAAAAGTTCTTCCATTCACCCTGATGTATTTATAAGAATGAATTATTTCCATGCTTATATCTATAAATACATAAAAGAGGAATAAAATCTAACTTGAACCGAAAAAGAAAAAAAAAACTGAACCTAACAGTTATACAGAGGAAAACACTACCAAGGCACTTGCTCCAGTGGTAAACAATTCTGAAATTGGTCAGAGGTGGGGAATCATCTCCCATACAGCCAGCAGCCCCGCCCGCCCACGCAAGGAGCGTCCTTATTGCAAAGCTGGGAGACCGTGCCTAGGCCTCTGTGAGTAAACGTGAGCTGAGCCCCAGGCCAGATGCTGCTGAACTGTTCCCACCATTCCCAGGTGAAACACCTCAATATGTACAAGGGCTTGAAAGCCTAGAGGAAGGGCCGTGGAGCCACACCAGCGACAGCACGCAGGCCAACTTGGTGCCTGCAGGTCAGCCAGGATGGTCCTGGCCACGGGCGCTCTTCTGGAAGCTTTCCATTGCCCTGCCTGAGATACCCCTCCTGTCCCGGCCCCCACTCCTTTTTTTCCTTACTCACCTCAGCCCGGAGAGATACACCAGTGGAAGTTATGGGTGACACATCCTCTTCATTACAGGTGGCAGCCTGGCAACTCCTGCAGAAAGTCCAGCAGAGCCCCACTCACACCGGGCCACACACAAAGCCGTGGACCCTCACACCCTCCCACCAGCACAGCCCCGACCTGCTGACGGGGCAGAGAATATGGAGTCAGGCACAGCTGCAGGGGCTATTGCTGCCTGGAGTTCTATTTATATTGATCTCAACCCAGGCACACCTGGGGAGGGCTTGCCGGCAGGGTCAGGCTGCCCAGGTCAGCTAATCCTCAGCCCTCAGGGAATCACATTGCAGAAAATGGACCTCGCTAAGACTGAATATTCGCCAAGGAAAAAAAGGACACAATGCCATTTGCAGCACCGTAGATGAGTCTCGAGGTAATCACGTGACTTGTAGTAAGTCAGAAAGTGAAAGACACATATCATATCATATCACTTATAGGTGTTACCTATAAGTTGATACCAGGGCAGATATTTCCACGGAGAAGGGCAATCACAGATTCATTAAACAAACTTATGGTTCACCAAAGGAAAGGTGTGAGGATTGAATTCATTACGATATTGGGGTTAACAGACATATACAAACACAGTAGACGTATATAATCACCAAAGACCTACGGAGTACCAAGAGAAGACTACTCAACATTCTCTCATAACGTACATGGGAAAAGGATCCCAGGAAGAACAGACATATGTATATGAGTAAAAGAACCACCTCTTGCACACCTACAACAAGCTAAACGTTGTACTCAAACTTGCTGTAATAAAAAATAAAAAATTAAATTAAAAACACGAACAAGAAGTAGTGAGACACACTTGAGGGTCTTTCTCCTGGCCCATTCCGTTCTACATTCCAATCTAGAACGCGACATCCATTGAGGCTCTGCTGCCCTAGTAACCAGATTTGGTAATGGAGAACTGCTGCCACCTTGTGGCCGTTTCACACAACAGCAGCTTTAATCCCAGCGCTAATGATCAGTGGATATTCAAAATCATTACAGGCCTGTAAATGACACCTGCCATGAAAACAAATCCTGGGGTCATATATCGACCAAAAAATTCAAAAGACGTCCATATTTCAAAACGACAGTTTCAAGAGGCATATTTCACGCACATTAGTGTTCTGCTTCTTTTGCTTTCTTTCTTTCTTTGTTAAAAGTACGGGAATGGATAAAGGCAACCCTCAGAATGGGCGAAAACGTTCACAAACGAATCAATGGACAAAGGTTTAATCTCCAATATATATAAACAGCTCATGCAGCTTAATATTAATAAAACAAACAACCCAATACAAAAATGGGCAGAAGATCTAAATAGACGTTTCTTCAAAGATGACACAGAGATGGCCAAGACGCACATGAAAAGCTGCTCAACATCACTAATTATTAGAGAAATGCAAATCAAATCTACAATGAGGTAAGACCTCACACCTGTTAGAATCGGCATCATCAGATAATCTACAAACAACAAATTCTGGGGTGGGTGTGGACAAAAGGAACCCTCTTCCGCTATTGGTGGGAATGTAAATTGATACAGTCACTATGGAGAACAGTATGGATGTTCCTTTAAAAAACTAAAAGGAGAATTACCATACGATCCAGCAATCCCACTTCTGGGCATATACCCAGAGAAAACCATAAATCACAGAGTCACATTCACCACAATGTTCATTGCAGCACTATTTACAATAGCCAGGTAATGGAAGCAACCTAAATGCCCACAGACAGACGAATGGATAAAGATGTGGTACATATATAATATGGAATATTATTTCAGCCATAAAAAGGAATGAAACTGGGTCATTTGTAGAGAAGTTGATGGATCTAGAGACTGTCATACAGAGTGAAATAAGTCAGAAAGAGAAAAACAAATATTGTATATTAATGCCTATATGTGGAAGCTAGAAAAATGTTACAGATGAACTGGTTTGCAGGGCAGAAATAGAGACACAGACGTAGAGAATAAACGTATGGACACAATGTGGGGGAAGCCATGGGGTGGTGGTGGTGGAATGAGTTGAGAGATTGGGATTGACTTGTATACATGTATATGCATAAAATAGATAACTAATAATAACCTACTGTATAAAAAAATAAATAAAATTAAATTTCAAAATTTTTAAAAATAAAATGTAAAAATAAAACAGAAAAAAAGTTCTTCCATTCACACTGATGTATTTATAAGAATGAATTATTTCCTTGCTTATATCTATAAATACATAAAAGAGGAATAAAATCTAACTTGAACCAAAAAAGAAAAAAAAAACTGAACCTAACAGTTATACAGAGGAAAACACTACCAAGGCACTTGCTCCAGTGGTAAACAATTCTGAAATTGGTCAGAGGTGGGGAATCATCTCCCATACAGCCAGCAGCCCCGCCCGCCCATGCAAGGAGCGTCCTTATTGCAAAGCTGGGAGACCGTGCCGAGGCCTCTGTGAGTAAACGTGAGCTGAGCCCCAGGCCAGATGCTGCTGAACAGTTCCCACCCTTCCCAGGTGAAACACCTCAATATGTACAAGGGCTTGAAAGCCTAGAGGAAGGGCCGTGGAGCCACACCAGTGACAGCACGCAGGCCAACTTGGTGCCTGCAGGTCAGCCAGGATGGTCCTGGCCACGGGCGCTCTTCTGGAAGCTTTCCATTGCCCTGCCTGAGATACCCCTCCTGTCCCGGCCACCACTCCTTTTTTTCCTTACTCACCTCAGCCCGGAGAGATATTCCAGTGGAAGTTATGGGTGACACATCCTCTTCTTTACAGGTGGCAGCCTGGCAACTCCTGCCGAAAGTCCAGCAGAGCCCCACTCACACCGGGCCACCCACAAAGCCGTGGACCCTCACACCCTCCCACTAGCACAGCCCCGAGACTGCTGACGGGGCAGAGAATATGGAGTCAGGCACAGCTTCAGGGGCTATTGCTGCATGGAGTGCTGTTTATATTGACCTCAACCCAGGCACACCTGGGGAGGGCTTGCCGGCAGGGACAGGCTGTCCAGGTCAGCTAATCCTCAGCCCTCAGGGAATCACATTGCAGAAAATGGACCTCGCTAAGACAGAATATTCGCCAAGGAAAAAAAGGACACAATGCCATTTGCAGCACCGTAGATGGGTCTCGAGGTAATCACGTGACTTGGAGTAAGTCAGAAAGTGAAAGACACATATCATATCATATCACTTATACGTGTTACCTATAAATTGATACCTGGGCAGATATTTCCACGGAGAAGGGCAATCACAGATTCATTAAACAAACTTATGGTTCACCAAAGGAAAGGTGTGAGGATTGAATTCATTACGATATTGGGGTTAACAGACATATACAAACACAGTAGACGTATATAATCACCAAAGACCTACGGAGTACCAAGAGAAGACTACTCAACATTCTGTCTTAACGTACATGGGAAAAGGATCCCAGGAAGAACAGACATATGTATATGTGTAAAAGAACCACTTCTTGCACACCTACAACAAGCTAAACGTTGTACTCAAACATGCTGTAATAAAAAAATAAAACATTAAATTAAAAACACGAACAAGAAGTAGTGAGACACACTTGAGGGGCTTTCTCCTGGCACATTCCGTTCTACATTACAATCTAGAACGCGACTTCCATTGAGGCTCTGCTGCCCTAGTAACCAGATTTGGTAAGGGAGAACTGCTGCCACCTTGTGGCCGTTTCACACAACAGCAGCTTTAATCCCAGCGCTAATGATCAGTGGATATTCAAAATCATTACAGGCCTGTAAATGACACCTGCCATGAAAACAAATCCTGGGGTCATATATCGACCAAAAAATTCAAAAGACGTCCATATTTCAAAACGACAGTTTCAAGAGGCATATTTCACGCACATTAGTGTTCTGCTTCTTTTGCTTTCTTTCTTTCTTTGTTAAAAGTACGGGAATGGATAAAGGCAACCCTCAGAATGGGCGAAAACGTTCACAAACGAATCAATGGACAAAGGTTTAATCTCCAATATATATAAACAGCTCATGCAGCTTAATATTAATAAAACAAACAACCCAATACAAAAATGGGCAGAAGATCTAAATAGACGTTTCTTCAAAGATGACACAGAGATGGCAAAGACGCACATGAAAAGCTGCTCAACATCACTAATTATTAGAGAAATGCAAATCAAAACTACAATGAGGTAAGACCTCACACCTGTTAGAATCGGCATCATCAGATAATCTACGAACAACAAATTCTGGGGTGTGTGTGGACAAAAGGAACCCTCTTCCGCTATTGGTGGGAATGTAAATTGATACAGTCACTATGGAGAACAGTATGGATGTTCCTTTAAAAAACTAAAAGGAGAATTACCATACGATCCAGCAATCCCACTTCTGGGCATATACCCAGAGAAAACCATAAATCACAGAGTCACATTCACCACAATGTTCATTGCAGCACTATTTACAATAGCCAGGTAATGGAAGCAACCTAAATGCCCACAGACAGACGAATGGATAAAGATGTGGTACATATATAATATGGAATATTATTTCAGCCATAAAAAGGAATGAAACTGGGTCATTTGTAGAGAAGTTGATGGATCTAGAGACTGTCATACAGAGTGAAATAAGTCAGAAAGAGAAAAACAAATATTGTATATTAATGCCTATATGTGGAACCTAGAAAAATGTTACAGATGAACTGGTTTGCAGGGCAGAAATAGAGACACAGAGGTAGAGAACAAACGTATGGACACAATGTGGGGGAAGCCATGGGGTGGTGGTGGTGGAATGAGTTGAGAGATTGGGATTGACTTGTATACATGTATATGCATAAAATAGATAACTAATAATAACCTACTGTATAAAAAAATAAATAAAATTAAATTTCAAAATTTTTAAAAATAAAATGTAAAAATAAAACAGAAAAAATGTTCTTCCATTCACACTGATGTATTTATAAGAATGAATTATTTCCTTGCTTATATCTATAAATACATAAAAGAGGAATAAAATCTAACTTGAACCAAAAAAGAAAAAAAAAACTGAACCTAACAGTTATACAGAGGAAAACACTACCAAGGCACTTGCTCCAGTGGTAAACAATTCTGAAATTGGTCAGAGGTGGGGAATCATCTCCCATACAGCCAGCAGCCCCGCCCGCCCACGCAAGGAGCGTCCTTATTGCAAAGCTGGGAGACCGTGCCGAGGCCTCTGTGAGTAAACATGAGCTGAGCCCCAGGCCAGATGCTGCTGAACAGTTCCCACCCTTCCCAGGTGAAACACCTCAATATGTACAAGGGCTTGAAAGCCTAGAGGAAGGGCCGTGGAGCCACACCAGTGACAGCACGCAGGCCAACTTGGTGCCTGCAGGTCAGCCAGGATGGTCCTGGCCACGGGCGCTCTTCTGGAAGCTTTCCATTGCCCTGCCTGAGATACCCCTCCTGTCCCGGCCACCACTCCTTTTTTTCCTTACTCACCTCAGTCCGGAGAGATATTCCAGTGGAAGTTATGGGTGACACATCCTCTTCTTTACAGGTGGCAGCCTGGCAACTCCTGCCGAAAGTCCAGCAGAGCCCCACTCACACCGGGCCACCCACAAAGCCGTGGACCCTCACACCCTCCCACCAGCACAGCCCCGAGATGGCTGACGGGGCAGAGAATATGGAGTCAGGCACAGCTTCAGGGGCTATTGCTGCCTGGAGTGCTGTTTATATTGACCTCAACCCAGGCACACCTGGGGAGGGCTTGCCGGCAGGGTCAGGCTGTCCAGGTCAGCTAATCCTCAGCCCTCAGGGAATCACATTGCAGAAAATGGACCTCGCTAAGACAGAATATTCGCCAAGGAAAAAAAGGACACAATGCCATTTGCAGCACCGTAGATGGGTCTCGAGGTAATCACGTGACTTGGAGTAAGTCAGAAAGTGAAAGACACATATCATATCATATCACTTATACGTGTTACCTATAAATTGATACCTGGGCAGATATTTCCACGGAGAAGGGCAATCACAGATTCATTAAACAAACTTATGGTTCACCAAAGGAAAGGTGTGAGGATTGAATTCATTACGATATTGGGGTTAACAGACATATACAAACACAGTAGACGTATATAATCACCAAAGACCTACGGAGTACCAAGAGAAGACTACTCAACATTCTGTCTTAACGTACATGGGAAAAGGATCCCAGGAAGAACAGACATATGTATATGTGTAAAAGAACCACTTCTTGCACACCTACAACAAGCTAAACGTTGTACTCAAACATGCTGTAATAAAAAAATAAAAAATTAAATTAAAAACACGAACAAGAAGTAGTGAGACACACTTGAGGGGCTTTCTCCTGGCACATTCCGTTCTACATTACAATCTAGAACGCGACTTCCATTGAGGCTCTGCTGCCCTAGTAACCAGATTTGGTAAGGGAGAACTGCTGCCACCTTGTGGCCGTTTCACACAACAGCAGCTTTAATCCCAGCGCTAATGATCAGTGGATATTCAAAATCATTACAGGCCTGTAAATGACACCTGCCCTGAAAACAAATCCTGGGGTCATATATCGACCAAAAAATTCAAAGGACGTCCATATTTCAAAACGACCGCTTCAAAAGGCATATTTTATGCACATTAGTTGTCTGCTTCTTTTTCTTTCTTTCTTTTTTGGTTAAAAAAACGGGAATGGAAAAAGGCATCCCACAGAATGGGCGAAAACGTTCACAAACGAATCAATGGACAAAGGTTTAATCTCCAATATATATAAACAGCTCATGCAGCTTAATATTAATAAAAGAAACAACCCAATACATAAATGGGCAGAAGATCTAAATAGACGTTTCTTCAAAGATGACACAGAGATGGCCAAGACGCACATGAAAAGCTGCTCAACATCACTAGTTATTAGAGAAATGCAAATCAAAACTACAATGAGGTAAGACCTCACACCTGTTAGTATCGGCATCATCAGATAATCTACAAACAACAAATTCTGGGGAGGGTGTAGACAAAAGGAACCCTCTTCCGCTATTGGTGGGAATGTAAATTGATACAGTCACTATGGAGAACAGTATGGAGGTTCCTTTAAAAAACTAAAAGGAGAATTACCATAGGATCCAGCAATCCCACTTCTGGGCATATACCCAGAGAAAACCAAAAATCACAGAGACACATTCACCACAATGTTCATTGCAGCACTATTTACAATAGCCAGGTAATGGAAGCAACATAAATGCCCGCAGACAGACGAATGGATAAAGATGTGGTACATATATAATATGGAATATTACTTCAGCTATAAAAAGGAATGAAACTGGGTCAGTTGTAGAGAAGTTGATGGATCTAGAGACTGTCATACAGAGTGAAGTAAGTCAGAAAGAGAAAAACAAATATTGTATATTAATGCCTATATGTGGAGCCTAGAAAAATGGTACAGATGAACTGGTTTGCAGGGCAGAAATAGAGACACAGAGGTAGAGAACAAACATATGGACACAAAGTGGTGGAAGCCAAGGGGTGGTGGTGGTGGAATGAGTTGCGAGATTGGGATTGACCTGTATACATGTATATGCATAAAATAGATAACTAATAATAACCTACTGTATAAAAAAATAAATAAAATTAAATTTCAAAATTTTTAAAAATAAAATGTAAAAATAAAACAGAAAAAAAGTTCTTCCATTCACCCTGATGTATTTATAAGAATGAATTATTTCCATGCTTATATCTATAAATACATAAAAGAGGAATAAAATCTAACTTGAACCAAAAAAGAAAAAAAAAACTGAACCTAACAGTTATACAGAGGAAAAGACTACCAAGGCACTTGCTCCAGTGGTAAAAAATTCTGAAATTGGTCAGAGGTGGGGAATCATCTCCCATACAGCCAGCAGCCCCGCCCGCCCACGCAAGGAGCGTCCTTATTGCAAAGCTGGGAGGCCGTGCCGAGGCCTCTGTGAGTAAACGTGAGCTGAGCCCCATGCCAGATGCTGCTGAACAGTTCCCACCCTTCCCAGGTGAAACACCTCAATATGTACAAGGGATTGAAAGCCTAGAGGAAGGGCCGTGGAGCCACACCAGCGACAGCACGCAGGCCAACTTGGTGCCTGCAGGTCAGCCAGGATGGTCCTGGCCACGGGCGCTCTTCTGGAAGCTTTCCATTGCCCTGCCTGAGATACCCCTCCTGTCCCGGCCCCCACTCCTTGTTTTCCTTCCTCACCTCAGCCCGGAGAGATATTCCAGTGGAAGTTATGGGTGACACATCCTCTTCTTTACAGGTGGCAGCCTGGCAACTCCTGCCGAAAGTCCAGCAGAGCCCCACTCACACCGGGCCACCCACAAAGCCGTGGACCCTCACACCCTCCCACCAGCACAGCCCCGAGACTGCTGACGGGGCAGAGAATATGGAGTCAGGCACAGCTGCAGGGGTTATTGCTGCCTGGAGTGCTATTTATATTGATCTCAACCCAGGCACACCTGGGGAGGGCTTGCCGGCAGAGTCAGGCTGCCCAGGTCAGCTAATCCTCAGCCCTCAGGGAATCACATTGCAGAAAATGGACCTCGCTAAGACAGAATATTCGCCAAGGAAAAAAAGGACACAATGCCATTTGCAGCACCGTAGATGAGTCTCGAGGTAATCACGTGACTTGTAGTAAGTCAGAAAGTGAAAGACATATCATATCATATCACTTATAGGTGTTACCTATAAGTTGATACCAGGGCAGATATTTCCACGGAGAAGGGCAATCACAGATTCATTAAACAAACTTATGGTTCACCAAAGGAAAGGTGTGAGGATTGAATTCATTACGATATTGGGGTTAACAGACATATACAAACACAGTAGACGTATATAATCACCAAAGACCTACGGAGTACCAAGAGAAGACTACTCAACATTCTGTAATAACGTACATGGGAAAAGGATCCCAGGAAGAACAGACATATGTATATGTGTAAAAGAACCACCTCTTGCACACCTACAACAAGCTAAACTTTGTACTCAAACTTGCTGTAATAAAAAATAAAAAATTAAAGTAAAAACACGAACAAGAAGTAGTGAGACACACTTGAGGGGCATTCTCCTGGCACATTCCGTTCTACATTACAATCTAGAACGCGACTTCCATTGAGGCTCTGCTGCCCTAGTAACCAGATTTGGTAAGGGAGATCTGCTGCCACCTTGTGGCCATTTCACACAACAGCAGCTTTAATCCCAGCGCTAATGGTCAGTGGATATTCCAAATCATTACAGGCCTGTAAATGACACCTGCCCTGAAAACAAATCCTGGGGTCATATATCGACCACAAATTTCAAAAGACGTCCATATTTCAAAACGACAGTTTCAAGAGGCATATTTCACGCACATTAGTGTTCTGCTTCTTTTGCTTTCTTTCTTTCATGTTAAAAAAACGGGAATGGATAAAGGCAACCCTCAGAAGGGGCGAAAACGTTCGCAAACGAATCAATGGACAAAGGTTTAATCTCCAATATATATAAACAGCTCATGCAGCTTAATATTAATAAAACAAACAACCCAATACAAAAATGGGCAGAAGATCTAAATAGACGTTTCTTCAAAGAAGACACAGAGATGGCCAAGACGCACATGAAATGCTGCTCAACATCACTAATTATTAGAGAAATGCAAATCAAAACTACAATGAGGTAAGACCTCACACCTGTTAGAATCGGCATCATCAGATAATCTACAAACAACAAATTCTGGGGAGGGTGTGGACAAAAGGAACCCTCTTCCGCTATTGGAGGGAATGTAAATTGATACAGTCACTATGGAGAACAGTATGGAGGTTCCTTTAAAAACTAAAAAGAGAATTACCATAGGATCCAGCAATCCCACTTCTGGGCATATACCCAGAGAAAACCATAAATCACAAAGACACATTCACCACAATGTTCATTGCAGCACTATTTACAATAGCCAGGTAATGGAAGCAACCTAACTGCCCCCAGACAGACGAATGGATAAAGATGTGGTACATATATAAAATGGAATATTACTTCAGCCATAAAAAGGAATGAAACTGGGTCATTTGTAGAGAAGTTGATGGATCTAGAGACTGTCATACAGAGTGAAGTAAGTCAGAAAGAGAAAAACAAATATTGTATATTAATGCCTATATGTGGAACCTAAAAAATGGTACAGATGAACTGGTTTGCAGGGCAGAAATAGAGACACAGAGGTAGAGAACAAACGTATGGACACAAAGTGGGGGAAGGCATGGGGTGGTGGTGGTGGAATGAGTTGAGAGATTGGGATTGACCTGTATATATGTATATGCATAAAATAGATAACTAATAATAACCTACTGTATAAAAAAATAAATAAAATTAAATTACAAAATTTTTAAAAATAGAATGTAAAAATAAAACAGAAAAAAAGTTCTTCCATTCACCCTGATGTATTTATAAGAATGAATTATTTCCATGCTTATATCTATAAATACATAAAAGAGGAATAAAATCTAACTTGAACCAAAAAAGAAAAAAAAAACTGAACCTAACAGTTATACAGAGGAAAACACTACCAAGGCACTTGCTCCAGTGGTAAACAATTCTGAAATTGGTCAGAGGTGGGGAATCATCTCCCATACAGCCAGCAGCCCCGCCCACCCACGCAAAGAGCGTCCTTATTGCAAAGCTGGGAATCCGTGCCGAGGCTTCTGTGAGTAAACGTGAGCTGAGACCCAGACCAGATGCTGCTGAACAGTTCCCACCCTTCCCAGGTGAAACACCTCAATATGTACAAGGGCTTGAAAGCTTAGAGGAAGGGCCGTGGAGCCACACCAGCAAGAGCACGCAGGCCAACTTTGTGCCTGCAGTTAAGCCAGGATGGTCCTGTCCACGGGCGCTCTTCTGGAAGCTTTCCATTGCTCTGCCTGAGAAACCCCTCCTGTCCCGGCACCAACTCCTTTTTTTCCTTACTCACCTCAGCCCGGAGAGATATTCCAGTGGAAGTTATGGGTGACACATCCTCTTCTTTACAGGTGGCAGCCTGGCAACTCCTGCCGAAAGTCCAGCAGAGCCCCACTCACACCGGGCCACCCACAAAGCCGTGGACTCTCACACCCTCCCACCAGCACAGCCCCGAGACTGCTGACGGGGCAGAGAATATGGAGTCAGGCACAGCTGCAGGGGCTATTGCTGCTTGGAGTGCTGTTTATATTGACCTCAACCCAGGCACACCTGGGGAGGGCTTGCCGGCAGGGTCAGGCTGCCCAGGTCAGCTAATCCTCAGCCCTCGGGGAATCACATTGCAGAAAATGGACCTCGCTAAGACAGAATATTCGCCAAGGAAAAAAGGGACACCATGCCATTTGCAGCACCGTAGATGAGTCTAGAGGTAATCACGTGACTTGGAGTAAGTCAGAAAGTGAAAGACAGATATCATATCATATCACTTATAGGTGTTACCTATAAATTGATACCAGGGCAGATATTTCCACGGAGAAGGGCAATCACAGATTCATTAAACAAACTTATGGTTCACCAAAGGAAAGGTGTGAGGATTGAATTCATTACGATATTGGGGTTAACAGACATATACAAACACAGTAGACGTATATAATCACCAAAGACCTACGGAGTACCAAGAGAAGACTACTCAACATTCTCTCATAACGTACATGGGAAAAGGATCCCAGAAAGAACAGACATATGTATATGTGTCAAAGAACCACCTCTTGCACACCTACAACAAGCTAAACGTTGTACTCAAACTTGCTGTAATATAAAATAAAAAATTAAATTAAAAACACGAACAAGAAGTAGTGAGACAAACTTGAGGGGCTTTCTCCTGGCACATTCCGTTCTACTTTACAATCTAGAACGCGACTTCCATTGAGGCTCTGCTGCCCTAGTAACCAGATTTGGTAAGGGAGAACTGCTGCCACCTTGTGGCCGTTTCACACAACAGCAGCTTTAATCCCAGCGCTAATGGTCAGTGATATTCCAAATCATTACAGGCCTGTAAATGACACCTGCCCTGAAAACAAATCCTGGGGTCATATATCGACCAAAAAATTCAAAAGACGTCCATATTTCAAAACGACAGTTTCAAGAGGCATATTTCACGCACATTGGTGTTCTGCTTCTTTTGCTGTCTTTCTTTCTTTGTTAAAAGAACGGGAATGGAAAAAGGCAACCCTCAGAATGGGCGAAAACGTTCACAAAAGAATCAATGAACAAAGGTTTAATCTCCAATATATATAAACAGCTCATGCAGCTTAATATTAATAGAACAAACAACCCAATACAAAAATGGGCAGAAGATCTAAATAGACGTTTCTTTAAAGAAGACACAAAGATGGCCAAGATGCACATGTAAAGCTGCTCAACATCACTAATTATTAGAGAAATGCAAATCAAAACTACAATGAGGTAAGACCGCACACCTGTTAGAATCGGCATCATCAGATAATCTACAAACAACAAATTCTGGGGTGGGTGTGGACAAAAGGAACCCTCTTCCGCTATTGGTGGGAATGTAAATTGATACAGTGACTATGGAGAACAGTATGGAGGTTCCTTTAAAAAACTAAAAAGAGAATTACCATAGGATCCAGCAATCCCACTTCTGGGCATATACCAAGAGAAAACCAAAAATCACAGAGACACATTCACCACAATGTTCATTGCAGCACTATTTACAATAGCCAGGTAAAGGAAGCAACCTAAATTCCCACAGACAGACGAATGGATAAAGATGTGGTACATATATAATATGGAATATTATTTCAGCCATAAAAAGGAATGAAACTGGGTCATTTGTAGAGAAGTTGATGGATCTAGAGACTGTCATACAGAGTGAAATAAGTCAGAAAGAGAAAAACTAATATTGTATATTTATGCCTATATGTGGAACCTAGAAAAATGGTACAGATGAACTGGTTTGCAGGGCAGAATTAGAGACACAGAGGTAGAGAACAAACGTGTGGACACAATGTGGGGGAAGCCATGGGGTGGTGGTGGTGGAATGAGTTGAGAGATTGGGATTGACCTGTATATATGTATATGCATAAAATAGATAACTAATAATAACCTACTGTATAAAAAAATAAATAAAATTAAATTTCAAAATTTTTAAAAATAGAATGTAAAAATAAAACAGAAAAAAAGTTCTTCCATTCACCCTGATGTATTTATAAGAATGAATTATTTCCATGCTTATATCTATAAATACATAAAAGAGGAATAAAATCTAACTTGAACCAAAAAAGAAAAAAAAACTGAACCTAACAGTTATACAGAGGAAAACACTACCAAGGCACTTGCTCCAGTGGTAAAGAATTCTGAAATTGGTCAGAGGTGTGGAATCATCTCCCATACAGAGAGCAGCCCCGCCCGCCCACGCAAGGAGCGTCCTTATTGCAAATCTGGGAGACCATGCCTAGGCCTCTGTGAGTAAACGTGAGCTGAGCCCCAGGCCAGATGCTGCTGAACTGTTCCCACCCTTCCCAGGTGAAACACCTCAATATGTACAAGGGCTTGAAAGCCTAGAGGAAGGGCCGTGGAGCCACACCAGCGACAGCACGCAGGCCAACTTGGTGCCTGCAGGTCAGCCAGGATGGTCCTGGCCACGGGCGCTCTTCTGGAAGCTTTCCATTGCCCTGCCTGAGATACCCCTCCTGTCCCGGCCCCCACTCCTTTTTTTCCTTACTCACCTCAGCCCGGAGAGATATTCCAGTGGAAGTTATGGGTGACACATCCTCTTCTTTACAGGTGGCAGCCTGGCAACTCCTGCCGAAAGTCCAGCAGAGCCCCACTCACACCGGGCCACCCACAAAGCCGTGGACCCTCACACCCTCCCACCAGCACAGCCCCGAGACTGCTGACGGGGCAGAGAATATGGAGTCAGGCACAGCTGCAGGGGCTATTGCTGCCTGGAGTGCTGTTTATATTGACCTCAACCCAGGCACACCTGGGGAGGGCTTGCCGGCAGGGTCAGGCTGTCCAGGTCAGCTAATCCTCAGCCCTCAGGGAATCACATTGCAGAAAATGGACCTCGCTAAGACAGAATATTCACCAAGGAAAAAAAGGACACAATGCCATTTGCAGCACCGTAGATGGGTCTCGAGGTAATCATGTGACTTGGAGTAAGTTAGAAAGTGAAAGACACATATCATATCATATCACTTATACGTGTTACCTATAAATTGATACCAGGGCAGATATTTCCAAGGAGAAGGGCAACTACAGATTCATTAAACAAACTTATGGTTCACCAAAGGAAAGATGTGAGGATTGAATTCATTACGATATTGCGGTTAACAGACATATACAAACACAGTAGACGTATATAATCACCAAAGACCTACGGAGTACCAAGAGAAGACTACTCAACATTCTGTCATAACGTACATGGGAAAAGGATCCCAGGAAGAACAGCCATATGTATATGTGTAAAAGAACCACCTCTTGCACACCTACAACAAGCTAAATGTTGTACTCAAACTTGCTGTAATAAAAAATAAAAAATTAAATTAAAAACACGAACAAGAAGTAGTGAGACACACTTGAGGGGCTTATTCCTGGCACATTCCTTTCTACATTACAATCTAGAACGCGACTTCCATTGAGGCTCTGCTGCCCTATTAACCAGATTTGGTAAGGGAGATCTGCTGCCACCTTGTGGCCGTTTCACACAACAGCAGCTTTAATCCCAGCGCTAAAGGTCAGTGGATATTCCAAATCATTACAGGCCTGTAAATGACACCTGCCCTGAAAACAAATCCTGGGGTCATATATCGACCAAAAAATTCAAAAGACGTCCATATTTCTAAACGACAGTTTCAAGAGGCATATTTCACGCACATTAGTGTTCTGCTTCTTTTTCTTTCTTTCTTTCTTGGTTAAAAAAACGGGAATGGAATAAGGCAACCCTCAGAATGGGCGAAAACGTTCACAAACGAATCAATGGACAAAGGTTTAAGCTCCAATATATAAAAAAACAGCTCATGCAGCTTAATATTAATAAAACAAACAACCCAATACAAAAATGGGCATAAGATCTAAATAGACGTTTCTTCAAAGAAGACACAGAGATGGCCAAGACGCACATGAAAAGCTGCTCAACATCACTAATTATTAGAGAAATGCAAATCAAAACTACAAAGAGGTAAGACCTCACACCTGTTAGAATCGGCATCATCAGATAATCTACAAACAACAAATTCTGGGGAGGGTGTGGACAAAAGGAACCCTCTACCTCTATTGGTGGGAATGTAAATTGATACAGTCACTATGGAGAACAGTATGGAGGTTCCTTTAAAAAACTAAAAAGAGAATTACCATAGGATCCAGCAATCCAACTTCTGGGCATATACCCAGAGAAAACCAAAAATCACAGAGACACATTCACCACAATGTTCATTGCAGCACTATTTACAATAGCCAGGTAATGGAAGCAACCTAAATGCCCACAGACAGACGAATGGATAAAGATGTGGTACATATATAATATGGAATATTATTTCAGCCATAAAAAGGAATGAAACTGGGTCATTTGTAGAGAAGTTGATGGATCTAGAGACTGTCATACAGAGTGAAATAAGTCAGAAAGAGAAAAACAAATATTGTATATTAATGCCTATATGTGGAACCTAGAAAAATGGTACAGATGAACTGGTTTGCAGGGCAGAAATAGAGACACAGAGGTAGAAAACAAACGTATGGACACAATGTGGGGGAAGCCATGGGTTGGTGGTTGTGGAATGAGTTGAGAGATTGGGATTGACCTGTATATATGTATATGCATAAAATAGATAACTAATAATAACCTACTGTATAAAAAAATAAATAAAATTAAATTTCAAAATTTTTAAAAATAAAATGTAAAAATAAAACACAAAAAGAGTTCTTCCATTCACCCTGATGTATTTATAAGAATGAATTATTTCCATGCTTATATCTATAAATACATAAAAGAGGAATAAAATCTAACTTGAACCAAAAAAGAAAAAAAAAACTGAACCTAACAGTTATACGGAGGAAAACACTACCAAGGCACTTGCTCCAGTGGTAAACAATTCTGAAATTGGTCAGAGGTGGGGAATCATCTCCCATACAGCCAGCAGCCCCGCCCACCCACGCAAGGAGCGTCCTTATTGCAAAGCTGGGAGACCGTGCCGAGGCCTCTGTGAGTAAACGTGAGCTGAGCCCCAGGCCAGATGCTGCTGAACAGTTCCCACCCATCCCAGGTGAAACACCTCAATATGTACAAGGGCTTGAAAGCCTAGAGGAAGGGCCGTGGAGCCACACCAGCGACAGCACACAGGCCAACTTGGTGCCTGCAGGTCAGCCAGGATGGTCCTGGCCACGGGCGCTCTTCTGGAAGCTTTCCATTGCCCTGCCTGAGATACCCCTCCAGTCCCGGCACCAACTCCTTTTTTTCCTTACTCACCTCAGCCCGGAGAGATATTCCAATGGAGTTATGGGTGACACATCCTCTTCTTTACAGGTGGCAGCCTGGCAACTCCTGCCGAAAGTCCAGCAGAGCCCCACTCACACCGGGCCACCCACAAAGCCGTGGACCCTCACACCCTCCCACCAGCACAGCCCCGAGACTGCTGACGGGGCAGAGAATATGGAGTCAGGCACAGCTGCAGGGGCTATTGCTGCCTGGAGTGCTATTTATATTGATCTCAACCCAGGCACACCTGGGGAGGGCTTGCCGGCAGGGTCAGGCTGCCCAGGTCAGCTAATCCTCAGCCCTCAGGGAATCACATTGCAGAAAATGGACCTCGCTAAGACAGAATATTCGCCAAGGAAAAAAAGGACACAATGCCATTTGCAGCACCGTAGATGAGTCTCGAGGTAATCACGTGACTTGGAGTAAGTCAGAAAGTGAAAGACACATATCATATCATATCACTTATAGGTGTTACCTATAAGTTGATACCAGGGCAGATATTTCCACGGAGAAGGGCAATCACAGATTCATTAAACAAACTTATGGTTCACCAAAGGAAAGGTGTGAGGATTGAATTCATTACGATATTGGGGTTAACAGACATATACAAACACAGTAGACGTATATAATCACCAAAGACCTACGGAGTACCAAGAGAAGACTACTCAACATTCTGTCATAACGTACATGGGAAAAGGATCCCAGGAAGAACAGACATATGTATATGTGTAAAAGAACCACCTCTTGCACACCTACAACAAGCTAAACGTTGTACTCAAACTTGCTGTAATAAAAAATAAAAAATTAAATTAAAAACACGAACAAGAAGTAGTGAGACACACTTGAGGGGCTTTCTCCTGGCACATTCCGTTCTACATTCCAATCTAGAACGCGACTTCCATTGAGGCTCTGCTGCCCTAGTAACCAGATTTGGTAAGGGAGATCTGCTGCCACCTTGTGGCCGTTTCACACAACAGCAGCTTTAATCCCAGCGCTAATGATCAGTGGATATTCAAAATCATTACAGGCCTGTAAATGACACCTGCCATGAAAACAAATCCAGGGGTCATATATCGACCAAAAAATTCAAAAGACGTCCATATTTCAAAACGACAGTTTCAAGAGGCATATTTCACGCACATTAGTGTTCTGCTTCTTTTGCTTTCTTTCTTCCTTTGTTAAAAGTACGGGAATGGATAAAGGCAACCCTCAGAATGGGCGTAAATGTTCACAAACGAATCAATGGACAAAGGTTTAATCTCCAATATATATAAACAGCTCATGCAGCTTAATATTAATAAAACAAACAACCCAATACAAAAATGGGCAGAAGATCTAAATAGACGTTTCTTCAAAGATGACACAGAGATGGCCAAGACGCACATGAAAAGCTGCTCAACATCACTTATTATTAGAGAAATGCAAATCAAAACTACAATGAGGTAAGACCTCACACCTGTTAGAATCGGCATCATCAGATAATCTACAAACAACAAATTCTGGGGAGGGTGTGGACAAAAGGAACCCTCTTCCGCTATTGGTGGGAATGAAAATTGATACAGTCACTATGGAGAACAGTATGGAGGTTCCTTTAAAAAACTAAAAAGAGAATTACCATAGGATCCAGCAATCCAACTTCTGGGCATATACCCAGAGAAAACCAAAAATCACAGAGACACATTCACCACAATGTTCATTGCAGCACTATTTACAATAGCCAGGTAATGGAAGCAACCTAAATGCCCACAGACAGACGAATGGATAAAGATGTGGTACATATATAATATGGAATATTATTTCAGCCATAAAAAGGAATGAAACTGGGTCATTTGTAGAGAAGTTGATGGATCTAGAGACTGTCATACAGAGTGAAATAAGTCAGAAAGAGAAAAACAAATATTGTATATTAATGCCTATATGTGGAACCTAGAAAAATGGTACAGATGAACTGGTTTGCAGGGCAGAAATAGAGACACAGAGGTAGAGAACAAACGTATGGACACAATGTGGGGGAAGCCATGGGGTGGTGGTGGTGGAATGAGTTGAGAGATTGGGATTGACCTGTATATATGTATATGCATAAAATAGATAACTAATAATAACCTACTGTATAAAAAAATAAATAAAATTAAATTTCAAAATTTTTAAAAATAAAATGTAAAAATAAAACAGAAAAACAGTTCTTCCATTCACCCTGATGTATTTATAAGAATGAATTATTTCCATGCTTATATCTATAAATACATAAAAGAGGAATAAAATCTAACTTGAACCAAAAAAGAAAAAAAAAACTGAACCTAACAGTTATACAGAGGAAAACACTACCAAGGCACTTGCTCCAGTGATAAACAATTCTGAAATTGGTCAGAGGTGGGGAATCATCTCCCATACAGCCAGCAGCCCCGCCCGCCCACGCAAGGAGCGTCCTTATTGCAAAGCTGGGAGACCCTGCCGAGGCCTCTGTGAGTAAACGTGAGCTCTGCCCCAGGCCAGATGCTGCTGAACAGTTCCCACTCATCCCAGGTGAAACACCTCAATATGTACAAGGGCTTGAAAGCCTAGAGGAAGGGCCGTGGAGCCACACCAGCGACAGCACACAGGCCAACTTGGTGCCTGCAGGTCAGCCAGGATGGTCCTGGCCACGGGCGCTCTTCTGGAAGCTTTCCATTGCCCTGCCTGAGATACCCCTCCTGTCCCGGCCCCCACTCCTTTTTTTCCTTACTCACCTCAGCCCGGAGAGATATTCCAGTGGAAGTTATGGGTGACACATCCTCTTCTTTACAGGTGGCAGCCTGGCAACTCCTGCCGAAAGTCCAGCAGAGCCCCACTCACACCGGGCCACCCACAATGCCGTGGACCCTCACACCCTCCCACCAGCACAGCCCCGAGACTGCTGACGGGGCAGAGAATATGGAGTCAGGCACAGCTGCAGGGGCTATTGCTGCCTGGAGTGCTATTTATATTGATCTCAACCCAGGCACACCTGGGGAGGGCTTGCCGGCAGGGTCAGGCTGCCCAGGTCAGCTAATCCTCAGCCCTCAGGGAATCACATTGCAGAAAATGGACCTCGCTAAGACAGAATATTCGCCAAGGAAAAAAAGGACACAATGCCATTTGCAGCACCGTAGATGAGTCTCGAGGTAATCACGTGACTTGTAGTAAGTCAGAAAGTGAAAGACACATATCATATCATATCACTTATAGGTGTTACCTATAAGTTGATACCAGGGCAGATATTTCCACGGAGAAGGGCAATCACAGATTCATTAAACAAACTTATGGTTCACCAAAGGAAAGGTGTGAGGATTGAATTCATTACGATATTGGGGTTAACAGACATATACAAACACAGTAGACGTATATAATCACCAAAGACCTACGGAGTACCAAGAGAAGACTACTCAACATTCTGTCATAACGTACATGGGAAAAGGATCCCAGGAAGAACAGACATATGTATATGTGTAAAAGAACCACCTCTTGCACACCTACAACAAGCTAAACGTTGTACTCAAACTTGCTGTAATAAAAAATAAAAAATTAAATTAAAAACACGAACAAGAATTAGTGAGACACACTTGAGGGGCTTTTTCCTGGCACATTCCGTTCTACATTCCAATCTAGAACGCGACTTCCATTGAGGCTCTGCTGCCCTAGTAACCAGATTTGGTAAGGGAGATCTGCTGCCACCTTGTGGCCGTTTCACACAACAGCAGCTTTAATCCCAGCGCTAATGATCAGTGGATATTCAAAATCATTACAGGCCTGTAAATGACACCTGCCATGAAAACAAATCCTGGGGTCATATATCGAACAAAAAATTCAAAAGACGTCCATATTTCAAAACGACAGTTTCAAGAGGCATATTTCACGCACATTAGTGTTCTGCTTCTTTTGCTTTCTTTCTTCCTTTGTTAAAAGTACGGGAATGGATAAAGGCAACCCTCAGAATGGGCGTAAACGTTCACAAACGAATCAATGGACAAAGGTTTAATCTCCAATATATATAAACAGCTCATGCAGCTTAATATTAATAAAACAAACAACCCAATACAAAAATGGGCAGAAGATCTAAATAGACGTTTCTTCAAAGATGACACAGAGATGGCCAAGACGAACATGAAAAGCTGCTCAACATCACTAATTATTAGAGAAATGCAAATCAAAACTACAATGAGGTAAGACCTCACACCTGTTAGAATCGGCATCATCAGATAATCTACAAACAACAAATTCTGGGGAGGGTGTGGACAAAAGGAACCCTCTTCCGCTATTGGTGGGAATGAAAATTGATACAGTCACTATGGAGAACAGTATGGAGGTTCCTTTAAAAAACTAAAAAGAGAATTACCATAGGATCCAGCAATCCAACTTCTGGGCATATACCCAGAGAAAACCAAAAATCACAGAGACACATTCACCACAATGTTCATTGCAGCACTATTTACAATAGCCAGGTAATGGAAGCAACCTAAATGCCCACAGACAGACGAATGGATAAAGATGTGGTACATATATAATATGGAATATTATTTCAGCCATAAAAAGGAATGAAACTGGGTCATTTGTAGAGAAGTTGATGGATCTAGAGACTGTCATACAGAGTGAAATAAGTCAGAAAGAGAAAAACAAATATTGTATATTAATGCCTATATGTGGAACCTAGAAAAATGGTACAGATGAACTGGTTTGCAGGGCAGAAATAGAGACACAGAGGTAGAGAACAAACGTATGGACACAATGTGGGGGAAGCCATGGGGTGGTGGTGGTGGAATGAGTTGAGAGATTGGGATTGACCTGTATATATGTATATGCATAAAATAGATAACTAATAATAACCTACTGTATAAAAAAATAAATAAAATTAAATTTCAAAATTTTTAAAAATAAAATGTAAAAATAAAACAGAAAAAAAGTTCTTCCATTCACCCTGATGTATTTATAAGAATGAATTATTTCCATGCTTATATCTATAAATACACAAAAGAGGAATAAAATCTAACTTGAACCAAAAAAGAAAAAAAAAACTGAACCTAACAGTTATACAGAGGAAAACACTACCAAGGCACCTGCTCCAGTGGTAAACAATTCTGAAATTGGTCAGAGGTGGGGAATCATCTCCCATACAGCCAGCAGCCCCGCCCGCCCACGCAAGTAGCGTCCTTATTGCAAAGCTGGGAGACCGTGCCTTGGCCTCTGTGAGTAAACGTGAGCTGAGCCCCAGGCCAGATGCTGCTGAACTGTTCCCACCCTTCCCAGGTGAAACACCTCAATATGTACAAGGGCTTGAAAGCCTAGAGGAAGGGCCGTGGAGCCACACCAGCGATAGCACGCAGGCCAACTTGGTGCCTGCAGGTCAGCCAGGAAGGTCCTGGCTACGGGCGCTCTTCTGGAAGCTTTTCATTGCCCTGCCTGAGATACCCCTCCTGTCCCGGCCCCCACTCCTTTTTTCCTTACTCACCTCAGCCCGGAGAGATACTCCAGTGGAAGTTATGGGTGACACATCCTCTTCATTACACGTGGCAGCCTGGCAACTCCTGCAGAAAGTCCAGCAGAACCCCACTCACACCGGCCCACCCACAAAGCCGTGGACCCTCACACCCTCCCACCAGCACAGCCCCGAGACTGCCGACGGTGCAGAGAATATGGAGTCAGGCACAGCTGCAGGGGCTATTGCTGCCTGGAGTGCTGTTTATATTGACCTCAACACAGGCACACCTGGGGAGGGCTTGCCGGCAGGGTCAGGCTGCCCAGGTCAGCTAATCCTCAGCCCTCAGCGAATCACATTGCAGAAAATGGACCTCGCTAAGACAGAATATTCGCAAAGGAAAAAAAGGACACAATGCCATTTGCAGCACCTTAGATGAGTCTCGAGGTAATCACGTGACTTGTAGTAAGTCAGAAATTGAAAGACACATATCATATCATATCACTTATAGGTGTTACCTATAAGTTGATACCAGGGCAGATATTTCCACGGAGAAGGGCAATCACAGATTCATTAAACAAACTTATGGTTCACCAAAGGAAAGGTGTGAGGATTGAATTCATTACGATATTGGGGTTAACAGACATATACAAACACAGTAGACGTATATAATCACCAAAGACCTACGGAGTACCAAGAGAAGACTACTCAACATTCTGTCATAACGTACATGGGAAAAGGATCCAAGGAAGAACAGACATATGTATATGTGTAAAAGAACCACCTCTTGCACACCTACAACAAGCTAAACGTTGTACTCAAACTTGCTGTAATAAAAAATAAAAAATTAAATTAAAAACACGAACAAGAAGTAGTGAGACACACTTGAGGGGCTTTCTCCTGGCACATTCCGTTCTACATTCCAATCTAGAACGCGACTTCCATTGAGGCTCTGCTGCCCTAGTAACCAGATTTGGTAAGGGAGATCTGCTGCCACCTTGTGGCCGTTTCACACAACAGCAGCTTTAATCCCAGCGCTAATGATCAGTGGATATTCAAAATCATTACAGGCCTGTAAATGACACCTGCCATGAAAACAAATCCTGGGGTCATATATCGACCAAAAAATTCAAAAGACGTCCATATTTCAAAACGACAGTTTCAAGAGGCATATTTCACGCACATTAGTGTTCTGCTTCTTTTGCTTTCTTTCTTTCTTTGTTAAAAGTACGGGAATGGATAAAGGAAACCCTCAGAATGGGCGAAAACGTTCACAAACGAATCAATGGACAAAGGTTTAATCTCCAATATATATAAACAGCTCATGCAGCTTAATATTAATAAAACAAACAACCCAATACAAAAATGGGCAGAAGATCTAAATAGACGTTTCTTCAAAGAAGACACAGAGATGGCCAAGACGCACATGAAAAGCTGCTCAACATCACTAATTATTAGAGAAATGCAAATCAAAACTACAATGAGGTAACACCTCACACCTGTTAGAATCAGCATCATCAGATAATCTACAAACAACAAATTCTGGGGAGGCTGTGGACAAAAGGAACCCTCTTCCGCTATTGGTGGGAATGTAAATTGATACAGTCACTATGGAGAACAGTATGGATGTTCCTTTAAAAACCTAAAAAGAGAATTACCATAGGATCCAGCAATCCAACTTCTGGGCATATACCCAGAGAAAACCAAAAATCACAGTGACACATTCACCACAATGTTCATTGCAGCACTATTTACAATAGCCAGGTAATGGAAGCAACCTAAATGCCCACAGACAGACGAATGGATAAAGATGTGGTACATATATAATATGGAATATTATTTCAGCCATAAAAAGGAATGAAACTGGGTCATTTGTAGAGAAGTTGATGGATCTAGAGACTGTCATACAGAGTGAAATAAGTCAGAAAGAGAAAAACAAATATTGTATATTAATGCCTATATGTGGAACCTAGAAAAATGGTACAGATGAACTGGTTTGCAGGGCAGAAATAGAGACACAGAGGTAGAGAACAAACGTATGGACACAATGTGGGGGAAGCCATGGGGTGGTGGTGGTGGAATGAGTTGAGAGATTGGGATTGACCTGTATATATGTATATGCATAAAATAGATAACTAATAATAACCTACTGTATAAAAAAATAAATAAAATTAAATTTCAAAATTTTTAAAAATAAAATGTAAAAATAAAACAGAAAAAAAGTTCTTCCATTCACACTGATGTATTTATAAGAATGAATTATTTCCATGCTTATATCTATAAATACATAAAAGAGGAATAAAATCTAACTTGAACCAAAAAAGAAAAAAAAAAACTGAACCTAACAGTTATACAGAGGAAAACACTACCAAGGCACTTGCTCCAGTGGTAAACAATTCTGAAATTTGTCAGAGGTGGGGAATCATCTCCCATACAGCCAGCAGCCCCACCCGCCCACGCAAGGAGCGTCCTTATTGCAAAGCTGGGAGACCGTGCTGAGGCCTCTGTGAGTAAACGTGAGCTGAGCCCCATGCCAGATGCTGCTGAACAGTTCCCACCCTTCCCAGGTGAAACACCTCAATATGTACAAGGGCTTGAAAGCCTAGAGGAAGGGCCGTGGAGCCACACCAGCGACAGCACGCAGGCCAACTTGGTGCCTGCAGGTCAGCCAGGATGGTCCTGGCCACGGGCGCTCTTCTGGAAGCTTTCCATTGCCCTGCCTGAGATACCCCTCCTGTCCAGGCCCCCACTCCTTTTTTTCCTTACTCACCTCAGCCCGGAGAGATATTCCAGTGGAAGTTATGGGTGACACATCCTCTTCTTTACAGGTGGCAGCCTGGCAACTCCTGCCGAAAGTCCAGCAGAGCCCCACTCACACCGGGCCACCCACAAAGCTGTGGACCCTCCCACCCTCCCACCAGCACAGCCCGGAGACTGCTGACGGGGCAGAGAATATGGAGTCAGGCACAGCTGCAGGGGCTATTGCTGCCTGGAGTGCTGTTTATATTGACCTCAACCCAGGCACACCTGGGGAGGGCTTGCCGGCAAGGTCAGGCTGCCCAGGTCAGCTAATCCTCAGCCCTCAGGGAATCACATTGCAGAAAATGGCCCTCGCTAAGACAGAATATTCGCCAAGGAAAAAAAGGACACAATGCCATTTGCAGAACCATAGATGAGTCTCGAGGTAATCACGTGACTTGGAGTAAGTCAGAAAGTGAAAGACACATATCATATCATATCACTTATAGGTGTTACCTATAAATTGATACCAGGGCAGATATTTCCACGGAGAAGGGCAATCACAGATTCATTAAACAAACTTATGGTTCACCAAAGGAAAGGTGTGAGGATTGAATTCATTACGATATTGGGGTTAACAGACATATACAAACACAGTAGACGTATATAATCACCAAAGACCTACGGAGTACCAAGAGAAGACTGCTCAACATTCTGTCATAACGTACATGGGAAAAGGATCCCAGGAAGAACAGACATATGTATATGTGTAAAAGAACCACCTCTTGCACACCTACAACAAGCTAAACGTTGTACTCAAACTTGCTGTAATAAAAAATAAAAAATTAAATTAAAAACACGAACAAGAAGTAGTGAGACACACTTGACGGGCTTTCTCCTGGCACATTCCGTTCTACATTCCAATCTAGAACGCGACATCCATTGAGGCTCTGCTGCCCTAGTAACCAGATTTGGTAAGGGAGAACTGCTGCCACCTTGTGGCCGTTTCACACAACAGCAGCTTTAATCACAGCGCTAATGGTCGGTGGATATTCCAAATCATTACAGGCCTGTAAATGACACCTGCCCTGAAAACAAATCCTGGGGTCATATATCGACCAAAAAATTCAAAAGACGTCCATATTTCAAAACGACAGTTTCAAGAGGCATATTTCACGCACATTACTGATCTGCTTCTTTTGCTTTCTTTCTTTCTTTGTTAAAAAAACGGGAATGGATAAAGGCAACCCTCAGAATGGGCGAAAACGTTCACAAACGAATCAATGGACAAAGGTTTAATCTCCAATATATATAAACAGCTCATGCAGCTTAATATTAATAAAACAAACAACCCAATACAAAATTGGGCAGAAGATCTAAATAGACGTTTCTTCAAAGAAGACACAGAGATGACCAAGACGCACAGGAAAAGCTGCTCAACATCACTAATTATTAGAGAAATGCAAATCAAAACTACAATGAGGTAAGACCTCACACCTTTTAGAATCGGCATCATCAGATAATCTACAAACAACAAATTCTGGGGAGGGTGTGGACAAAAGGAACCCTCTTTCGCTATTGGTTGGAATGTAAATTGATACAGTCACTATGGAAAACAGTATGGAGGTTCCTTTAAAAAAGTAAAAAGAGAATTACCATAGGATCCAGCAATCCCACTTCTGGGCATATACCCAGAGAAAACCATAAATCACAAAGACACATTTCACCACAATGTTCATTGCAGCACTAGTTACAATAGCCAGGTAATGGAAGCAACCTAAATGCCCACAGACAGGCGAATGGATAAAGATGTGGTACATATATAAAATGGAATATTACTCAGCCATAAAAAGGAATGAAACTCGGTCATTTGTAGAGAAGTTGATGGATCTAGACACTGTCATACAGAGTGAAGTAAGTCAGAAAGAGAAAAACAAATATTGTATATTAATGCCTATATGTGGAACCTAGAAAAATGGTACAGATGAACTGGTTTGCAGGGCAGAAATAGAGACACAGAGGTAGAGAACAAACGTATGGACACAAAGTGGGGGAAGCCATGGGGTGGTGGTGGTGGGATGAGTTGGGAGATTGGGATTGACCTGTATACATGGCTATGCATACAACAGATAACTAATAATAACCTACTGTTTAAAAAAAAATAAATAAAGTTAAATTTCAAAATTTTTAAAAATAAAATGTAAAAATACAACAGAAAAAAAGTTCTTCCATTCACACTGATGTATTTATAAGAATGAATTATTTCCATGCTTATATCTATAAATACATAAAAGAGGAATGAAATCTAACTTGAACCAAAAAAGAAAAATAAAAACTGAACCTAACAGTTATACAGAGGAAAACACTACCAAGGCACTTGCTCCAGTGGTAAACAATTCTGAAATTGGTCAGAGGTGGGGAATCATCTCCCATACAGCCAGCAGCCCCGCCCGCCCACGCAAGAGCGTCCTTATTGCAAAGCTGGGAGACCGTGCCGAGGCCTCTGTGAGTAAACGTGAGCTGAGCCTCAGGCCAGATGCTGCTGAACAGTTCCCACCCTTCCCAGGTGAAACACCTGAATATGTACAAGGGCTTGAAAGCCTAGAGGAAGGGCCGTGGAGCCACACTAGCGACAGCACGCCGGCCAACTTGGTGCCTGCAGGTCAGCCAGGATGGTCCTGGCCACGGGCGCTCTTCTGGAAGCTTTCCATTGCCCTGCCTGAGATACCCCTCCTGTCCCGGCCACCACTCCTATTCTTCCTTACTCACCTCAGCCCGGAGAGATATTCCACTGGAAGTTATGGGTGACACATCCTCTTCTTTACAGGTGGCAGCCTGGCAACTCCTGCTGAAAGTCCAGCAGAGCCCCACTCACACCGGGCCACCCTCAAAGCAGTGGACCCTCCAACCCTCCCACTAGCACAGCCCCGAGTCTGCTGACAGGGCAGAGAATATGGAGTCAGGCACAGCTGCAGGGGCTATTGCTGCCTGGAGTGCTGTTTATATTGACCTCAACCCAGGCACACCTGGGGAGGGATTGCCGGCAGGGTCAGGCTGCCCAGGTCAGCTAATCCTCAGCCCTAGGGAATCACATTGCAGAAACTGGACCTCACTAATACAGAATATTCCCCAGGGGAAAAAAGGACACAATGCCATTTGCAGCACCGTAGATGAGTCTAGAGGTAATCACGTGACTTTGAGTAAGCCAGAAAGTGAAAGACACATATCATATCATATCACTTATAGGTGTTACCTATATATTGATACCAGGGCAGATATTTCCACGGAGAAGGGCAATCACAGATTCATTAAACAAATTATGGTTCACCAAAGGAAAGGTGTGAGGATTGAATTCATTACGATATTGGCGTTAACAGACATATACAAACACAGTAGACGTAAATAATCACCAAACACCTACGGAGTACCAAGAGAAGACTACTCAACATTCTGTCATAACGTACATGGGAAAAGGATCCCAGGAAGAACAGACATATGTATATGTGTAAAAGAACCACCTCTTGCACACCTACAACAAGCTAAACGTTGTACTCAAACTTGCTGTAATAAAAAATAAAAATTAAATTAAAAACACGAACAAGAAGTAGTGAGACACACTTGAGGGGCTTTCTCCTGGCACATTCCGTTCTACATTCCAATCTAGAACGCGACCTCTATTGAGGCTCTGCTGCCCTAGTAACCAGATTTGGTAAGGGAGAACTGCTGCCACCTTGTGGCCTTTTCACACAACAGCAGCTTTAATCCCAGCGCTAATGGTCAGAGGATATTCCAAATCTTTACAGGCCTGTAAATGACACCTGCCCTGAAAACAAATCCTGGGGTCATATATCGACCAAAAAATTCAAAAGACGTCCATATTTCAAAACGACAGTTTCAAGAGGCATATTTCACGCACATTAGTGTTCTGCTTCTTTTGCTTTCTTTCTTTCTTTGTTAAAAAAACGGGAATGGAAAAAGGCAACCCTCAGAATGGGCAAAAAGGTTCACAAACGAATCAATGGACAAAGGTTTAATCTCCAATAATATAAACAGCACATGCAGCTTAATATTAATAAAACAAACAACCCAATACAAAAATGGGCAGAAGATCTAAATAGACGTTTCTTCAAAGAAGACACAGAGATGGCCAAGACGCACATGAAAAGCTGCTCAACATCACTAATTATTAGAGAAATGCAAATCAAAACTGCAATGAGGTAAGACCTCACACCTGTTAGAATCGGCATCATCAGATAATCTACAAACAACAAATTCTGGGGAGGGTGTGGACAAAAGGAACCCTCTTCCGCTATTGGTGGGAATGTAAATTGATACAGTCACTATGGAGAACAGTATGGAGGTTCCTTTAAAAAACTAAAAAGAGAATTACCATAGGATCTAGCAATCCCACTTCTGGGCATATACCCAGAGAAAACCATAAATCACAAAGACACATTCACCACAATGTTCATTGCAGCACTATTTACAATAGCCAGGTAATGGAAGCAACCTAAATGGCCACAGACAGACGAATGCATAAAGATGTGGTACATATATAAAATGGAATATTACTCAGCCATAAAAAGGAATGAAACTGGGTCATTTTTAGAGAAGTTGATGGATCTAGAGACTGTCATACAGAGTGAAGTAAGTCAGAAAGAGAAAAACAAATATTGTATATTAATGCCTATATGTGGAACCTAGAAAAATGGTACAGATGAACTGGTTTGCAGGGCAGAAATAGAGACACAGAGGTAGAGAACAAACGTATGGACACAAAGTGGGGGAAGCCATGGGGTGGTGGTGGTGGGATGAGTTGGGAGATTGGGATTGACCTGTATACATATATATGCATAAAATAGATAACTAATAATAAACTACTGTATAAAAAAATAAATAAAATTAAATTTCAAAATTTTTAAAAATAAAATGTAAAAATAAAACAGAAAAAAATTCTTCCATTCACACTGATGTATTTATAAGAATGAATTATTTCCATGCTTATATCCATAAATACATAAAACAGGAATAATATCTAACTTGAACCAAAAAAGAAAAAAAAACTGAACCTAACAGTTATACAGAGGAAAACACTACCAAGGCACTTGCTCCAGTGGTAAACAATTCTGAAATTGTTGAGAGGTGGGGAATCATCTCCCATACAGCCAGCAGCCCCGCCCGCCCACGCAAGGAGCATCCTTATTGCAAAGCTGGGGGACTGTGCCGAGTCCTCTCTGAGTAAACGTGAGCTGAGCCCCAGGCCAGCTGCTGCTGAACTGTTCCCACCCTTCCCAGGTGAAACACCTGAATATGTACAAGGGCTTGAAAGCCTAGAGGAAGCGCCGTGGAGCCACACTAGCAACAGCACGCAGGCCAACTTGGTGCCTACATGTCAGCTAGGATGGTCCTGGCCACGGGCGCTCTTCTGGAAGCTTTCCAATGCCCTGCCTGAGATACCCCTCCTGTCCCGGGCCCCACTCCTATTCTTCCTTACTCACCTCAGCCCGGAGAGATATTCCAGTGGAAGTTATGGGTGACACATCCTCTTCTTTACAGGTGGCAGCCTGGCAACTCCTGCTGAAAGTCCAGCAGAGCCCCACTCACACCGGGCAACCCTCAAAGCAGTGGACCCTCCAACCCTCCCACTAGCACAGCCCCGAGACTGCTGACAGGGCAGAGAATATGGAGTCAGGCACAGCTGCAGGGGCTATTGCTGCCTGGTGTGCTGTTTATATTGACATCAACCGAGGCACACCTGGGGAGGGCTTGCCGGCAGGGTCAGGCTGCCCGGGTCAGCTAATCCTCAGCCCTCAGGGAATCACATTGCAGAAACTGGACCTCACTAAGACAGAATATTCGCCAAGTGAAAAAAGGACACAATGCCATTTGCTGCACCGTAGATGAGACTAGAAGTAATCACGTGACTTTGAGTAAGTCAGAGAGTGAAAGACACATATCATATCATATCACTTATAGGTGTTACCTATAAATTGATACCAGGGCAGATATTTCCACGGAGAAGGGCAATCACAGATTCATTAAACAAATTATGGTTCACCAAAGGAAAGGTGTGAGGATTGAATTCATTACGATATTGGCGTTAACAGACATATACAAACACAGTAGACGTAAATAATCACCAAAGACCTACGGAGTACCAAGAGAAGACTACTCAACATTCTGTCATAAGGTACATGGGAAAAGGATCCCAGGAAGAACAGACATATGTATACGTGTAAAAGAACCACCTCTTGCACACCTACAACAAGCTAAACGTTGTACTCAAACTTGCTGTAATAAAAAATAAAAATTAAATTAAAAACACGAACAAGAAGTAGTGAGACACACTTGAGGGGCTTTCTCCTGGCACATTCCGTTCTACATTCCAATCTAGAACGCGACTTCCATTGAGGCTCTGCTGCCCTAGTAACCAGATTTGGTAAGGGAGAACTGCTGCCACCTTGTGGCCGTTTCACACAACAGCAGCTTTAATCCCAGCGCTAATGGTCAGTGGATATTCCAAATCATTAGAGGCCTGTAAATGACACCTGCCCTGAAAACAAATCCTGGGGTCATATATCGACCAAAAAATTCAAAAGACGTCCATATTTCAAAACGACAGTTTCAAGAGGCATATTTCACGCACATTAGTGTTCTGCTTCTTTTGCTTTCTTTCTTTCTTGGTTAAAAAAACGGGAATGGAAAAAGGCAACCCTCAGAATGGGCGAAAACGTTCACAAACGAATCAATGGACAAAGGTATAATCTCCAATATATATAAACAGCTCATGCAGCTTAATATTAATAAAACAAACAACCCAATACAAAAATGAGCAGAAGATCTAAATAGACGTTTCTTCAAAGAAGACACAGAGATGGCCAAGACGCACATGAAAAGCTGCTCAACATCACTAATTATTAGAGAAATGCAAATCAAAACTACAATGAGGTAAGACCTCACACCTGTTAGAATCGACATCATCAGATAATCTACAAACAACAAATTCTGGGGAGGGTGTGGACAAAAGGAACCCTCTTCCGCTATTGGTGGGAATGTAAATTGATACAGTCACTATGGAGAACAGTATGGAGGTTCCTTTAAAAAACTAAAAAGAGAATTACCATAGGATCCAGCAATCCCACTTCTGGGCATATACCCAGAGAAAACCATAAATCACAGAGACATATTCACCACAATGTTCATTGCAGCACTATTTACAATAGCCAGGTAATGGAAGCAACCTAAATGGCCACAGACAGACGAATGGATAAAGATGTGGTACATATATAATATGGAATATTACTTCAGGCATAAAAAGTAATGAAACAGGGTCATTTGTAGAGAAGTTGATGGATCTAGAGACTGTCATACAGAGTGAAGTAAGTCAGAAAGAGAAAAACAAATATTGTATATTAATGCCTATATGTGGAACCTAGAAAAATGGTACAGATGAACTGGTTTGCAGGGCAGAAATAGAGACACAGAGGTAGAGAACAAACGTAGACACAAAGTGGGGGAAGCCATGGGGTGGTGGTGGTGGGATGAGTTGGGAGATTGGGATTGTCCTGTATACATGTCTATGCATAAAATAGATAACTAATAATAACCTACTGTATAAAAAAAATAAATAAAATTAAATTTCATAAATTTTAAAAATAAAATGTAAAAATAAAAGAGAAAAAATGTTCTTCCATTCACACTGATGTATTTATAAGAATGAATTACTTCCATGCTTATATCTATAAATTCATAAAAGAGGAATAAAATCTAACTTGAACCAAAAGAAAAAAAAAGCTGAACCTAATAGGTATACAGAGGAAAACACTACCAAGGCACTTGCTCCAGTGGTAAACAATTCTGAAATTGGTCAGAGGTGGGGAATCATCTCCCATACAGCCAGCAGCCTCGCCCACCAACGCAAGGAGCGTCCTTATTGCAAAGCTGGGAGACAGTGCCGAGGCCTCTGTGAGTAAACGTGAGCTGAGCCCCAGGCCAGATGCTGCTGAACAGTTCCCACCCTTCCAGGTGAAACACCTGAATATGTACAAGGGCTTGAAAGCCTAGAGGAAGGGCCGTGGAGCCACACCAGCGACAGCACGCAGGCCAACTTGGTGCCTGCAGGTCAGCCAGGATGGTCCTGGCCACGGGCGCTCTTCTGGAAGCTTTCCATTGCCCTGCCTGAGATACCCCTCCTGTCCCGGCCCCCACTCCTTTTTTTCATTCCTCACCTCAGCCCGGAGAGGTATTCCAGTGGAAGTTATGGGTGACACATCCTCTTCTTTACAGGTGGCAGCCTGGCAACTCCTGCCGAAAGTCCAGCAGAGCCCCACTCACACCGGGCCACCCACAAGGCCGGGGACCCTCACACCCTCCCACCAGCACAGCCCCGAGACTGCTGACGGGGCAGAGAATATGGAGTCAGGCACAGCTGCAGGGCCTATTGCTGCCTGGAGTGCTGTTTATATTGACCTCAACCCAGGTACACATGGGGAGGTCTTGCCGGCAGGGTCAGGCTGCCCAGGTCAGCTAATCCTCAGCCCTCAGGGAATCACATTGCAGAAAATGGACCTCACTAAGACAGAATATTCGCCAAGGAAAAAAAGGACACACTGCCATTTGCATCACCGTAGATGTGTCTAGAGGTAATCACGTGACTTGTAGTTAGTCAGAAAGTGAAAGACACATATCGTATCATATCACTTATAGGTGTTACCTATAAATTGATACCAGGGCAGATATTTCCACGGAGAAGGGCAATCACAGATTCATTAAAGAAATTATGGTTCACCAAAGGAATGTTGTGAGGATTGAATTCATCACGATATTGGGGTTAACAGACATATACAAACACAGTAGACGTATATAATCACCAAAGACATACGGAGTACCAAGAGAAGACTACTCAACATTCTGTCATAACGTACATGGGAAAAGGATCCCAGGAAGAACAGACATATGTATATGTGTAAAAGAACCACCTCTAGCACACCTACAACAAGCTAAACGTTGTACTCAAACTTGCTGTAATAAAAAATAAAAGATTAAATTAAAAACAAGAACAAGAAGTAGTGAGACACACTTGAGGGGCTTTCTCCTGGCACATTCCATTCTAAATTCCAATCTAGAACACGACTTCCATTGAGGCTCTGTTGCCCTAGTAACCAGAATTGGTAAGGGAGAACTGCTGCCACCTTGTGGCCGTTTCACACAGCAGCAGCTTTAATCCCAGCACTAATGGTCAGTGGATATTCAAAATCATTGCAGGCCTGTAAATGACACCTGCCCTGAAAACAAATCCTGGGGTCACATATCGACCAAAAAATTCAAAGGACGTCCATATTTCAAAACGACCGTTTCAAAAGGCATATTTTATGCACATTAGTTTTCTGCTTCTTTTTCTTTATTTCTTTTTTGGTTAAAAAAATGGGAATGGAAAAAGGCATCCCTCAAAAGGGGCGAAAATAGTTGCAAACGAATCAATGCACAAAGGTTTAATGTCCAATATATATAAACAGCTCATGCAGCTTAATATTAAAAAAACAAACAACCCAATACAAAAATGGGCAGAAGATCTAAAGAGACGCTTCTTCAAATAAGACACAGAGATGGCCAAGATGCACCTGAAAAGCTGCTCAACAGCATTAATTATTAGAGAAATGCAAATCAAAACTACAATGAGTTATCACCTCACACCTGTTAGAATCGGCATCATCAGAAAATCTAGAAACAACAAATTCTGGGGAGGGTGTGGACAAAAGGAGCCCTCTTCCACTATTGGTGGGAATGTAAATTGATACAGTCACTATGGAGAACACTATGGAGTTTCCTTAAAAAAACTAGAAATAGAATTACCATCTGATCCAGCAATCCCACTTCTGGGCATATACCCAGAGAAAACCATAAATCAAAAAGGCACATTCACCACAATGTTCATTGCAGCACTATTTACAATAGCCAGGTAATGGAAGCAACCTAAATGCCCACAGACAGATGAACGGATAAAATTGGGGTACATATATAAAATGGAATATTACTCGGCCATATAAAGGAATGAAACTGGGTCATTTGTAGAGACATCGATGGATCTAGAGACTGTCATACAGAATGAAGTAAGTCAGAAAGAGGAAAACAAATATTGTATATTAATGCATATATGTGGAACCTAAAAAATGGTACAGATGAACTGGTTTGCAAGGAAGAAATAGAGACACACAGGTAGAGAACAAACGTATGGACACCAAGTGTGGGAAGCCATGGGGTGGTGGTGGTGGGATGAGTTGGGAGATTGAGATTGACCTGTATACATGTATATGCATAAAATACATAACTAATAATAACCTGCTGTATAAAAAAGTAAATAAAATTAAATTTCAAAATTATAAAAAATAAAATTTAAATATAAAAGAGAAAAGAGTTCTTCCCTTCACACAGATGTATTTATAGGAATGAATTATTTCCATGCTTATATCTATAAATACATAAAAGTGGAATAAAAGCTAACTTGAACCATAAAAGAAGAAAAACCTGAACCCACCAGTTATACAGAGGAAAACGCTATCAGGGCACTTGCTCCAGCGGTAAACAATTCTGAAATTGGTCAGAGGTGGGGAATCATCTCCCATACAGCTAGCAACCCACCCCCCACACAAGGAGCGTCCTCATTGCAAAGCTGGGGGACCGTGCCAAGGCATCTCTGAATAAAGGTGAGCTGAGCCCCAGGCCAGCTGCTGCTGAACTGTTCCCACCCTTCCCAGGTAAAACACCTGAATATGTACAAGGGCTTGAAAGACTAGAGGAAGGGCCGTGGAGCCACACCAGCGACAGCACGCAGGCCAACTTGGTGCCTGCAGGCCAGCAAGGGAGGTCCTGGCCCCGGGCGCTCTTCCGGAAGCTTTCCATTGTCCTGCCTGAGATAACCCACCTGTCCCGGCCCACACTGCTTTTTTCCTTCCTCACCTCTGTCCGGTGAGAAATTCCAGCGGAAGGTATGGGTGACACATCCTCTTCTTTACAGGAGGCAGCCTGGCAACTCCTGCAGAAAGGTCAGCAGAACCCCACTCACACCGGGCCACCAACAAAGCTGTGGCCCCTCACTCCCTCCCACCAGCACAGCCCCGAGACTGCTGACGGGGCAGAGAATATGGAGTCAGGCACAGCTTCAGGGGCTATTGCTGCCTGGAGCGCTGTTTATATTGACCTCAACTAGGCACACCTGGGGAGGGCCGGCCGGCAGGGTAAGGCTGCCCACGTCAGCTAATCCACAACCCGCAGGGAATCACATTGTTGAAAATGGACCTCGCTAAGTCAGAATAGAAGGCAAGGAAAAAAAGGACACAATGCCATTTGCAGCACCGTAGATGAGTCTAGAGGTAATCACGTGACATGTAGTAAGTCAGAAAGTGAAAGACACATATCATATCATATCACTTATAGGTGTTACCTAAAAATGGATACCAGGGCAGATATTTCCACGGAGAAGGGCAATCACAGCTTCATTAAACAAACTTATGGTTCACCAATGGAAAGGTGAGAGGATTGGTTTCATTACGATATCGGGGTTAACAGACTTATACAAACACAGGTGACATATATAATCACCAAAGAACTACGGAATACCAAAAGACTACTCAACATTCTGTGATAACGTACATGGGAAAAGGATCCCAGGAAAAACAGACATCTGTATATGTGTAAAAGAACCACATCTTCCACACCTCCAACAAGCCAAACATTGTAATCAAACTTGCTGTAATAAAAAATAAAAATTAAATTAAAAACACGAACCAGAAGTAGGGAGACAAACTTGAGGGGCTTTCTCCTGGCACATTCCATTCTAAATTCCAATCTAGAACACGACTTCCATTGAGGCTCTGTTGCCCTAGTAACCAGAATTGGTAAGGGAGAACTGCTGCCACCTTGTGGCCGTTTCACACAGCAGCAGCTTTAATCCCAGCGCTAATGGTCAGTGGATATTCAAAATCATTGCAGGCCTGTAAATGACACCTGCCCTGAAAACAAATCCTGGGGTCACATATCGACCAAAAAATTCAAAGGACGTCCATATTTCAAAACGACCGTTTCAAAAGGCATATTTTATGCACATTAGTGTTCTGCTTCTTTTTCTTTCTTTCTTTTTTGGTTAAAAAAACGGGAATGGAAAAAGGCATCCCTCAGAAGGGGCGAAAATAGTTGCAAACGAATCAATGGACAAAGGTTTAATGTCCAATATATATAAACAGCTCATGCAGCTTAATATTAAAAAAACGAACAACCCAATACAAAAATGGGCAGAAGATCTAAAGAGACGTTTCTTTAAAGAAGACACAGAGATGGCCAAGACGCACATGAAAAGCTGCTCAACAGCACTAATTATTAGAGAAATGCAAATCAAAACTACAATGAGGTATCACCTCACACCTGTTAGAATCGGCATCATCAGAAAATCTAGAAACAACAAATTCTGGGGAGGGTGTGGACAAAAGGAGCCCTCTTCCACTATTGGTGGGAATGTAAATTGATACAGTCAGTATGGAGAACACTATGGAGTTTCCTTAAAAAAACTAGAAATAGAATTACCATCTGATCCAGCAATCCCACTTCTGGGCATATACCCAGAGAAAACCATAAATCAAAAAGGCACATTCACCACAATGTTCATTGCAGCACTATTTACAATAGCCAGGTAATGGAAGCAACCTAAATGCCCACAGACAGATGAATGGATAAAATTGGGGTACACATATCAAATGGAATATTACTCGGCCATAAAAAGGAATGAAACTGGGTCATTTGTAGAGACATCGATGGATCTAGAGACTGTCATACAGAATGAAGTAAGTCAGAAAGAGGAAAACAAATATTGTATATTAATGCATATATGTGGAACCTAAAAAATGGTACAGATGAACTGGTTTGCAGGGAAGAAATAGTGACACACAGGTAGAGAACAAACGTATGGACACCAAGTGTGGGAAGCCATGGGGTGGTGGTGGTGGGATGAGTTGGGAGATTGAGATTGACCTGTATACATGTATATGCATAAAATACATAACTAATAATAACCTGCTGTATAAAAAAGTAAATAAAATTAAATTTCAAAATTATAAAAAATAAAATTTAAAAATAAAAGAGAAAAAAGTTCTTCCCTTCACACAGATGTATTTATAGGAATGAATTATTTCCATGCTTATATCTATAAATACATAAAAGAGGAATAAAAGCTAAGTTGAACCATAAAAGAAGAAAAACCTGAACCCACCAGTTATACAGAGGAAAACGCTATCAGGGCACTTGCTCCAGCGGTAAACAATTCTGAAATTGGTCAGAGGTGGGGAATCATCTCCCATACAGCTAGCAACCCACCCCCCACACAAGGAGCGTCCTCATTGCAAAGCTGGGGGACCGTGCCAAGGCATCTCTGAATAAAGGTGAGCTGAGCCCCAGGCCAGCTGCTGCTGAACTGTTCCCACCCTTCCCAGGTAAAACACCTGAATATGTACAAGGGCTTGAAAGACTAGAGGAAGGGCCGTGGAGCCACACCAGCGACAGCACGCAGGCCAACTTGGTGCCTGCAGGCCAGCAAGGGAGGTCCTGGCCCCGGGCGCTCTTCCGGAAGCTTTCCATTGTCCTGCCTGAGATACCCCACCTGTCCCGGCCCCCACTGCTTTTTTCCTTCCTCACCTCTGTCCGGAGAGAAATTCCAGCGGAAGGTATGGGTGACACATCCTCTTCTTTACAGGAGGCAGCCTGGCAACTCCTGCAGAAAGGTCAGCAGAACCCCACTCACACCGGGCCACCAACAAAGCTGTGGCCCCTCACTCCCTCCCACCAGCACAGCCCCGAGACTGCTGACGGGGCAGAGAATATGGAGTCAGGCACAGCTTCAGGGGCTATTGCTGCCTGGAGCGCTGTTTATATTGACCTCAACTAGGCACACCTGGGGAGGGCCGGCCGGCAGGGTAAGGCTGCCCACGTCAGCTAATCCACAACCCGCAGGGAATCACATTGTTGAAAATGGACCTCGCTAAGTCAGAATAGAAGGCAAGGAAAAAAAGGACACAATGCCATTTGCAGCACCGTAGATGAGTCTAGAGGTAATCACGTGACATGTAGTATGTCAGAAAGTGAAAGACACATATCATATCATATCACTTATAGGTGTTACCTAAAAATGGATACCAGGGCAGATATTTCCACGGAGAAGGGCAATCACAGCTTCATTAAACAAACTTATGGTTCACCAATGGAAAGGTGAGAGGATTGGTTTCATTACGATATCGGGGTTAACAGACTTATACAAACACAGGTGACATATATAATCACCAAAGAACTACGGAATACCAAAAGACTACTCAACATTCTGTGATAACGTACATGGGAAAAGGATCCCAGGAAAAACAGACATCTGTATATGTGTAAAAGAACCACATCTTCCACACCTCCAACAAGCCAAACATTGTAATCAAACTTGCTGTAATAAAAAATAAAAATTAAATTAAAAACACGAACCAGAAGTAGGGAGACAAACTTGAGGGGCTTTCTCCTGGCACATTCCATTCTAAATTCCAATCTAGAACACGACTTCCATTGAGGCTCTGTTGCCCTAGTAACCAGAATTGGTAAGGGAGAACTGCTGCCACCTTGTGGCCGTTTCACACAGCAGCAGCTTTAATCCCAGCGCTAATGGTCAGTGGATATTCAAAATCATTGCAGGCCTGTAAATGACACCTGCCCTGAAAACAAATCCTGGGGTCACATATCGACCAAAAAATTCAAAGGACGTCCATATTTCAAAACGACCGTTTCAAAAGGCATATTTTATGCACATTAGTGTTCTGCTTCTTTTTCTTTCTTTTTTGGTTAAAAAAACGGGAATGGAAAAAGGCATCCCTCAGAAGGGGCGAAAATAGTTGCAAACGAATCAATGGACAAAGGTTTAATGTCCAATATATATAAACAGCTCATGCAGCTTAATATTAAAAAAACGAACAACCCAATACAAAAATGGGCAGAAGATCTAAAGAGACGTTTCTTTAAAGAAGACACAGAGATGGCCAAGACGCACATGAAAAGCTGCTCAACAGCACTAATTATTAGAGAAATGCAAATCAAAACTACAATGAGGTATCACCTCACACCTGTTAGAATCGGCATCATCAGAAAATCTAGAAACAACAAATTCTGGGGAGGGTGTGGACAAAAGGAGCCCTCTTCCACTATTGGTGGGAATGTAAATTGATACAGTCAGTATGGAGAACACTATGGAGTTTCCTTAAAAAAACTAGAAATAGAATTACCATCTGATCCAGCAATCCCACTTCTGGGCATATACCCAGAGAAAACCATAAATCAAAAAGGCACATTCACCACAATGTTCATTGCAGCACTATTTACAATAGCCAGGTAATGGAAGCAACCTAAATGCCCACAGACAGATGAATGGATAAAATTGGGGTACACATATCAAATGGAATATTACTCGGCCATAAAAAGGAATGAAACTGGGTCATTTGTAGAGACATCGATGGATCTAGAGACTGTCATACAGAATGAAGTAAGTCAGAAAGAGGAAAACAAATATTGTATATTAATGCATATATGTGGAACCTAAAAAATGGTACAGATGAACTGGTTTGCAGGGAAGAAATAGTGACACACAGGTAGAGAACAAACGTATGGACACCAAGTGTGGGAAGCCATGGGGTGGTGGTGGTGGGATGAGTTGGGAGATTGAGATTGACCTGTATACATGTATATGCATAAAATACATAACTAATAATAACCTGCTGTATAAAAAAGTAAATAAAATTAAATTTCAAAATTATAAAAAATAAAATTTAAAAATAAAAGAGAAAAAAGTTCTTCCCTTCACACAGATGTATTTATAGGAATGAATTATTTCCATGCTTATATCTATAAATACATAAAAGAGGAATAAAAGCTAACTTGAACCATAAAAGAAGAAAAACCTGAACCCACCAGTTATACAGAGGAAAACGCTATCAGGGCACTTGCTCCAGCGGTAAACAATTCTGAAATTGGTCAGAGGTGGGGAATCATCTCCCATACAGCTAGCAACCCACCCCCCACACAAGGAGCGTCCTCATTGCAAAGCTGGGGGACCGTGCCAAGGCATCTCTGAATAAAGGTGAGCTGAGCCCCAGGCCAGCTGCTGCTGAACTGTTCCCACCCTTCCCAGGTAAAACACCTGAATATGTACAAGGGCTTGAAAGACTAGAGGAAGGGCCGTGGAGCCACACCAGCGACAGCACGCAGGCCAACTTGGTGCCTGCAGGCCAGCAAGGGAGGTCCTGGCCCCGGGCGCTCTTCCGGAAGCTTTCCATTGTCCTGCCTGAGATACCCCACCTGTCCCGGCCCCCACTGCTTTTTTCCTTCCTCACCTCTGTCCGGAGAGAAATTCCAGCGGAAGGTATGGGTGACACATCCTCTTCTTTACAGGAGGCAGCCTGGCAACTCCTGCAGAAAGGTCAGCAGAACCCCACTCACACCGGGCCACCAACAAAGCTGTGGCCCCTCACTCCCTCCCACCAGCACAGCCCCGAGACTGCTGACGGGGCAGAGAATATGGAGTCAGGCACAGCTTCAGGGGCTATTGCTGCCTGGAGCGCTGTTTATATTGACCTCAACCAGGCACACCTGGGGAGGGCCGGCCGGCAGGGTAAGGCTGCCCACGTCAGCTAATCCACAACCCGCAGGGAATCACATTGTTGAAAATGGACCTCGCTAAGTCAGAATAGAAGGCAAGGAAAAAAAGGACACAATGCCATTTGCAGCACCGTAGATGAGTCTAGAGGTAATCACGTGACATGTAGTAAGTCAGAAAGTGAAAGACACATATCATATCATATCACTTATAGGTGTTACCTAAAAATGGATACCAGGGCAGATATTTCCACGGAGAAGGGCAATCACAGCTTCATTAAACAAACTTATGGTTCACCAATGGAAAGGTGAGAGGATTGGTTTCATTACGATATCGGGGTTAACAGACTTATACAAACACAGGTGACATATATAATCACCAAAGAACTACGGAATACCAAAAGACTACTCAACATTCTGTGATAACGTACATGGGAAAAGGATCCCAGGAAAAACAGACATCTGTATATGTGTAAAAGAACCACATCTTCCACACCTCCAACAAGCCAAACATTGTAATCAAACTTGCTGTAATAAAAAATAAAAATTAAATTAAAAACACGAACCAGAAGTAGGGAGACAAACTTGAGGGGCTTTCTCCTGGCACATTCCATTCTAAATTCCAATCTAGAACACGACTTCCATTGAGGCTCTGTTGCCCTAGTAACCAGAATTGGTAAGGGAGAACTGCTGCCACCTTGTGGCCGTTTCACACAGCAGCAGCTTTAATCCCAGCGCTAATGGTCAGTGGATATTCAAAATCATTGCAGGCCTGTAAATGACACCTGCCCTGAAAACAAATCCTGGGGTCACATATCGACCAAAAAATTCAAAGGACGTCCATATTTCAAAACGACCGTTTCAAAAGGCATATTTTATGCACATTAGTGTTCTGCTTCTTTTTCTTTCTTTCTTTTTTGGTTAAAAAAACGGGAATGGAAAAAGGCATCCCTCAGAAGGGGCGAAAATAGTTGCAAACGAATCAATGGACAAAGGTTTAATGTCCAATATATATAAACAGCTCATGCAGCTTAATATTAAAAAAACGAACAACCCAATACAAAAATGGGCAGAAGATCTAAAGAGACGTTTCTTTAAAGAAGACACAGAGATGGCCAAGACGCACATGAAAAGCTGCTCAACAGCACTAATTATTAGAGAAATGCAAATCAAAACTACAATGAGGTATCACCTCACACCTGTTAGAATCGGCATCATCAGAAAATCTAGAAACAACAAATTCTGGGGAGGGTGTGGACAAAAGGAGCCCTCTTCCACTATTGGTGGGAATGTAAATTGATACAGTCAGTATGGAGAACACTATGGAGTTTCCTTAAAAAAACTAGAAATAGAATTACCATCTGATCCAGCAATCCCACTTCTGGGCATATACCCAGAGAAAACCATAAATCAAAAAGGCACATTCACCACAATGTTCATTGCAGCACTATTTACAATAGCCAGGTAATGGAAGCAACCTAAATGCCCACAGACAGATGAATGGATAAAATTGGGGTACACATATCAAATGGAATATTACTCGGCCATAAAAAGGAATGAAACTGGGTCATTTGTAGAGACATCGATGGATCTAGAGACTGTCATACAGAATGAAGTAAGTCAGAAAGAGGAAAACAAATATTGTATATTAATGCATATAGGTGGAACCTAAAAAATGGTACAGATGAACTGGTTTGCAGGGAAGAAATAGTGACACACAGGTAGAGAACAAACGTATGGACACCAAGTGTGGGAAGCCATGGGGTGGTGGTGGTGGGATGAGTTGGGAGATTGAGATTGACCTGTATACATGTATATGCATAAAATACATAACTAATAATAACCTGCTGTATAAAAAAGTAAATAAAATTAAATTTCAAAATTATAAAAAATAAAATTTAAAAATAAAAGAGAAAAAAGTTCTTCCCTTCACACAGATGTATTTATAGGAATGAATTATTTCCATGCTTATATCTATAAATACATAAAAGAGGAATAAAAGCTAACTTGAACCATAGAAGAAGAAAAACCTGAACCCACCAGTTATACAGAGGAAAACGCTATCAGGGCACTTGCTCCAGCGGTAAACAATTCTGAAATTGGTCAGAGGTGGGGAATCATCTCCCATACAGCTAGCAACCCACCCCCCACACAAGGAGCGTCCTCATTGCAAAGCTGGGGGACCGTGCCGAGGCATCTCTGAATAAAGGTGAGCTGAGCCCCAGGCCAGCTGCTGCTGAACTGTTCCCACCCTTCCCAGGTAAAACACCTGAATATGTACAAGGGCTTGAAAGACTAGAGGAAGGGCCGTGGAGCCACACCAGCGACAGCACGCAGGCCAACTTGGTGCCTGCAGGCCAGCCAGGGTGGTCCTGGCCCCGGGCGCTCTTCCAGAAGCTTTCCATTGTCCTGCCTGAGATACCCCACCTGTCCCGGCCCCCACTGCTTTTTTCCTTCCTCACCTCTGTCCGGAGAGAAATTCCAGCGGAAGGTATGGGTGACACATCCTCTTCTTTACAGGAGGCAGCCTGGCAACTCCTGCAGAAAGGTCAGCAGAACCCCACTCACACCGGGCCACCAACAAAGCTGTGGCCCCTCACTCCCTCCCACCAGCACAGCCCCGAGACTGCTGACGGGGCAGAGAATATGGAGTCAGGCACAGGTTCAGGGGCTATTGCTGCCTGGAGCGCTGTTTATATTGACCTCAACCAGGCACACCTGGGGAGGGCCGGCCGGCAGGATAAGGCTGCCCGCGTCAGCTAATCCACAACCCGCAGGGAATCACATTGTTGAAAATGGACCTCGCTAAGTCAGAATAGAAGGCAAGGAAAAAAAGGACACAATGCCATTTGCAGCACCGTAGATGAGTCTAGAGGTAATCACGTGACATGTAGTAAGTCAGAAAGTGAAAGACACATATCATATCATATCACTTATAGGTGTTACCTAAAAATGGATACCAGGGCAGATATTTCCACGGAGAAGGGCAATCACAGCTTCATTAAACAAACTTATGGTTCACCAATGGAAAGGTGAGAGGATTGGTTTCATTACGATATCGGGGTTAACAGACTTATACAAACACAGGTGACATATATAATCACCAAAGAACTACGGAATACCAAAAGACTACTCAACATTCTGTGATAACGTACATGGGAAAAGGATCCCAGGAAAAACAGACATCTGTATATGTGTAAAAGAACCACATCTTCCACACCTCCAACAAGCCAAACATTGTAATCAAACTTGCTGTAATAAAAAATAAAAATTAAATTAAAAACACGAACCAGAAGTAGGGAGACAAACTTGAGGGGCTTTCTCCTGGCACATTCCATTCTAAATTCCAATCTAGAACACGACTTCCATTGAGGCTCTGTTGCCCTAGTAACCAGAATTGGTAAGGGAGAACTGCTGCCACCTTGTGGCCGTTTCACACAGCAGCAGCTTTAATCCCAGCGCTAATGGTCAGTGGATATTCAAAATCATTGCAGGCCTGTAAATGACACCTGCCCTGAAAACAAATCCTGGGGTCACATATCGACCAAAAAATTCAAAGGACGTCCATATTTCAAAACGACCGTTTCAAAAGGCATATTTTATGCACATTAGTGTTCTGCTTCTTTTTCTTTCTTTCTTTTTTGGTTAAAAAAACGGGAATGGAAAAAGGCATCCCTCAGAAGGGGCGAAAATAGTTGCAAACGAATCAATGGACAAAGGTTTAATGTCCAATATATATAAACAGCTCATGCAGCTTAATATTAAAAAAACGAACAACCCAATACAAAAATGGGCAGAAGATCTAAAGAGACGTTTCTTTAAAGAAGACACAGAGATGGCCAAGACGCACATGAAAAGCTGCTCAACAGCACTAATTATTAGAGAAATGCAAATCAAAACTACAATGAGGTATCACCTCACACCTGTTAGAATCGGCATCATCAGAAAATCTAGAAACAACAAATTCTGGGGAGGGTGTGGACAAAAGGAGCCCTCTTCCACTATTGGTGGGAATGTAAATTGATACAGTCAGTATGGAGAACACTATGGAGTTTCCTTAAAAAAACTAGAAATAGAATTACCATCTGATCCAGCAATCCCACTTCTGGGCATATACCCAGAGAAAACCATAAATCAAAAAGGCACATTCACCACAATGTTCATTGCAGCACTATTTACAATAGCCAGGTAATGGAAGCAACCTAAATGCCCACAGACAGATGAATGGATAAAATTGGGGTACACATATCAAATGGAATATTACTCGGCCATAAAAAGGAATGAAACTGGGTCATTTGTAGAGACATCGATGGATCTAGAGACTGTCATACAGAATGAAGTAAGTCAGAAAGAGGAAAACAAATATTGTATATTAATGCATATATGTGGAACCTAAAAAATGGTACAGATGAACTGGTTTGCAGGGAAGAAATAGTGACACACAGGTAGAGAACAAACGTATGGACACCAAGTGTGGGAAGCCATGGGGTGGTGGTGGTGGGATGAGTTGGGAGATTGAGATTGACCTGTATACATGTATATGCATAAAATACATAACTAATAATAACCTGCTGTATAAAAAAGTAAATAAAATTAAATTTCAAAATTATAAAAATAAAATTTAAAAATAAAAGAGAAAAAAGTTCTTCCCTTCACACAGATGTATTTATAGGAATGAATTATTTCCATGCTTATATCTATAAATACATAAAAGAGGAATAAAAGCTAACTTGAACCATAAAAGAAGAAAAACCTGAACCCACCAGTTATACAGAGGAAAACGCTATCAGGGCACTTGCTCCAGCGGTAAACAATTCTGAAATTGGTCAGAGGTGGGGAATCATCTCCCATACAGCTAGCAACCCACCCCCCACACAAGGAGCGTCCTCATTGCAAAGCTGGGGGACCGTGCCAAGGCATCTCTGAATAAAGGTGAGCTGAGCCCCAGGCCAGCTGCTGCTGAACTGTTCCCACCCTTCCCAGGTAAAACACCTGAATATGTACAAGGGCTTGAAAGACTAGAGGAAGGGCCGTGGAGCCACACCAGCGACAGCACGCAGGCCAACTTGGTGCCTGCAGGTCAGCCAGGGTGGTCCTGGCCCCGGGCGCTCTTCCGGAAGCTTTCCATTGTCCTGCCTGAGATACCCCACCTGTCCCGGCCCCCACTGCTTTTTTCCTTCCTCACCTCTGTCCGGAGAGAAATTCCAGCGGAAGGTATGGGTGACACATCCTCTTCTTTACAGGAGGCAGCCTGGCAACTCCTGCAGAAAGGTCAGCAGAACCCCACTCACACCGGGCCACCAACAAAGCTGTGGCCCCTCACTCCCTCCCACCAGCACAGCCCCGAGACTGCTGACGGGGCAGAGAATATGGAGTCAGGCACAGCTTCAGGGGCTATTGCTGCCTGGAGCGCTGTTTATATTGACCTCAACCAGGCACACCTGGGGAGGGCCGGCCGGCAGGATAAGGCTGCCCACGTCAGCTAATCCACAACCCGCAGGGAATCACATTGTTGAAAATGGACCTCGCTAAGTCAGAATAGAAGGCAAGGAAAAAAAGGACACAATGCCATTTGCAGCACCGTAGATGAGTCTAGAGGTAATCACGTGACATGTAGTAAGTCAGAAAGTGAAAGACACATATCATATCATATCACTTATAGGTGTTACCTAAAAATGGATACCAGGGCAGATATTTCCACGGAGAAGGGCAATCACAGCTTCATTAAACAAACTTATGGTTCACCAATGGAAAGGTGAGAGGATTGGTTTCATTACGATATCGGGGTTAACAGACTTATACAAACACAGGTGACATATATAATCACCAAAGAACTACGGAATACCAAAAGACTACTCAACATTCTGTGATAACGTACATGGGAAAAGGATCCCAGGAAAAACAGACATCTGTATATGTGTAAAAGAACCACATCTTCCACACCTCCAACAAGCCAAACATTGTAATCAAACTTGCTGTAATAAAAAATAAAAATTAAATTAAAAACACGAATCAGAAGTAGGGAGACAAACTTGAGGGGCTTTCTCCTGGCACATTCCGTTCTACATTCCAATCTAGAACATGACTTCCATTGAGGCTCTGTTGCCCTAGTAACCAGAATTGGTAAGGGAGAACTGCTGCCACCTTGTGGCCGTTTCACACAGCAGCAGCTTTAATCCCAGCGCTAATGGTCAGTGGATATTCAAAATCATTGCAGGCCTGTAAATGACACCTGCCCTGAAAACAAATCCTGGGGTCACATATCGACCAAAAAATTCAAAGGACGTCCATATTTCAAAACGACCGTTTCAAAAGGCATATTTTATGCACATTAGTGTTCTGCTTCTTTTTCTTTCTTTCTTTTTTGGTTAAAAAAACGGGAATGGAAAAAGGCATCCCTCAGAAGGGGCGAAAATAGTTGCAAACGAATCAATGGACAAAGGTTTAATGTCCAATATATATAAACAGCTCATGCAGCTTAATATTAAAAAAACGAACAACCCAATACAAAAATGGGCAGAAGATCTAAAGAGACGTTTCTTTAAAGAAGACACAGAGATGGCCAAGACGCACATGAAAAGCTGCTCAACAGCACTAATTATTAGAGAAATGCAAATCAAAACTACAATGAGGTATCACCTCACACCTGTTAGAATCGGCATCATCAGAAAATCTAGAAACAACAAATTCTGGGGAGGGTGTGGACAAAAGGAGCCCTCTTCCACTATTGGTGGGAATGTAAATTGATACAGTCAGTATGGAGAACACTATGGAGTTTCCTTAAAAAAACTAGAAATAGAATTACCATCTGATCCAGCAATCCCACTTCTGGGCATATACCCAGAGAAAACCATAAATCAAAAAGGCACATTCACCACAATGTTCATTGCAGCACTATTTACAATAGCCAGGTAATGGAAGCAACCTAAATGCCCACAGACAGATGAATGGATAAAATTGGGGTACACATATCAAATGGAATATTACTCGGCCATAAAAAGGAATGAAACTGGGTCATTTGTAGAGACATCGATGGATCTAGAGACTGTCATACAGAATGAAGTAAGTCAGAAAGAGGAAAACAAATATTGTATATTAATGCATATATGTGGAACCTAAAAAATGGTACAGATGAACTGGTTTGCAGGGAAGAAATAGTGACACACAGGTAGAGAACAAACGTATGGACACCAAGTGTGGGAAGCCATGGGGTGGTGGTGGTGGGATGAGTTGGGAGATTGAGATTGACCTGTATACATGTATATGCATAAAATACATAACTAATAATAACCTGCTGTATAAAAAAGTAAATAAAATTAAATTTCAAAATTATAAAAAATAAAATTTAAAAATAAAAGAGAAAAAAGTTCTTCCCTTCACACAGATGTATTTATAGGAATGAATTATTTCCATGCTTATATCTATAAATACATAAAAGAGGAATAAAAGCTAACTTGAACCATAAAAGAAGAAAAACCTGAACCCACCAGTTATACAGAGGAAAACGCTATCAGGGCACTTGCTCCAGCGGTAAACAATTCTGAAATTGGTCAGAGGTGGGGAATCATCTCCCATACAGCTAGCAACCCACCCCCCACACAAGGAGCGTCCTCATTGCAAAGCTGGGGGACCGTGCCAAGGCATCTCTGAATAAAGGTGAGCTGAGCCCCAGGCCAGCTGCTGCTGAACTGTTCCCACCCTTCCCAGGTAAAACACCTGAATATGTACAAGGGCTTGAAAGACTAGAGGAAGGGCCGTGGAGCCACACCAGCGACAGCACGCAGGCCAACTTGGTGCCTGCAGGCCAGCCAGGGTGGTCCTGGCCCCGGGCGCTCTTCCGGAAGCTTTCCATTGTCCTGCCTGAGATACCCCACCTGTCCCGGCCCCCACTGCTTTTTTCCTTCCTCACCTCTGTCCGGAGAGAAATTCCAGCGGAAGGTATGGGTGACACATCCTCTTCTTTACAGGAGGCAGCCTGGCAACTCCTGCAGAAAGGTCAGCAGAACCCCACTCACACCGGGCCACCAACAAAGCTGTGGCCCCTCACTCCCTCCCACCAGCACAGCCCCGAGACTGCTGACGGGGCAGAGAATATGGAGTCAGGCACAGCTTCAGGGGCTATTGCTGCCTGGAGCGCTGTTTATATTGACCTCAACCAGGCACACCTGGGGAGGGCCGGCCGGCAGGATAAGGCTGCCCACGTCAGCTAATCCACAACCCGCAGGGAATCACATTGTTGAAAATGGACCTCGCTAAGGCAGAATAGAAGCCAAGGAAAATAAGGACACAATGCCATTTGCAGCACCGTAGATGAGTCTAGAGGTAATCACGTGACATGTAGTAAGTCAGAAAGTGAAAGACACATATCATATCATATCACTTATAGGTGTTACCTAAAAATGGATACCAGGGCAGATATTTCCACGGAGAAGGGCAATCACAGCTTCATTAAACAAACTTATGGTTCACCAATGGAAAGGTGAGAGGATTGGTTTCATTACGATATCGGGGTTAACAGACTTATACAAACACAGGTGACATATATAATCACCAAAGAACTACGGAATACCAAAAGACTACTCAACATTCTGTGATAACGTACATGGGAAAAGGATCCCAGGAAAAACAGACATCTGTATATGTGTAAAAGAACCACATCTTCCACACCTCCAACAAGCCAAACATTGTAATCAAACTTGCTGTAATAAAAAATAAAAATTAAATTAAAAACACGAACCAGAAGTAGGGAGACAAACTTGAGGGGCTTTCTCCTGGCACATTCCGTTCTACATTCCAATCTAGAACACGACTTCCATTGAGGCTCTGTTGCCCTAGTAACCAGAATTGGTAAGGGAGAACTGCTGCCACCTTGTGGCCGTTTCACACAGCAGCAGCTTTAATCCCAGCGCTAATGGTCAGTGGATATTCAAAATCATTGCAGGCCTGTAAATGACACCTGCCCTGAAAACAAATCCTGGGGTCACATATCGACCAAAAAATTCAAAGGACGTCCATATTTCAAAACGACCGTTTCAAAAGGCATATTTTATGCACATTAGTGTTCTGCTTCTTTTTCTTTCTTTCTTTTTTGGTTAAAAAAACGGGAATGGAAAAAGGCATCCCTCAGAAGGGGCGAAAATAGTTGCAAACGAATCAATGGACAAAGGTTTAATGTCCAATATATATAAACAGCTCATGCAGCTTAATATTAAAAAAACGAACAACCCAATACAAAAATGGGCAGAAGATCTAAAGAGACGTTTCTTTAAAGAAGACACAGAGATGGCCAAGACGCACATGAAAAGCTGCTCAACAGCACTAATTATTAGAGAAATGCAAATCAAAACTACAATGAGGTATCACCTCACACCTGTTAGAATCGGCATCATCAGAAAATCTAGAAACAACAAATTCTGGGGAGGGTGTGGACAAAAGGAGCCCTCTTCCACTATTGGTGGGAATGTAAATTGATACAGTCAGTATGGAGAACACTATGGAGTTTCCTTAAAAAAACTAGAAATAGAATTACCATCTGATCCAGCAATCCCACTTCTGGGCATATACCCAGAGAAAACCATAAATCAAAAAGGCACATTCACCACAATGTTCATTGCAGCACTATTTACAATAGCCAGGTAATGGAAGCAACCTAAATGCCCACAGACAGATGAATGGATAAAATTGGGGTACACATATCAAATGGAATATTACTCGGCCATAAAAAGGAATGAAACTGGGTCATTTGTAGAGACATCGATGGATCTAGAGACTGTCATACAGAATGAAGTAAGTCAGAAAGAGGAAAACAAATATTGTATATTAATGCATATATGTGGAACCTAAAAAATGGTACAGATGAACTGGTTTGCAGGGAAGAAATAGTGACACACAGGTAGAGAACAAACGTATGGACACCAAGTGTGGGAAGCCATGGGGTGGTGGTGGTGGGATGAGTTGGGAGATTGAGATTGACCTGTATACATGTATATGCATAAAATACATAACTAATAATAACCTGCTGTATAAAAAAGTAAATAAAATTAAATTTCAAAATTATAAAAAATAAAATTTAAAAATAAAAGAGAAAAAAGTTCTTCCCTTCACACAGATGTATTTATAGGAATGAATTATTTCCATGCTTATATCTATAAATACATAAAAGAGGAATAAAAGCTAACTTGAACCATAAAAGAAGAAAAACCTGAACCCACCAGTTATACAGAGGAAAACGCTATCAGGGCACTTGCTCCAGCGGTAAACAATTCTGAAATTGGTCAGAGGTGGGGAATCATCTCCCATACAGCTAGCAACCCACCCCCCACACAAGGAGCATCCTCATTGCAAAGCTGGGGGACCGTGCCGAGGCATCTCTGAATAAAGGTGAGCTGAGCCCCAGGCCAGCTGCTGCTGAACTGTTCCCACCCTTCCCAGGTAAAACACCTGAATATGTACAAGGGCTTGAAAGACTAGAGGAAGGGCCGTGGAGCCACACCAGCGACAGCACGCAGGCCAACTTGGTGCCTGCAGGCCAGCCAGGGTGGTCCTGGCCCCGGGCGCTCTTCCGGAAGCTTTCCATTGTCCTGCCTGAGATACCCCACCTGTCCCGGCCCCCACTGCTTTTTTCCTTCCTCACCTCTGTCCGGAGAGAAATTCCAGCGGAAGGTATGGGTGACACATCCTCTTCTTTACAGGAGGCAGCCTGGCAACTCCTGCAGAAAGGTCAGCAGAACCCCACTCACACCGGGCCACCAACAAAGCTGTGGCCCCTCACTCCCTCCCACCAGCACAGCCCCGAGACTGCTGACGGGGCAGAGAATATGGAGTCAGGCACAGCTTCAGGGGCTATTGCTGCCTGGAGCGCTGTTTATATTGACCTCAACCAGGCACACCTGGGGAGGGCCGGCCGGCAGGATAAGGCTGCCCACGTCAGCTAATCCACAACCCGCAGGGAATCACATTGTTGAAAATGGACCTCGCTAAGGCAGAATAGAAGCCAAGGAAAATAAGGACACAATGCCATTTGCAGCACCGTAGATGAGTCTAGAGGTAATCACGTGACATGTAGTAAGTCAGAAAGTGAAAGACACATATCATATCATATCACTTATAGGTGTTACCTAAAAATGGATACCAGGGCAGATATTTCCACGGAGAAGGGCAATCACAGCTTCATTAAACAAACTTATGGTTCACCAATGGAAAGGTGAGAGGATTGGTTTCATTACGATATCGGGGTTAACAGACTTATACAAACACAGGTGACATATATAATCACCAAAGAACTACGGAATACCAAAAGACTACTCAACATTCTGTGATAACGTACATGGGAAAAGGATCCCAGGAAAAACAGACATCTGTATATGTGTAAAAGAACCACATCTTCCACACCTCCAACAAGCCAAACATTGTAATCAAACTTGCTGTAATAAAAAATAAAAATTAAATTAAAAACACGAACCAGAAGTAGGGAGACAAACTTGAGGGGCTTTCTCCTGGCACATTCCGTTCTACATTCCAATCTAGAACACGACTTCCATTGAGGCTCTGTTGCCCTAGTAACCAGAATTGGTAAGGGAGAACTGCTGCCACCTTGTGGCCGTTTCACACAGCAGCAGCTTTAATCCCAGCGCTAATGGTCAGTGGATATTCAAAATCATTGCAGGCCTGTAAATGACACCTGCCCTGAAAACAAATCCTGGGGTCACATATCGACCAAAAAATTCAAAGGACGTCCATATTTCAAAACGACCGTTTCAAAAGGCATATTTTATGCACATTAGTGTTCTGCTTCTTTTTCTTTCTTTCTTTTTTGGTTAAAAAAACGGGAATGGAAAAAGGCATCCCTCAGAAGGGGCGAAAATAGTTGCAAACGAATCAATGGACAAAGGTTTAATGTCCAATATATATAAACAGCTCATGCAGCTTAATATTAAAAAAACGAACAACCCAATACAAAAATGGGCAGAAGATCTAAAGAGACGTTTCTTTAAAGAAGACACAGAGATGGCCAAGACGCACATGAAAAGCTGCTCAACAGCACTAATTATTAGAGAAATGCAAATCAAAACTACAATGAGGTATCACCTCACACCTGTTAGAATCGGCATCATCAGAAAATCTAGAAACAACAAATTCTGGGGAGGGTGTGGACAAAAGGAGCCCTCTTCCACTATTGGTGGGAATGTAAATTGATACAGTCAGTATGGAGAACACTATGGAGTTTCCTTAAAAAAACTAGAAATAGAATTACCATCTGATCCAGCAATCCCACTTCTGGGCATATACCCAGAGAAAACCATAAATCAAAAAGGCACATTCACCACAATGTTCATTGCAGCACTATTTACAATAGCCAGGTAATGGAAGCAACCTAAATGCCCACAGACAGATGAATGGATAAAATTGGGGTACACATATCAAATGGAATATTACTCGGCCATAAAAAGGAATGAAACTGGGTCATTTGTAGAGACATCGATGGATCTAGAGACTGTCATACAGAATGAAGTAAGTCAGAAAGAGGAAAACAAATATTGTATATTAATGCATATATGTGGAACCTAAAAAATGGTACAGATGAACTGGTTTGCAGGGAAGAAATAGTGACACACAGGTAGAGAACAAACGTATGGACACCAAGTGTGGGAAGCCATGGGGTGGTGGTGGTGGGATGAGTTGGGAGATTGAGATTGACCTGTATACATGTATATGCATAAAATACATAACTAATAATAACCTGCTGTATAAAAAAGTAAATAAAATTAAATTTCAAAATTATAAAAAATAAAATTTAAAAATAAAAGAGAAAAAAGTTCTTCCCTTCACACAGATGTATTTATAGGAATGAATTATTTCCATGCTTATATCTATAAATACATAAAAGAGGAATAAAAGCTAACTTGAACCATAAAAGAAGAAAAACCTGAACCCACCAGTTATACAGAGGAAAACGCTATCAGGGCACTTGCTCCAGCGGTAAACAATTCTGAAATTGGTCAGAGGTGGGGAATCATCTCCCATACAGCTAGCAACCCACCCCCCACACAAGGAGCGTCCTCATTGCAAAGCTGGGGGACCGTGCCGAGGCATCTCTGAATAAAGGTGAGCTGAGCCCCAGGCCAGCTGCTGCTGAACTGTTCCCACCCTTCCCAGGTAAAACACCTGAATATGTACAAGGGCTTGAAAGACTAGAGGAAGGGCCGTGGAGCCACACCAGCGACAGCACGCAGGCCAACTTGGTGCCTGCAGGCCAGCCAGGGTGGTCCTGGCCCCGGGCGCTCTTCCGGAAGCTTTCCATTGTCCTGCCTGAGATACCCCACCTGTCCCGGCCCCCACTGCTTTTTTCCTTCCTCACCTCTGTCCGGAGAGAAATTCCAGCGGAAGGTATGGGTGACACATCCTCTTCTTTACAGGAGGCAGCCTGGCAACTCCTGCAGAAAGGTCAGCAGAACCCCACTCACACCGGGCCACCAACAAAGCTGTGGCCCCTCACTCCCTCCCACCAGCACAGCCCCGAGACTGCTGACGGGGCAGAGAATATGGAGTCAGGCACAGCTTCAGGGGCTATTGCTGCCTGGAGCGCTGTTTATATTGACCTCAACCAGGCACACCTGGGGAGGGCCGGCCGGCAGGATAAGGCTGCCCACGTCAGCTAATCCACAACCCGCAGGGAATCACATTGTTGAAAATGGACCTCGCTAAGTCAGAATAGAAGGCAAGGAAAAAAAGGACACAATGCCATTTGCAGCACCGTAGATGAGTCTAGAGGTAATCACGTGACATGTAGTAAGTCAGAAAGTGAAAGACACATATCATATCATATCACTTATAGGTGTTACCTAAAAATGGATACCAGGGCAGATATTTCCACGGAGAAGGGCAATCACAGCTTCATTAAACAAACTTATGGTTCACCAATGGAAAGGTGAGAGGATTGGTTTCATTACGATATCGGGGTTAACAGACTTATACAAACACAGGTGACATATATAATCACCAAAGAACTACGGAATACCAAAAGACTACTCAACATTCTGTGATAACGTACATGGGAAAAGGATCCCAGGAAAAACAGACATCTGTATATGTGTAAAAGAACCACATCTTCCACACCTCCAACAAGCCAAACATTGTAATCAAACTTGCTGTAATAAAAAATAAAAATTAAATTAAAAACACGAACCAGAAGTAGGGAGACAAACTTGAGGGGCTTTCTCCTGGCACATTCCGTTCTACATTCCAATCTAGAACATGACTTCCATTGAGGCTCTGTTGCCCTAGTAACCAGAATTGGTAAGGGAGAACTGCTGCCACCTTGTGGCCGTTTCACACAGCAGCAGCTTTAATCCCAGCGCTAATGGTCAGTGGATATTCAAAATCATTGCAGGCCTGTAAATGACACCTGCCCTGAAAACAAATCCTGGGGTCACATATCGACCAAAAAATTCAAAGGACGTCCATATTTCAAAACGACCGTTTCAAAAGGCATATTTTATGCACATTAGTGTTCTGCTTCTTTTTCTTTCTTTCTTTTTTGGTTAAAAAAACGGGAATGGAAAAAGGCATCCCTCAGAAGGGGCGAAAATAGTTGCAAACGAATCAAGGGACAAAGGTTTAATGTCCAATATATATAAACAGCTCATGCAGCTTAATATTAAAAAAACGAACAACCCAATACAAAAATGGGCAGAAGATCTAAAGAGACGTTTCTTTAAAGAAGACACAGAGATGGCCAAGACGCACATGAAAAGCTGCTCAACAGCACTAATTATTAGAGAAATGCAAATCAAAACTACAATGAGGTATCACCTCACACCTGTTAGAATCGGCATCATCAGAAAATCTAGAAACAACAAATTCTGGGGAGGGTGTGGACAAAAGGAGCCCTCTTCCACTATTGGTGGGAATGTAAATTGATACAGTCAGTATGGAGAACACTATGGAGTTTCCTTAAAAAAACTAGAAATAGAATTACCATCTGATCCAGCAATCCCACTTCTGGGCATATACCCAGAGAAAACCATAAATCAAAAAGGCACATTCACCACAATGTTCATTGCAGCACTATTTACAATAGCCAGGTAATGGAAGCAACCTAAATGCCCACAGACAGATGAATGGATAAAATTGGGGTACACATATCAAATGGAATATTACTCGGCCATAAAAAGGAATGAAACTGGGTCATTTGTAGAGACATCGATGGATCTAGAGACTGTCATACAGAATGCAGTAAGTCAGAAAGAGGAAAACAAATATTGTATATTAATGCATATATGTGGAACCTAAAAAATGGTACAGATGAACTGGTTTGCAGGGAAGAAATAGTGACACACAGGTAGAGAACAAACGTATGGACACCAAGTGTGGGAAGCCATGGGGTGGTGGTGGTGGGATGAGTTGGGAGATTGAGATTGACCTGTATACATGTATATGCATAAAATACATAACTAATAATAACCTGCTGTATAAAAAAGTAAATAAAATTAAATTTCAAAATTATAAAAAATAAAATTTAAAAATAAAAGAGAAAAAAGTTCTTCCCTTCACACAGATGTATTTATAGGAATGAATTATTTCCATGCTTATATCTATAAATACATAAAAGAGGAATAAAAGCTAACTTGAACCATAAAAGAAGAAACACCTGAACCCACCAGTTATACAGAGGAAAACGCTATCAGGGCACTTGCTCCAGCGGTAAACAATTCTGAAATTGGTCAGAGGTGGGGAATCATCTCCCATACAGCTAGCAACCCACCCCCCACACAAGGAGCGTCCTCATTGCAAAGCTGGGGGACCGTGCCGAGGCATCTCTGAATAAAGGTGAGCTGAGCCCCAGGCCAGCTGCTGCTGAACTGTTCCCACCCTTCCCAGGTAAAACACCTGAATATGTACAAGGGCTTGAAAGACTAGAGGAAGGGCCGTGGAGCCACACCAGCGACAGCACGCAGGCCAACTTGGTGCCTGCAGGCCAGCCAGGGTGGTCCTGGCCCCGGGCGCTCTTCCGGAAGCTTTCCATTGTCCTGCCTGAGATACCCCACCTGTCCCGGCCCCCACTGCTTTTTTCCTTCCTCACCTCTGTCCGGAGAGAAATTCCAGCGGAAGGTATGGGTGACACATCCTCTTCTTTACAGGAGGCAGCCTGGCAACTCCTGCAGAAAGGTCAGCAGAACCCCACTCACACCGGGCCACCAACAAAGCTGTGGCCCCTCACTCCCTCCCACCAGCACAGCCCCGAGACTGCTGACGGGGCAGAGAATATGGAGTCAGGCACAGCTTCAGGGGCTATTGCTGCCTGGAGCGCTGTTTATATTGACCTCAACCAGGCACACCTGGGGAGGGCCGGCCGGCAGGATAAGGCTGCCCACGTCAGCTAATCCACAACCCGCAGGGAATCACATTGTTGAAAATGGACCTCGCTAAGTCAGAATAGAAGGCAAGGAAAAAAAGGACACAATGCCATTTGCAGCACCGTAGATGAGTCTAGAGGTAATCACGTGACATGTAGTAAGTCAGAAAGTGAAAGACACATATCATATCATATCACTTATAGGTGTTACCTAAAAATGGATACCAGGGCAGATATTTCCACGGAGAAGGGCAATCACAGCTTCATTAAACAAACTTATGGTTCACCAATGGAAAGGTGAGAGGATTGGTTTCATTACGATATCGGGGTTAACAGACTTATACAAACACAGGTGACATATATAATCACCAAAGAACTACGGAATACCAAAAGACTACTCAACATTCTGTGATAACGTACATGGGAAAAGGATCCCAGGAAAAACAGACATCTGTATATGTGTAAAAGAACCACATCTTCCACACCTCCAACAAGCCAAACATTGTAATCAAACTTGCTGTAATAAAAAAATAAAAATTAAATTAAAAACACGAACCAGAAGTAGGGAGACAAACTTGAGGGGCTTTCTCCTGGCACATTCCATTCTAAATTCCAATCTAGAACACGACTTCCATTGAGGCTCTGTTGCCCTAGTAACCAGAATTGGTAAGGGAGAACTGCTGCCACCTTGTGGCCGTTTCACACAGCAGCAGCTTTAATCCCAGCGCTAATGGTCAGTGGATATTCAAAATCATTGCAGGCCTGTAAATGACACCTGCCCTGAAAACAAATCCTGGGGTCACATATCGACCAAAAAATTCAAAGGACGTCCATATTTCAAAACGACCGTTTCAAAAGGCATATTTTATGCACATTAGTTTTCTGCTTCTTTTTCTTTCTTTCTTTTTTGGTTAAAAAAACGGGAATGGAAAAAGGCATCCCTCAGAAGGGGCGAAAATAGTTGCAAACGAATCAATGGACAAAGGTTTAATGTCCAAAATATATATAAACAGCTCATGCAGCTTAATATTAAAAAAACAAACAACCCAATACAAAAATGGGCAGAAGATCTAAAGAGACGTTTCTTTAAAGAAGACACAGAGATGGCCAAGACGCACATGAAAAGCTGCTCAACAGCACTAATTATTAGAGAAATGCAAATCAAAACTACAATGACGTATCACCTCACACCTGTTAGAATCGGCATCATCAGAAAATCTAGAAACAACAAATTCTGGGGAGGGTGTGGACAAAAGGAGCCCTCTTCCACTGTTGGTGGGAATGTAAATTGATACAGTCACTATGGAGAACACTATGGAGTTTCCTTAAAAAAACTAGAAATAGAATTACCATCTGATCCAGCAATCCCACTTCTGGCCATATACCCAGAGAAAACCATAAATCAAAAAGGCACATTCACCACAATGTTCATTGCAGCACTATTTACAATAGCCAGGTAATGGAAGCAACCTAAATGCCCACAGACAGATGAACGGATAAAATTGGGGTATACATATAAAATGGAATATTACTCGGCCATAAAAAGGAATGAAACTGGGTCATTTGTAGAGACATCGATGGATCTAGAGACTGTCATACAGAATGAAGTAAGTCAGAAAGAGGAAAACAAATATTGTATATTAATGCATATATGTGGAACCTAAAAAATGGTACAGATGAACTGGTTTGCAGGGAAGAAATAGAGACACACAGGTAGAGAACAACCGTATGGACACCAAGTGTGGGAAGCCATGGGGTGGTGGTGGTGGGATGAGTTGGGAGATTGAGATTGACCTGTATACATGTATATGCATAAAATACATAACTAATAATAACCTGCTGTATAAAAAAGTAAATAAAATTAAATTTCAAAATTATAAAAAATAAAATTTAAAAATAAAAGAGAAAAAAGTTCTTCCCTTCACACAGATGTATTTATAGGAATGAATTATTTCCATGCTTATATCTATAAATACATAAAAGAGGAATAAAAGCTAACTTGAACCATAAAAGAAGAAACACCTGAACCCACCAGTTATACAGAGGAAAACGCTATCAGGGCACTTGCTCCAGCGGTAAACAATTCTGAAATTGGTCAGAGGTGGGGAATCATCTCCCATACAGCTAGCAACCCACCCCCCACACAAGGAGCGTCCTCATTGCAAAGCTGGGGGACCGTGCCGAGGCATCTCTGAATAAAGGTGAGCTGAGCCCCAGGCCAGCTGCTGCTGTACTGTTCCCACCCTTCCCAGGTAAAACACCTGAATATGTACAAGGGCTTGAAAGACTAGAGGAAGGGCCGTGGAGCCACACCAGCGACAGCACGCAGGCCAACTTGGTGCCTGCAGGCCAGCCAGGGTGGTCGTGGCCCCGGGCGCTCTTCCGGAAGCTTTCCATTGTCCTGCCTGAGATACCCCACCTGTCCCGGCCCCCACTGCTTTTTTCCTTCCTCACCTCTGTCCGGAGAGAAATTCCAGCGGAAGGTATGGGTGACACATCCTCTTCTTTACAGGAGGCAGCCTGGCAACTCCTGCAGTAAGGTCAGCAGAACCCCACTCACACCGGGCCACCAACAAAGCTGTGGCCCCTCACTCCCTCCCACCAGCACAGCCCCGAGACTGCTGACGGGGCAGAGAATATGGAGTCAGGCACAGCTTCAGGGGCTATTGCTGCCTGGAGCGCTGTTTATATTGACCTCAACCAGGCACACCTGGGGAGGGCCGGCCGGCAGGATAAGGCTGCCCACGTCAGCTAATCCACAACCCGCAGGGAATCACATTGTTGAAAATGGACCTCGCTAAGTCAGAATAGAAGGCAAGGAAAAAAAGGACACAATGCCATTTGCAGCACCGTAGATGAGTCTAGAGGTAATCACGTGACATGTAGTAAGTCAGAAAGTGAAAGACACATATCATATCATATCACTTATAGGTGTTACCTAAAAATGGATACCAGGGCAGATATTTCCACGGAGAAGGGCAATCACAGCTTCATTAAACAAACTTATGGTTCACCAATGGAAAGGTGAGAGGATTGGTTTCATTACGATATCGGGGTTAACAGACTTATACAAACACAGGTGACATATATAATCACCAAAGAACTACGGAATACCAAAAGACTACTCAACATTCTGTGATAACGTACATGGGAAAAGGATCCCAGGAAAAACAGACATCTGTATATGTGTAAAAGAACCACATCTTCCACACCTCCAACAAGCCAAACATTGTAATCAAACTTGCTGTAATAAAAAAATAAAAATTAAATTAAAAACACGAATCAGAAGTAGGGAGACAAACTTGAGGGGCTTTCTCCTGGCACATTCCATTCTAAATTCCAATCTAGAACACGACTTCCATTGAGGCTCTGTTGCCCTAGTAACCAGAATTGGTAAGGGAGAACTGCTGCCACCTTGTGGCCGTTTCACACAGCAGCAGCTTTAATCCCAGCGCTAATGGTCAGTGGATATTCAAAATCATTGCAGGCCTGTAAATGACACCTGCCCTGAAAACAAATCCTGGGGTCACATATCGACCAAAAAATTCAAAGGACGTCCATATTTCAAAACGACCGTTTCAAAAGGCATATTTTATGCACATTAGTTTTCTGCTTCTTTTTCTTTCTTTCTTTTTTGGTTAAAAAAACGGGAATGGAAAAAGGCATCCCTCAGAAGGGGCGAAAATAGTTGCAAACGAATCAATGGACAAAGGTTTAATGTCCAAAATATATATAAACAGCTCATGCAGCTTAATATTAAAAAAACAAACAACCCAATACAAAAATGGGCAGAAGATCTAAAGAGACGTTTCTTTAAAGAAGACACAGAGATGGCCAAGACGCACATGAAAAGCTGCTCAACAGCACTAATTATTAGAGAAATGCAAATCAAAACTACAATGACGTATCACCTCACACCTGTTAGAATCGGCATCATCAGAAAATCTAGAAACAACAAATTCTGGGGAGGGTGTGGACAAAAGGAGCCCTCTTCCACTGTTGGTGGGAATGTAAATTGATACAGTCAGTATGGAGAACACTATGGAGTTTCCTTAAAAAAACTAGAAATAGAATTACCATCTGATCCAACAATCCCACTTCTGGGCATATACCCAGAGAAAACCATAAATCAAAAAGGCACATTCACCACAATGTTCATTGCAGCACTATTTACAATAGCCAGGTAATGGAAGCAACCTAAATGCCCACAGACAGATGAATGGATAAAATTGGGGTACACATATCAAATGGAATATTACTCGGCCATAAAAAGGAATGAAACTGGGTCATTTGTAGAGACATCGATGGATCTAGAGACTGTCATACAGAATGAAGTAAGTCAGAAAGAGGAAAACAAATATTGTATATTAATGCATATATGTGGAACCTAAAAAATGGTACAGATGAACTGGTTTGCAGGGAAGAAATAGAGACACACAGGTAGAGAACAACCGTATGGACACCAAGTGTGGGAAGCCATGGGGTGGTGGTGGTGGGATGAGTTGGGAGATTGAGATTGACCTGTATACATGTATATGCATAAAATACATAACTAATAATAACCTGCTGTATAAAAAAGTAAATAAAATTAAATTTCAAAATTATAAAAAATAAAATTTAAAAATAAAAGAGAAAAAAGTTCTTCCCTTCACACAGATGTATTTATAGGAATGAATTATTTCCATGCTTATATCTATAAATACATAAAAGAGGAATAAAAGCTAACTTGAACCATAAAAGAAGAAACACCTGAACCCACCAGTTATACAGAGGAAAACGCTATCAGGGCACTTGCTCCAGCGGTAAACAATTCTGAAATTGGTCAGAGGTGGGGAATCATCTCCCATACAGCTAGCAACCCACCCCCCACACAAGGAGCGTCCTCATTGCAAAGCTGGGGGACCGTGCCGAGGCATCTCTGAATAAAGGTGAGCTGAGCCCCAGGCCAGCTGCTGCTGTACTGTTCCCACCCTTCCCAGGTAAAACACCTGAATATGTACAAGGGCTTGAAAGACTAGAGGAAGGGCTGTGGAGCCACACCAGCGACAGCACGCAGGCCAACTTGGTGCCTGCAGGCCAGCCAGGGTGGTCGTGGCCCCGGGCGCTCTTCCGGAAGCTTTCCATTGTCCTGCCTGAGATACCCCACCTGTCCCGGCCCCCACTGCTTTTTTCCTTCCTCACCTCTGTCCGGAGAGAAATTCCAGCGGAAGGTATGGGTGACACATCCTCTTCTTTACAGGAGGCAGCCTGGCAACTCCTGCAGTAAGGTCAGCAGAACCCCACTCACACCGGGCCACCAACAAAGCTGTGGCCCCTCACTCCCTCCCACCAGCACAGCCCCGAGACTGCTGACGGGGCAGAGAATATGGAGTCAGGCACAGCTTCAGGGGCTATTGCTGCCTGGAGCGCTGTTTATATTGACCTCAACCAGGCACACCTGGGGAGGGCCGGCCGGCAGGATAAGGCTGCCCACGTCAGCTAATCCACAACCCGCAGGGAATCACATTGTTGAAAATGGACCTCGCTAAGTCAGAATAGAAGGCAAGGAAAAAAAGGACACAATGCCATTTGCAGCACCGTAGATGAGTCTAGAGGTAATCACGTGACATGTAGTAAGTCAGAAAGTGAAAGACACATATCATATCATATCACTTATAGGTGTTACCTAAAAATGGATACCAGGGCAGATATTTCCACGGAGAAGGGCAATCACAGCTTCATTAAACAAACTTATGGTTCACCAATGGAAAGGTGAGAGGATTGGTTTCCTTACGATATCGGGGTTAACAGACTTATACAAACACAGGTGACATATATAATCACCAAAGAACTACGGAATACCAAAAGACTACTCAACATTCTGTGATAACGTACATGGGAAAAGGATCCCAGGAAAAACAGACATCTGTATATGTGTAAAAGAACCACATCTTCCACACCTCCAACAAGCCAAACATTGTAATCAAACTTGCTGTAATAAAAAAATAAAAATTAAATTAAAAACACGAATCAGAAGTAGGGAGACACACTTGAGGGGCTTTCTCCTGGCACATTCCATTCTAAATTCCAATCTAGAACACGACTTCCATTGAGGCTCTGTTGCCCTAGTAACCAGAATTGGTAAGGGAGAACTGCTGCCACCTTGTGGCCGTTTCACACAGCAGCAGCTTTAATCCCAGCGCTAATGGTCAGTGGATATTCAAAATCATTGCAGGCCTGTAAATGACACCTGCCCTGAAAACAAATCCTGGGGTCACATATCGACCAAAAAATTCAAAGGACGTCCATATTTCAAAACGACCGTTTCAAAAGGCATATTTTATGCACATTAGTTTTCTGCTTCTTTTTCTTTCTTTCTTTTTTGGTTAAAAAAACGGGAATGGAAAAAGGCATCCCTCAGAAGGGGCGAAAATAGTTGCAAACGAATCAATGGACAAAGGTTTAATGTCCAAAATATATATAAACAGCTCATGCAGCTTAATATTAAAAAAACAAACAACCCAATACAAAAATGGGCAGAAGATCTAAAGAGACGTTTCTTTAAAGAAGACACAGAGATGGCCAAGACGCACATGAAAAGCTGCTCAACAGCACTAATTATTAGAGAAATGCAAATCAAAACTACAATGACGTATCACCTCACACCTGTTAGAATCGGCATCATCAGAAAATCTAGAAACAACAAATTCTGGGGAGGGTGTGGACAAAAGGAGCCCTCTTCCACTGTTGGTGTGAATGTAAATTGATACAGTCAGTATGGAGAACACTATGGAGTTTCCTTAAAAAAACTAGAAATAGAATTACCATCAGATCCAACAATCCCACTTCTGGGCATATACCCAGAGAAAACCATAAATCAAAAAGGCACATTCACCACAATGTTCATTGCAGCACTATTTACAATAGCCAGGTAATGGAAGCAACCTAAATGCCCACAGACAGATGAATGGATAAAATTGGGGTACACATATCAAATGGAATATTACTCGGCCATAAAAAGGAATGAAACTGGGTCATTTGTAGAGACATCGATGGATCTAGAGACTGTCATAAAGAATGAAGTAAGTCAGAAAGAGGAAAACAAATATTGTATATTAATGCATATATGTGGAACCTAAAAAATGGTACAGATGAACTGGTTTGCAGGGAAGAAATAGAGACACACAGGTAGAGAACAACCGTATGGACACCAAGTGTGGGAAGCCATGGGGTGGTGGTGGTGGGATGAGTTGGGAGATTGAGATTGACCTGTATACATGTATATGCATAAAATACATAACTAATAATAACCTGCTGTATAAAAAAGTAAATAAAATTAAATTTCAAAATTATAAAAAATAAAATTTAAAAATAAAAGAGAAAAAAGTTCTTCCCTTCACACAGATGTATTTATAGGAATGAATTATTTCCATGCTTATATCTATAAATACATAAAAGAGGAATAAAAGCTAACTTGAACCATAAAAGAAGAAACACCTGAACCCACCAGTTATACAGAGGAAAACGCTATCAGGGCACTTGCTCCAGCGGTAAACAATTCTGAAATTGGTCAGAGGTGGGGAATCATCTCCCATACAGCTAGCAACCCACCCCCCACACAAGGAGCGTCCTCATTGCAAAGCTGGGGGACCGTGCCGAGGCATCTCTGAATAAAGGTGAGCTGAGCCCCAGGCCAGCTGCTGCTGAACTGTTCCCACCCTTCCCAGGTAAAACACCTGAATATGTACAAGGGCTTGAAAGACTAGAGGAAGGGCCGTGGAGCCACACCAGCGACAGCACGCAGGCCAACTTGGTGCCTGCAGGCCAGCCAGGGTGGTCCTGGCCCCGGGCGCTCTTCCGGAAGCTTTCCATTGTCCTGCCTGAGATACCCCACCTGTCCCAGCCCCCACTGCTTTTTTCCTTCCTCACCTCTGTCCGGAGAGAAATTCCAGCGGAAGGTATGGGTGACACATCCTCTTCTTTACAGGAGGCAGCCTGGCAACTCCTGCAGAAAGGTCAGCAGAACCCCACTCACACCGGGCCACCAACAAAGCTGTGGCCCCTCACTCCCTCCCACCAGCACAGCCCCGAGACTGCTGACGGGGCAGAGAATATGGAGTCAGGCACAGCTTCAGGGGCTATTGCTGCCTGGAGCGCTGTTTATATTGACCTCAACCAGGCACACCTGGGGAGGGCCGGCCGGCAGGATAAGGTTGCCCACGTCAGCTAATCCACAACCCGCAGGGAATCACATTGTTGAAAATGGACCTCGCTAAGTCAGAATAGAAGGCAAGGAAAAAAAGGACACAATGCCATTTGCAGCACCGTAGATGAGTCTAGAGGTAATCACGTGACATGTAGTAAGTCAGAAAGTGAAAGACACATATCATATCATATCACTTATAGGTGTTACCTAAAAATGGATACCAGGGCAGATATTTCCACGGAGAAGGGCAATCACAGCTTCATTAAACAAACTTATGGTTCACCAATGGAAAGGTGAGAGGATTGGTTTCATTACGATATCGGTGTTAACAGACTTATACAAACACAGGTGACATATATAATCACCAAAGAACTACGGAATACCAAAAGACTACTCAACATTCTGTGATAACGTACATGGGAAAAGGATCCCAGGAAAAACAGACATCTGTATATGTGTAAAAGAACCACATCTTCCACACCTCCAACAAGCCAAACATTGTAATCAAACTTGCTGTAATAAAAAAATAAAAATTAAATTAAAAACACGAACCAGAAGTAGGGAGACAAACTTGAGGGGCTTTCTCCTGGCACATTCCATTCTAAATTCCAATCTAGAACACGACTTCCATTGAGGCTCTGTTGCCCTAGTAACCAGAATTGGTAAGGGAGAACTGCTGCCACCTTGTGGCCGTTTCACACAGCAGCAGCTTTAATCCCAGCGCTAATGGTCAGTGGATATTCAAAATCATTGCAGGCCTGTAAATGACACCTGCCCTGAAAACAAATCCTGGGGTCACATATCGACCAAAAAATTCAAAGGACGTCCATATTTCAAAACGACCGTTTCAAAAGGCATATTTTATGCACATTAGTTTTCTGCTTCTTTTTCTTTCTTTCTTTTTTGGTTAAAAAAACGGGAATGGAAAAAGGCATCCCTCAGAAGGGGCGAAAATAGTTGCAAACGAATCAATGGACAAAGGTTTAATGTCCAAAATATATATAAACAGCTCATGCAGCTTAATATTAAAAAAACAAACAACCCAATACAAAAATGGGCAGAAGATCTAAAGAGACGTTTCTTTAAAGAAGACACAGAGATGGCCAAGACGCACATGAAAAGCTGCTCAACAGCACTAATTATTAGAGAAATGCAAATCAAAACTACAATGACGTATCACCTCACACCTGTTAGAATGGGCATCATCAGAAAATCTAGAAACAACAAATTCTGGGGAGGGTGTGGACAAAAGGAGCCCTCTTCCACTGTTGGTGGGAATGTAAATTGATACAGTCAGTATGGAGAACACTATGGAGTTTCCTTAAAAAAACTAGAAATAGAATTACCATCTGATCCAACAATCCCACTTCTGGGCATATACCCAGAGAAAACCATAAATCAAAAAGGCACATTCACCACAATGTTCATTGCAGCACTATTTACAATAGCCAGGTAATGGAAGCAACCTAAATGCCCACAGACAGATGAATGGATAAAATTGGGGTACACATATCAAATGGAATATTACTCGGCCATAAAAAGGAATGAAACTGGGTCATTTGTAGAGACATCGATGGATCTAGAGACTGTCATACAGAATGAAGTAAGTCAGAAAGAGGAAAACAAATATTGTATATTAATGCATATATGTGGAACCTAAAAAATGGTACAGATGAACTGGTTTGCAGGGAAGAAATAGAGACACACAGGTAGAGAACAGCCGTATGGACACCAAGTGTGGGAAGCCATGGGGTGGTGGTGGTGGGATGAGTTGGGAGATTGAGATTGACCTGTATACATGTATATGCATAAAATACATAACTAATAATAACCTGCTGTATAAAAAAGTAAATAAAATTAAATTTCAAAATTATAAAAAAGGAAATTTAAAAATAAAAGAGAAAAAAGTTCTTCCCTTCACACAGATGTATTTATAGGAATGAATTATTTCCATGCTTATATCTATAAATACATAAAAGAGGAATAAAAGCTAACTTGAACCATAAAAGAAGAAAAACCTGAACCCACCAGTTATACAGAGGAAAACGCTATCAGGGCACTTGCTCCAGCGGTAAACAATTCTGAAATTGGTCAGAGGTGGGGAATCATCTCCCATACAGCTAGCAACCCACCCCCCACACAAGGAGCGTCCTCATTGCAAAGCTGGGGGACCGTGCCGAGGCATCTCTGAATAAAGGTGAGCTGAGCCCCAGGCCAGCTGCTGCTGAACTGTTCCCACCCTTCCCAGGTAAAACACCTGAATATGCACAAGGGCTTGAAAGACTAGAGGAAGGGCCGTGGAGCCACACCAGCGACAGCACGCAGGCCAACTTGGTGCCTGCAGGCCAGCCAGGGTGGTCGTGGCCCCGGGCGCTCTTCCGGAAGCTTTCCATTGTCCTGCCTGAGATACCCCACCTGTCCCGGCCCCCACTGCTTTTTTCCTTCCTCACCTCTGTCCGGAGAGAAATTCCAGCGGAAGGTATGGGTGACACATCCTCTTCTTTACAGGAGGCAGCCTGGCAACTCCTGCAGAAAGGTCAGCAGAACCCCACTCACACCGGGCCACCAACAAAGCTGTGGCCCCTCACTCCCTCCCACCAGCACAGCCCCGAGACTGCTGACGGGGCAGAGAATATGGAGTCAGGCACAGCTTCAGGGGCTATTGCTGCCTGGAGCGCTGTTTATATTGACCTCAACCAGGCACACCTGGGGAGGGCCGGCCGGCAGGATAAGGCTGCCCACGTCAGCTAATCCACAACCCGCAGGGAATCACATTGTTGAAAATGGACCTCGCTAAGTCAGAATAGAAGGCAAGGAAAAAAAGGACACAATGCCATTTGCAGCACCGTAGATGAGTCTAGAGGTAATCACGTGACATGTAGTAAGTCAGAAAGTGAAAGACACATATCATATCATATCACTTATAGGTGTTACCTAAAAATGGATACCAGGGCAGATATTTCCACGGAGAAGGGCAATCACAGCTTCATTAAACAAACTTATGGTTCACCAATGGAAAGGTGAGAGGATTGGTTTCATTACGATATCGGGGTTAACAGACTTATACAAACACAGGTGACATATATAATCACCAAAGAACTACGGAATACCAAAAGACTACTCAACATTCTGTGATAACGTACATGGGAAAAGGATCCCAGGAAAAACAGACATCTGTATATGTGTAAAAGAACCACATCTTCCACACCTCCAACAAGCCAAACATTGTAATCAAACTTGCTGTAATAAAAAAATAAAAATTAAATTAAAAACACGAACCAGAAGTAGGGAGACAAACATGAGGGGCTTTCTCCTGGCACATTCCATTCTAAATTCCAATCTAGAACACGACTTCCATTGAGGCTCTGTTGCCCTAGTAACCAGAATTGGTAAGGGAGAACTGCTGCCACCTTGTGGCCGTTTCACACAGCAGCAGCTTTAATCCCAGCGCTAATGGTCAGTGGATATTCAAAATCATTGCAGGCCTGTAAATGACACCTGCCCTGAAAACAAATCCTGGGGTCACATATCGACCAAAAAATTCAAAGGACGTCCATATTTCAAAACGACCGTTTCAAAAGGCATATTTTATGCACATTAGTTTTCTGCTTCTTTTTCTTTCTTTCTTTTTTGGTTAAAGAAACGGGAATGGAAAAAGGCATCCCTCAGAAGGGGCGAAAATAGTTGCAAACGAATCAATGGACAAAGGTTTAATGTCCAAAATATATATAAACAGCTCATGCAGCTTAATATTAAAAAAACAAACAACCCAATACAAAAATGGGCAGAAGATCTAAAGAGACGTTTCTTTAAAGAAGACACAGAGATGGCCAAGACGCACATGAAAAGCTGCTCAACAGCACTAATTATTAGAGAAATGCAAATCAAAACTACAATGAGGTATCACCTCACACCTGTTAGAATCGGCATCATCAGAAAATCTAGAAACAACAAATTCTGGGGAGGGTGTGGACAAAAGGAGCCCTCTTCCACTGTTGGTGGGAATGTAAATTGATACAGTCACTATGGAGAACACTATGGAGTTTCCTTAAAAAAACTAGAAATAGAATTACCATCTGATCCAGCAATCCCACTTCTGGGCATATACCCAGAGAAAACCATAAATCAAAAAGGCACATTCACCACAATGTTCATTGCAGCACTATTTACAATAGCCAGGTAATGGAAGCAACCTAAATGCCCACAGACAGATGAACGGATAAAATTGGGGTACACATATAAAATGGAATATTACTCGGCCATAAAAAGGAATGAAACTGGGTCATTTGTAGAGACATCGATGGATCTAGAGACTGTCATACAGAATGAAGTAAGTCAGAAAGAGGAAAACAAATATTGTATATTAATGCATATATGTGGAACCTAAAAAATGGTACAGATGAACTGGTTTGCAGGGAAGAAATAGAGACACACAGGTAGAGAACAACCGTATGGACACCAAGTGTGGGAAGCCATGGGGTGGTGGTGGTGGGATGAGTTGGGAGATTGAGATTGACCTGTATACATGTATATGCATAAAATACATAACTAATAATAACCTGCTGTATAAAAAAGTAAATAAAATTAAATTTCAAAATTATAAAAAAGGAAATTTAAAAATAAAAGAGAAAAAAGTTCTTCCCTTCACACAGATGTATTTATAGGAATGAATTATTTCCATGCTTATATCTATAAATACATAAAAGAGGAATAAAAGCTAACTTGAACCATAAAAGAAGAAAAACCTGAACCCACCAGTTATACAGAGGAAAACGCTATCAGGGCACTTGCTCCAGCGGTAAACAATTCTGAAATTGGTCAGAGGTGGGGAATCATCTCCCATACAGCTAGCAACCCACCCCCCACACAAGGAGCGTCCTCATTGCAAAGCTGGGGGACCGTGCTGAGGCATCTCTGAATAAAGGTGAGCTGAGCCCCAGGCCAGCTGCTGCTGAACTGTTCCCACCCTTCCCAGGTAAAACACCTGAATATGCACAAGGGCTTGAAAGACTAGAGGAAGGGCCGTGGAGCCACACCAGCGACAGCACGCAGGCCAACTTGGTGCCTGCAGGCCAGCCAGGGTGGTCCTGGCCCCGGGCGCTCTTCCGGAAGCTTTCCATTGTCCTGCCTGAGATACCCCACCTGTCCCGGCCCCCACTGCTTTTTTCCTTCCTCACCTCTGTCCGGAGAGAAATTCCAGCGGAAGGTATGGGTGACACATCCTCTTCTTTACAGGAGGCAGCCTGGCAACTCCTGCAGAAAGGTCAGCAGAACCCCACTCACACCGGGCCACCAACAAAGCTGTGGCCCCTCACTCCCTCCCACCAGCACAGCCCCGAGACTGCTGACGGGGCAGAGAATATGGAGTCAGGCACAGCTTCAGGGGCTATTGCTGCCTGGAGCGCTGTTTATATTGACCTCAACCAGGCACACCTGGGGAGGGCCGGCCGGCAGGATAAGGCTGCCCACGTCAGCTAATCCACAACCCGCAGGGAATCACATTGTTGAAAATGGACCTCGCTAAGTCAGAATAGAAGGCAAGGAAAAAAAGGACACAATGCCATTTGCAGCACCGTAGATGAGTCTAGAGGTAATCACGTGACATGTAGTAAGTCAGAAAGTGAAAGACACATATCATATCATATCACTTATAGGTGTTACCTAAAAATGGATACCAGGGCAGATATTTCCACGGAGAAGGGCAATCACAGCTTCATTAAACAAACTTATGGTTCACCAATGGAAAGGTGAGAGGATTGGTTTCATTACGATATCGGGGTTAACAGACTTATACAAACACAGGTGACATATATAATCACCAAAGAACTACGGAATACCAAAAGACTACTCAACATTCTGTGATAACGTACATGGGAAAAGGATCCCAGGAAAAACAGACATCTGTATATGTGTAAAAGAACCACATCTTCCACACCTCCAACAAGCCAAACATTGTAATCAAACTTGCTGTAATAAAAAAATAAAAATTAAATTAAAAACACGAACCAGAAGTAGGGAGACAAACTTGAGGGGCTTTCTCCTGGCACATTCCATTCTAAATTCCAATCTAGAACACGACTTCCATTGAGGCTCTGTTGCCCTAGTAACCAGAATTGGTAAGGGAGAACTGCTGCCACCTTGTGGCCGTTTCACACAGCAGCAGCTTTAATCCCAGCGCTAATGGTCAGTGGATATTCAAAATCATTGCAGGCCTGTAAATGACACCTGCCCTGAAAACAAATCCTGGGGTCACATATCGACCAAAAAATTCAAAGGACGTCCATATTTCAAAACGACCGTTTCAAAAGGCATATTTTATGCACATTAGTTTTCTGCTTCTTTTTCTTTCTTTCTTTTTTGGTTAAAAAAACGGGAAAGGAAAAAGGCATCCCTCAGAAGGGGCGAAAATAGTTGCAAACGAATCAATGGACAAAGGTTTAATGTCCAAAATATATATAAACAGCTCATGCAGCTTAATATTAAAAAAACAAACAACCCAATACAAAAATGGGCAGAAGATCTAAAGAGACGTTTCTTTAAAGAAGACACAGAGATGGCCAAGACGCACATGAAAAGCTGCTCAACAGCACTAATTATTAGAGAAATGCAAATCAATACTACAATGAGGTATCACCTCACACCTGTTAGAATCGGCATCATCAGAAAATCTAGAAACAACAAATTCTGGGGAGGGTGTGGACAAAAGGAGCCCTCTTCCACTATTGGTGGGAATGTAAATTGATACAGTCAGTATGGAGAACACTATGGAGTTTCCTTAAAAAAACTGGAAATAGAATTACCATCTGATCCAGCAATCCCACTTCTGGGCATATACCCAGAGAAAACCATAAATCAAAAAGGCACATTCACCACAATGTTCATTGCAGCACTATTTACAATAGCCAGGTAATGGAAGCAACCTAAATGCCCACAGACAGATGAACGGATAAAATTGGGGTACACATATAAAATGGAATATTACTCGGCCATAAAAAGGAATGAAACTGGGTCATTTGTAGAGACATCGATGGATCTAGAGACTGTCATACAGAATGAAGTAAGTCAGAAAGAGGAAAACAAATATTGTATATTAATGCATATATGTGGAACCTAAAAAATGGTACAGATGAACTGGTTTGCAGGGAAGAAATAGAGACACACAGGTAGAGAACAACCGTATGGACAGCAAGTGTGGGAAGCCATGGGGTGGTGGTGGTGGGATGAGTTGGGAGATTGAGATTGACCTGTATACATGTATATGCATAAAATACATAACTAATAATAACCTGCTGTATAAAAAAGTAAATAAAATTAAATTTCAAAATTATAAAAAAGGAAATTTAAAAATAAAAGAGAAAAAAGTTCTTCCCTTCACACAGATGTATTTATAGGAATGAATTATTTCCATGCTTATATCTATAAATACATAAAAGAGGAATAAAAGCTAACTTGAACCATAAAAGAAGAAAAACCTGAACCCACCAGTTATACAGAGGAAAACGCTATCAGGGCACTTGCTCCAGCGGTAAACAATTCTGAAATTGGTCAGAGGTGGGGAATCATCTCCCATACAGCTAGCAACCCACCCCCCACACAAGGAGCGTCCTCATTGCAAAGCTGGGGGACCGTGCCGAGGCATCTCTGAATAAAGGTGAGCTGAGCCCCAGGCCAGCTGCTGCTGAACTGTTCCCACCCTTCCCAGGTAAAACACCTGAATATGCACAAGGGCTTGAAAGACTAGAGGAAGGGCCGTGGAGCCACACCAGCGACAGCACGCAGGCCAACTTGGTGCCTGCAGGCCAGCCAGGGTGGTCCTGGCCCCGGGCGCTCTTCCGGAAGCTTTCCATTGTCCTGCCTGAGATACCCCACCTGTCCCGGCCCCCACTGCTTTTTTCCTTCCTCACCTCTGTCCGGAGAGAAATTCCAGCGGAAGGTATGGGTGACACATCCTCTTCTTTACAGGAGGCAGCCTGGCAACTCCTGCAGAAAGGTCAGCAGAACCCCACTCACACCGGGCCACCAACAAAGCTGTGGCCCCTCACTCCCTCCCACCAGCACAGCCCCGAGACTGCTGACGGGGCAGAGAATATGGAGTCAGGCACAGCTTCAGGGGCTATTGCTGCCTGGAGCGCTGTTTATATTGACCTCAACCAGGCACACCTGGGGAGGGCCGGCCGGCAGGATAAGGCTGCCCACGTCAGCTAATCCACAACCCGCAGGGAATCACATTGTTGAAAATGGACCTCGCTAAGTCAGAATAGAAGGCAAGGAAAAAAAGGACACAATGCCATTTGCAGCACCGTAGATGAGTCTAGAGGTAATCACGTGACATGTAGTAAGTCAGAAAGTGAAAGACACATATCATATCATATCACTTATAGGTGTTACCTAAAAATGGATACCAGGGCAGATATTTCCACGGAGAAGGGCAATCACAGCTTCATTAAACAAACTTATGGTTCACCAATGGAAAGGTGAGAGGATTGGTTTCATTACGATATCGGGGTTAACAGACTTATACAAACACAGGTGACATATATAATCACCAAAGAACTACGGAATACCAAAAGACTACTCAACATTCTGTGATAACGTACATGGGAAAAGGATCCCAGGAAAAACAGACATCTGTATATGTGTAAAAGAACCACATCTTCCACACCTCCAACAAGCCAAACATTGTAATCAAACTTGCTGTAATAAAAAAATAAAAATTAAATTAAAAACACGAACCAGAAGTAGGGAGACAAACTTGAGGGGCTTTCTCCTGGCACATTCCATTCTAAATTCCAATCTAGAACACGACTTCCATTGAGGCTCTGTTGCCCTAGTAACCAGAATTGGTAAGGGAGAACTGCTGCCACCTTGTGGCCGTTTCACACAGCAGCAGCTTTAATCCCAGCGCTAATGGTCAGTGGATATTCAAAATCATTGCAGGCCTGTAAATGACACCTGCCCTGAAAACAAATCCTGGGGTCACATATCGACCAAAAAATTCAAAGGACGTCCATATTTCAAAACGACCGTTTCAAAAGGCATATTTTATGCACATTAGTTTTCTGCTTCTTTTTCTTTCTTTCTTTTTTGGTTAAAAAAACGGGAAAGGAAAAAGGCATCCCTCAGAAGGGGCGAAAATAGTTGCAAACGAATCAATGGACAAAGGTTTAATGTCCAAAATATATATAAACAGCTCATGCAGCTTAATATTAAAAAAACAAACAACCCAATACAAAAATGGGCAGAAGATCTAAAGAGACGTTTCTTTAAAGAAGACACAGAGATGGCCAAGACGCACATGAAAAGCTGCTCAACAGCACTAATTATTAGAGAAATGCAAATCAAAACTACAATGAGGTATCACCTCACACCTGTTAGAATCGGCATCATCAGAAAATCTAGAAACAACAAATTCTGGGGAGGGTGTGGACAAAAGGAGCCCTCTTCCACTGTTGGTGGGAATGTAAATTGATACAGTCAGTATGGAGAACACTATGGAGTTTCCTTAAAAAAACTAGAAATAGAATTACCATCTGATCCAGCAATCCCACTTCTGGGCATATACCCAGAGAAAACCATAAATCAAAAAGGCACATTCACCACAATGTTCATTGCAGCACTATTTACAATAGCCAGGTAATGGAAGCAACCTAAATGCCCACAGACAGATGAACGGATAAAATTGGGGTACATATATAAAATGGAATATTACTCGGCCATAAAAAGGAATGAAACTGGGTCATTTGTAGAGACATCGATGGATCTAGAGACTGTCATACAGAATGAAGTAAGTCAGAAAGAGGAAAACAAATATTGTATATTAATGCATATATGTGGAACCTAAAAAATGGTACAGATGAACTGGTTTGCAGGGAAGAAATAGAGACACACAGGTAGAGAACAACCGTATGGACACCAAGTGTGGGAAGCCATGGGGTGGTGGTGGTGGGATGAGTTGGGAGATTGAGATTGACCTGTATACATGTATATGCATAAAATACATAACTAATAATAACCTGCTGTATAAAAAAGTAAATAAAATTAAATTTCAAAATTATAAAAAATAAAATTTAAAAATAAAAGAGAAAAAAGTTCTTCCCTTCACACAGATGTATTTATAGGAATGAATTATTTCCATGCTTATATCTATAAATACATAAAAGAGGAATAAAAGCTAACTTGAACCATAAAAGAAGAAAAACCTGAACCCACCAGTTATACAGAGGAAAACGCTATCAGGGCACTTGCTCCAGCGGTAAACAATTCTGAAATTGGTCAGAGGTGGGGAATCATCTCCCATACAGCTAGCAACCCACCCCCCACACAAGGAGCGTCCTCATTGCAAAGCTGGGGGACCGTGCCGAGGCATCTCTGAATAAAGGTGAGCTGAGCCCCAGGCCAGCTGCTGCTGAACTGTTCCCACCCTTCCCAGGTAAAACACCTGAATATGTACAAGGGCTTGAAAGACTAGAGGAAGGGCCGTGGAGCCACACCAGCGACAGCACGCAGGCCAACTTGGTGCCTGCAGGCCAGCCAGGGTGGTCCTGGCCCCGGGTGCTCTTCCGGAAGCTTTCCATTGTCCTGCCTGAGATACCCCACCTGTCCCGGCCCCCACTGCTTTTTTCCTTCCTCACCTCTGTCCGGAGAGAAATTCCAGCGGAAGGTATGGGTGACACATCCTCTTCTTTACAGGAGGCAGCCTGGCAACTCCTGCAGAAAGGTCAGCAGAACCCCACTCACACCGGGCCACCAACAAAGCTGTGGCCCCTCACTCCCTCCCACCAGCACAGCCCCGAGACTGCTGACGGGGCAGAGAATATGGAGTCAGGCACAGCTTCAGGGGCTATTGCTGCCTGGAGCGCTGTTTATATTGACCTCAACCAGGCACACCTGGGGAGGGCCGGCCGGCAGGATAAGGCTGCCCACGTCAGCTAATCCACAACCCGCAGGGAATCACATTGTTGAAAATGGACCTCGCTAAGTCAGAATAGAAGGCAAGGAAAAAAAGGACACAATGCCATTTGCAGCACCGTAGATGAGTCTAGAGGTAATCACGTGACATGTAGTAAGTCAGAAAGTGAAAGACACATATCATATCATATCACTTATAGGTGTTACCTAAAAATGGATACCAGGGCAGATATTTCCACGGAGAAGGGCAATCACAGCTTCATTAAACAAACTTATGGTTCACCAATGGAAAGGTGAGAGGATTGGTTTCATTACGATATCGGGGTTAACAGACTTATACAAACACAGGTGACATATATAATCACCAAAGAACTACGGAATACCAAAAGACTACTCAACATTCTGTGATAACGTACATGGGAAAAGGATCCCAGGAAAAACAGACATCTGTATATGTGTAAAAGAACCACATCTTCCACACCTCCAACAAGCCAAACATTGTAATCAAACTTGCTGTAATAAAAAAATAAAAATTAAATTAAAAACACGAACCAGAAGTAGGGAGACAAACTTGAGGGGCTTTCTCCTGGCACATTCCATTCTAAATTCCAATCTAGAACACGACTTCCATTGAGGCTCTGTTGCCCTAGTAACCAGAATTGGTAAGGGAGAACTGCTGCCACCTTGTGGCCGTTTCACACAGCAGCAGCTTTAATCCCAGCGCTAATGGTCAGTGGATATTCAAAATCATTGTAGGCCTGTAAATGACACCTGCCCTGAAAACAAATCCTGGGGTCACATATCGACCAAAAAATTCAAAGGACGTCCATATTTCAAAACGACCGTTTCAAAAGGCATATTTTATGCACATTAGTTTTCTGCTTCTTTTTCTTTCTTTCTTTTTTGGTTAAAAAAACGGGAATGGAAAAAGGCATCCCTCAGAAGGGGCGAAAATAGTTGCAAACGAATCAATGGACAAAGGTTTAATGTCCAAAATATATATAAACAGCTCATGCAGCTTAATATTAAAAAAACAAACAACCCAATACAAAAATGGGCAGAAGATCTAAAGAGACGTTTCTTTAAAGAAGACACAGAGATGGCCAAGACGCACATGAAAAGCTGCTCAACAGCACTAATTATTAGAGAAATGCAAATCAAAACTACAATGAGGTATCACCTCACACCTGTTAGAATCGGCATCATCAGAAAATCTAGAAACAACAAATTCTGGGGAGGGTGTGGACAAAAGGAGCCCTCTTCCACTGTTGGTGGGAATGTAAATTGATACAGTCACTATGGAGAACACTATGGAGTTTCCTTAAAAAAACTAGAAATAGAATTACCATCTGATCCAGCAATCCCACTTCTGGGCATATACCCAGAGAAAACCATAAATCAAAAAGGCACATTCACCACAATGTTCATTGCAGCACTATTTACAATAGCCAGGTAATGGAAGCAACCTAAATGCCCACAGACAGATGAACGGATAAAATTGGGGTACATATATAAAATGGAATATTACTCGGCCATAAAAAGGAATGAAACTGGGTCATTTGTAGAGACATCGATGGATCTAGAGACTGTCATACAGAATGAAGTAAGTCAGAAAGAGGAAAACAAATATTGTATATTAATGCATATATGTGGAACCTAAAAAATGGTACAGATGAACTGGTTTGCAGGCAAGAAATAGAGACACACAGGTAGAGAACAACCGTATGGACACCAAGTGTGGGAAGCCATGGGGTGGTGGTGGTGGGATGAGTTGGGAGATTGAGATTGACCTGTATACATGTATATGCATAAAATACATAACTAATAATAACCTGCTGTATAAAAAAGTAAATAAAATTAAATTTCAAAATTATAAAAAATAAAATTTAAAAATAAAAGAGAAAAAAGTTCTTCCCTTCACACAGATGTATTTATAGGAATGAATTATTTCCATGCTTATATCTATAAATACATAAAAGAGGAATAAAAGCTAACTTGAACCATAAAAGAAGAAAAACCTGAACCCACCAGTTATACAGAGGAAAACGCTATCAGGGCACTTGCTCCAGCGGTAAACAATTCTGAAATTGGTCAGAGGTGGGGAATCATCTCCCATACAGCTAGCAACCCACCCCCCACACAAGGAGCGTCCTCATTGCAAAGCTGGGGGACCGTGCCGAGGCATCTCTGAATAAAGGTGAGCTGAGCCCCAGGCCAGCTGCTGCTGAACTGTTCCCACCCTTCCCAGGTAAAACACCTGAATATGTACAAGGGCTTGAAAGACTAGAGGAAGGGCCGTGGAGCCACACCAGCGACAGCACGCAGGCCAACTTGGTGCCTGCAGGCCAGCCAGGGTGGTCGTGGCCCCGGGCGCTCTTCCGGAAGCTTTCCATTGTCCTGCCTGAGATACCCCACCTGTCCCGGCCCCCACTGCTTTTTTCCTTCCTCACCTCTGTCCGGAGAGAAATTCCAGCGGAAGGTATGGGTGACACATCCTCTTCTTTACAGGAGGCAGCCTGGCAACTCCTGCAGAAAGGTCAGCAGAACCCCACTCACACCGGGCCACCAACAAAGCTGTGGCCCCTCACTCCCTCCCACCAGCACAGCCCCGAGACTGCTGACGGGGCAGAGAATATGGAGTCAGGCACAGCTTCAGGGGCTATTGCTGCCTGGAGCGCTGTTTATATTGACCTCAACCAGGCACACCTGGGGAGGGCCGGCCGGCAGGATAAGGCTGCCCACGTCAGCTAATCCACAACCCGCAGGGAATCACATTGTTGAAAATGGACCTCGCTAAGTCAGAATAGAAGGCAAGGAAAAAAAGGACACAATGCCATTTGCAGCACCGTAGATGAGTCTAGAGGTAATCACGTGACATGTAGTAAGTCAGAAAGTGAAAGACACATATCATATCATATCACTTACAGGTGTTACCTAAAAATGGATACCAGGGCAGATATTTCCACGGAGAAGGGCAATCACAGCTTCATTAAACAAACTTATGGTTCACCAATGGAAAGGTGAGAGGATTGGTTTCATTACGATATCGGGGTTAACAGACTTATACAAACACAGGTGACATATATAATCACCAAAGAACTACGGAATACCAAAAGACTACTCAACATTCTGTGATAACGTACATGGGAAAAGGATCCCAGGAAAAACAGACATCTGTATATGTGTAAAAGAACCACATCTTCCACACCTCCAACAAGCCAAACATTGTAATCAAACTTGCTGTAATAAAAAAATAAAAATTAAATTAAAAACACGAACCAGAAGTAGGGAGACAAACTTGAGGGGCTTTCTCCTGGCACATTCCATTCTAAATTCCAATCTAGAACACGACTTCCATTGAGGCTCTGTTGCCCTAGTAACCAGAATTGGTAAGGGAGAACTGCTGCCACCTTGTGGCCGTTTCACACAGCAGCAGCTTTAATCCCAGCGCTAATGGTCAGTGGATATTCAAAATCATTGCAGGCCTGTAAATGACACCTGCCCTGAAAACAAATCCTGGGGTCACATATCGACCAAAAAATTCAAAGGACGTCCATATTTCAAAACGACCGTTTCAAAAGGCATATTTTATGCACATTAGTTTTCTGCTTCTTTTTCTTTCTTTCTTTTTTGGTTAAAAAAACGGGAATGGAAAAAGGCATCCCTCAGAAGGGGCGAAAATAGTTGCAAACGAATCAATGGACAAAGGTTTAATGTCCAAAATATATATAAACAGCTCATGCAGCTTAATATTAAAAAAACAAACAACCCAATACAAAAATGGGCAGAAGATCTAAAGAGACGTTTCTTTAAAGAAGACACAGAGATGGCCAAGACGCACATGAAAAGCTGCTCAACAGCACTAATTATTAGAGAAATGCAAATCAAAACTACAATGAGGTATCACCTCACACCTGTTAGAATCGGCATCATCAGAAAATCTAGAAACAACAAATTCTGGGGAGGGTGTGGACAAAAGGAGCCCTCTTCCACTGTTGGTGGGAATGTAAATTGATACAGTCACTATGGAGAACACTATGGAGTTTCCTTAAAAAAACTAGAAATAGAATTACCATCTGATCCAGCAATCCCACTTCTGGGCATATACCCAGAGAAAACCATAAATCAAAAAGGCACATTCACCACAATGTTCATTGCAGCACTATTTACAATAGCCAGGTAATGGAAGCAACCTAAATGCCCACAGACAGATGAACGGATAAAATTGGGGTACATATATAAAATGGAATATTACTCGGCCATAAAAAGGAATGAAACTGGGTCATTTGTAGAGACATCGATGGATCTAGAGACTGTCATACAGAATGAAGTAAGTCAGAAAGAGGAAAACAAATATTGTATATAAATGCATATATGTGGAACCTAAAAAATGGTACAGATGAACTGGTTTGCAGGCAAGAAATAGAGACACACAGGTAGAGAACAACCGTATGGACACCAAGTGTGGGAAGCCATGGGGTGGTGGTGGTGGGATGAGTTGGGAGATTGAGATTGACCTGTATACATGTATATGCATAAAATACATAACTAATAATAACCTGCTGTATAAAAAAGTAAATAAAATTAAATTTCAAAATTATAAAAAATAAAATTTAAAAATAAAAGAGAAAAAAGTTCTTCCCTTCACACAGATGTATTTATAGGAATGAATTATTTCCATGCTTATATCTATAAATACATAAAAGAGGAATAAAAGCTAACTTGAACCATAAAAGAAGAAAAACCTGAACCCACCAGTTATACAGAGGAAAACGCTATCAGGGCACTTGCTCCAGCGGTAAACAATTCTGAAATTGGTCAGAGGTGGGGAATCATCTCCCATACAGCTAGCAACCCACCCCCCACACAAGGAGCGTCCTCATTGCAAAGCTGGGGGACCGTGCCGAGGCATCTCTGAATAAAGGTGAGCTGAGCCCCAGGCCAGCTGCTGCTGAACTGTTCCCACCCTTCCCAGGTAAAACACCTGAATATGTACAAGGGCTTGAAAGACTAGAGGAAGGGCCGTGGAGCCACACCAGCGACAGCACGCAGGCCAACTTGGTGCCTGCAGGCCAGCCAGGGTGGTCCTGGCCCCGGGCGCTCTTCCGGAAGCTTTCCATTGTCCTGCCTGAGATACCCCACCTGTCCCGGCCCCCACTGCTTTTTTCCTTCCTCACCTCTGTCCGGAGAGAAATTCCAGCGGAAGGTATGGGTGACACATCCTCTTCTTTACAGGAGGCAGCCTGGCAACTCCTGCAGAAAGGTCAGCAGAACCCCACTCACACCGGGCCACCAACAAAGCTGTGGCCCCTCACTCCCTCCCACCAGCACAGCCCCGAGACTGCTGACGGGGCAGAGAATATGGAGTCAGGCACAGCTTCAGGGGCTATTGCTGCCTGGAGCGCTGTTTATATTGACCTCAACCAGGCACACATGGGGAGGGCCGGCCGGCAGGATAAGGCTGCCCACGTCAGCTAATCCACAACCCGCAGGGAATCACATTGTTGAAAATGGACCTCGCTAAGTCAGAATAGAAGGCAAGGAAAAAAAGGACACAATGCCATTTGCAGCACCGTAGATGAGTCTAGAGGTAATCACGTGACATGTAGTAAGTCAGAAAGTGAAAGACACATATCATATCATATCACTTATAGGTGTTACCTAAAAATGGATACCAGGGCAGATATTTCCACGGAGAAGGGCAATCACAGCTTCATTAAACAAACTTATGGTTCACCAATGGAAAGGTGAGAGGATTGGTTTCATTACGATATCGGGGTTAACAGACTTATACAAACACAGGTGACATATATAATCACCAAAGAACTACGGAATACCAAAAGACTACTCAACATTCTGTGATAACGTACATGGGAAAAGGATCCCAGGAAAAACAGACATCTGTATATGTGTAAAAGAACCACATCTTCCACACCTCCAACAAGCCAAACATTGTAATCAAACTTGCTGTAATAAAAAAATAAAAATTAAATTAAAAACACGAACCAGAAGTAGGGAGACAAACTTGAGGGGCTTTCTCCTGGCACATTCCATTCTAAATTCCAATCTAGAACACGACTTCCATTGAGGCTCTGTTGCCCTAGTAACCAGAATTGGTAAGGGAGAACTGCTGCCACCTTGTGGCCGTTTCACACAGCAGCAGCTTTAATCCCAGCGCTAATGGTCAGTGGATATTCAAAATCATTGCAGGCCTGTAAATGACACCTGCCCTGAAAACAAATCCTGGGGTCACATATCGACCAAAAAATTCAAAGGACGTCCATATTTCAAAACGACCGTTTCAAAAGGCATATTTTATGCACATTAGTTTTCTGCTTCTTTTTCTTTCTTTCTTTTTTGGTTAAAAAAACGGGAATGGAAAAAGGCATCCCTCAGAAGGGGCGAAAATAGTTGCAAACGAATCAATGGACAAAGGTTTAATGTCCAAAATATATATAAACAGCTCATGCAGCTTAATATTAAAAAAAACAAACAACCCAATACAAAAATGGGCAGAAGATCTAAAGAGACGTTTCTTTAAAGAAGACACAGAGATGGCCAAGACGCACATGAAAAGATGCTCAACAGCACTAATTATTAGCGAAATGCAAATCAATACTACAATTAGGTATCACCTCACACCTGTTAGAATCGGCATCATCAGAAAATCTAGAAACAACAAATTCTGGGGAGGGTGTGGACAAAAGGAGCCCTCTTCCACTATTGGTGGGAATGTAAATTGATAAAGTCAGTATGGAGAACACTATGGAGTTTCCTTAAAAAAACTAGAAATAGAATTACCATCTGATCCAGCAATCCCACTTCTGGGCATATACCCAGAGAAAACCATAAATCAAAAAGGCACATTCACCACAATGTTCATTGCAGCACTATTTACAATAGCCAGGTAATGGAAGCAACCTAAATGCCCACAGACAGATGAACGGATAAAATTGGGGTACATATATAAAATGGAATATTACTCGGCCATAAAAAGGAATGAAACTGGGTCATTTGTAGAGACATCGATGGATCTAGAGACTCTCATACAGAATGAAGTAAGTCAGAAAGAGGAAAACAAATATTGTATATTAATGCATATATGTGGAACCTAAAAAATGGTACAGATGAAATGGTTTGCAGGCAAGAAATAGAGACACACAGGTAGAGAACAACCGTATGGACACCAAGTGTGGGAAGCCATGGGGTGGTGGTGGTGGGATGAGTTGGGAGATTGAGATTGACCTGTATACATGTATATGCATAAAATACATAACTAATAATAACCTGCTGTATAAAAAAGTAAATAAAATTAAATTTCAAAATTATAAAAAATAAAATTTAAAAATAAAAGAGAAAAAAGTTCTTCCCTTCACACAGATGTATTTATAGGAATGAATTATTTCCATGCTTATATCTATAAATACATAAAAGAGGAATAAAAGCTAACTTGAACCATAAAAGAAGAAAAACCTGAACCCATCAGTTATACAGAGGAAAACGCTATCAGGGCACTTGCTCCAGCGGTAAACAATTCTGAAATTGGTCAGAGGTGGGGAATCATCTCCCATACAGCTAGCAACCCACCCCCCACACAAGGAGCGTCCTCATTGCAAAGCTGGGGGACCGTGCCGAGGCATCTCTGAATAAAGGTGAGCTGAGCCCCAGGCCAGCTGCTGCTGAACTGTTCCCACCCTTCCCAGGTAAAACACCTGAATATGTACAAGGGCTTGAAAGACTAGAGGAAGGGCCGTGGAGCCACACCAGCGACAGCACGCAGGCCAACTTGGTGCCTGCAGGCCAGCCAGGGTGGTCCTGGCCCCGGGCGCTCTTCCGGAAGCTTTCCATTGTCCTGCCTGAGATACCCCACCTGTCCCGGCCCCCACTGCTTTTTTCCTTCCTCACCTCTGTCCGGAGAGAAATTCCAGCGGAAGGTATGGGTGACACATCCTCTTCTTTACAGGAGGCAGCCTGGCAACTCCTGCAGAAAGGTCAGCAGAACCCCACTCACACCGGGCCACCAACAAAGCTGTGGCCCCTCACTCCCTCCCACCAGCACAGCCCCGAGACTGCTGACGGGGCAGAGAATATGGAGTCAGGCACAGCTTCAGGGGCTATTGCTGCCTGGAGCGCTGTTTATATTGACCTCATCCAGGCACACATGGGGAGGGCCGGCCGGCAGGATAAGGCTGCCCACGTCAGCTAATCCACAACCCGCAGGGAATCACATTGTTGAAAATGGACCTCGCTAAGTCAGAATAGAAGGCAAGGAAAAAAAGGACACAATGCCATTTGCAGCACCGTAGATGAGTCTAGAGGTAATCACGTGACATGTAGTAAGTCAGAAAGTGAAAGACACATATCATATCATATCACTTATAGGTGTTACCTAAAAATGGATACCAGGGCAGATATTTCCACGGAGAAGGGCAATCACAGCTTCATTAAACAAACTTATGGTTCACCAATGGAAAGGTGAGAGGATTGGTTTCATTACGATATCGGGGTTAACAGACTTATACAAACACAGGTGACATATATAATCACCAAAGAACTACGGAATACCAAAAGACTACTCAACATTCTGTGATAACGTACATGGGAAAAGGATCCCAGGAAAAACAGACATCTGTATATGTGTAAAAGAACCACATCTTCCACACCTCCAACAAGCCAAACATTGTAATCAAACTTGCTGTAATAAAAAAATAAAAATTAAATTAAAAACACGAACCAGAAGTAGGGAGACAAACTTGAGGGGCTTTCTCCTGGCACATTCCATTCTAAATTCCAATCTAGAACACGACTTCCATTGAGGCTCTGTTGCCCTAGTAACCAGAATTGGTAAGGGAGAACTGCTGCCACCTTGTGGCCGTTTCACACAGCAGCAGCTTTAATCCCAGCGCTAATGGTCAGTGGATATTCAAAATCATTGCAGGCCTGTAAATGACACCTGCCCTGAAAACAAATCCTGGGGTCACATATCGACCAAAAAATTCAAAGGACGTCCATATTTCAAAACGACCGTTTCAAAAGGCATATTTTATGCACATTAGTTTTCTGCTTCTTTTTCTTTCTTTCTTTTTTGGTTAAAAAAACGGGAATGGAAAAAGGCATCCCTCAGAAGGGGCGAAAATAGTTGCAAACGAATCAATGGACAAAGGTTTAATGTCCAAAATATATATAAACAGCTCATGCAGCTTAATATTAAAAAAAACAAACAACCCAATACAAAAATGGGCAGAAGATCTAAAGAGACGTTTCTTTAAAGAAGACACAGAGATGGCCAAGACGCACATGAAAAGCTGCTCAACAGCACTAATTATTAGAGAAATGCAAATCAATACTACAATGAGGTATCACCTCACACCTGTTAGAATCGGCATCATCAGAAAATCTAGAAACAACAAATTCTGGGGAGGGTGTGGACAAAAGGAGCCCTCTTCCACTGTTGGTGGGAATGTAAATTGATACAGTCACTATGGAGAACACTATGGAGTTTCCTTAAAAAAACTAGAAATAGAATTACCATCTGATCCAGCAATCCCACTTCTGGGCATATACCCAGAGAAAACCATAAATCAAAAAGGCACATTCACCACAATGTTCATTGCAGCACTATTTACAATAGCCAGGTAATGGAAGCAACCTAAATGCCCACAGACAGATGAACGGATAAAATTGGGGTACATATATAAAATGGAATATTACTCGGCAATAAAAAGGAATGAAACTGGGTCATTTGTAGAGACATCGATGGATCTAGAGACTGTCATACAGAATGAAGTAAGTCAGAAAGAGGAAAACAAATATTGTATATTAATGCATATATGTGGAACCTAAAAAATGGTACAGATGAACTGGTTTGCAGGGAAGAAATAGAGACACACAGGTAGAGAACAACCGTATGGACACCAAGTGTGGGAAGCCATGGGGTGGTGGTGGTGGGATGAGTTGGGAGATTGAGATTGACCTGTATACATGTATATGCATAAAATACATAACTAATAATAACCTGCTGTATAAAAAAGTAAATAAAATTAAATTTCAAAATTATAAAAAATAAAATTTAAAAATAAAAGAGAAAAAAGTTCTTCCCTTCACACAGATGTATTTATAGGAATGAATTATTTCCATGCTTATATCTATAAATACATAAAAGAGGAATAAAAGCTAACTTGAACCATAAAAGAAGAAAAACCTGAACCCACCAGTTATACAGAGGAAAACGCTATCAGGGCACTTGCTCCAGCGGTAAACAATTCTGAAATTGGTCAGAGGTGGGGAATCATCTCCCATACAGCTAGCAACCCACCCCCCACACAAGGAGCGTCCTCATTGCAAAGCTGGGGGACCGTGCCGAGGCATCTCTGAATAAAGGTGAGCTGAGCCCCAGGCCAGCTGCTGCTGAACTGTTCCCACCCTTCCCAGGTAAAACACCTGAATATGTACAAGGGCTTGAACGACTAGAGGAAGGGCCGTGGAGCCACACCAGCGACAGCACGCAGGCCAACTTGGTGCCTGCAGGCCAGCCAGGGTGGTCGTGGCCCCGGGCGCTCTTCCGGAAGCTTTCCATTGTCCTGCCTGAGATACCCCACCTGTCCCGGCCCCCACTGCTTTTTTCCTTCCTCACCTGTCCGGAGAGAAATTCCAGCGGAAGGTATGGGTGACACATCCTCTTCTTTACAGGAGGCAGCCTGGCAACTCCTGCAGAAAGGTCAGCAGAACCCCACTCACACCGGGCCACCAACAAAGCTGTGGCCCCTCACTCCCTCCCACCAGCACAGCCCCGAGACTGCTGACGGGGCAGAGAATATGGAGTCAGGCACAGCTTCAGGGGCTATTGCTGCCTGGAGCGCTGTTTATATTGACCTCAACCAGGCACACCTGGGGAGGGCCGGCCGGCAGGATAAGGCTGCCCACGTCAGCTAATCCACAACCCGCAGGGAATCACATTGTTGAAAATGGACCTCGCTAAGTCAGAATAGAAGGCAAGGAAAAAAAGGACACAATGCCATTTGCAGCACCGTAGATGAGTCTAGAGGTAATCACGTGACATGTAGTAAGTCAGAAAGTGAAAGACACATATCATATCATATCACTTATAGGTGTTACCTAAAAATGGATACCAGGGCAGATATTTCCACGGAGAAGGGCAATCACAGCTTCATTAAACAAACTTATGGTTCACCAATGGAAAGGTGAGAGGATTGGTTTCATTACGATATCGGGGTTAACAGACTTATACAAACACAGGTGACATATATAATCACCAAAGAACTACGGAATACCAAAAGACTACTCAACATTCTGTGATAACGTACATGGGAAAAGGATCCCAGGAAAAACAGACATCTGTATATGTGTAAAAGAACCACATCTTCCACACCTCCAACAAGCCAAACATTGTAATCAAACTTGCTGTAATAAAAAAATAAAAATTAAATTAAAAACACGAACCAGAAGTAGGGAGACAAACTTGAGGGGCTTTCTCCTGGCACATTCCATTCTAAATTCCAATCTAGAACACGACTTCCATTGAGGCTCTGTTGCCCTAGTAACCAGAATTGGTAAGGGAGAACTGCTGCCACCTTGTGGCCGTTTCACACAGCAGCAGCTTTAATCCCAGCGCTAATGGTCAGTGGATATTCAAAATCATTGCAGGCCTGTAAATGACACCTGCCCTGAAAACAAATCCTGGGGTCACATATCGACCAAAAAATTCAAAGGACGTCCATATTTCAAAACGACCGTTTCAAAAGGCATATTTTATGCACATTAGTTTTCTGCTTCTTTTTCTTTCTTTCTTTTTTGGTTAAAAAAACGGGAATGGAAAAAGGCATCCCTCAGAAGGGGCGAAAATAGTTGCAAACGAATCAATGGACAAAGGTTTAATGTCCAAAATATATATAAACAGCTCATGCAGCTTAATATTAAAAAAAACAAACAACCCAATACAAAAATGGGCAGAAGATCTAAAGAGACGTTTCTTTAAAGAAGACACAGAGATGGCCAAGACGCACATGAAAAGCTGCTCAACAGCACTAATTATTAGAGAAATGCAAATCAATACTACAATGAGGTATCACCTCACACCTGTTAGAATCGGCATCATCAGAAAATCTAGAAACAACAAATTCTGGGGAGGGTGTGGACAAAAGGAGCCCTCTTCCACTGTTGGTGGGAATGTAAATTGATACAGTCACTATGGAGAACACTATGGAGTTTCCTTAAAAAAACTAGAAATAGAATTACCATCTGATCCAGCAATCCCACTTCTGGGCATATACCCAGAGAAAACCATAAATCAAAAAGGCACATTCACCACAATGTTCATTGCAGCACTATTTACAATAGCCAGGTAATGGAAGCAACCTAAATGCCCACAGACAGATGAACGGATAAAATTGGGGTACATATATAAAATGGAATATTACTCGGCCATAAAAAGGAATGAAACTGGGTCATTTGTAGAGACATCGATGGATCTAGAGACTGTCATACAGAATGAAGTAAGTCAGAAAGAGGAAAACAAATATTGTATATTAATGCATATATGTGGAACCTAAAAAATGGTACAGATGAACTGGTTTGCAGGGAAGAAATAGAGACACACAGGTAGAGAACAACCGTATGGACACCAAGTGTGGGAAGCCATGGGGTGGTGGTGGTGGGATGAGTTGGGAGATTGAGATTGACCTGTATACATGTATATGCATAAAATACATAACTAATAATAACCTGCTGTATAAAAAAGTAAATAAAATTAAATTTCAAAATTATAAAAAAGGAAATTTAAAAATAAAAGAGAAAAAAGTTCTTCCCTTCACACAGATGTATTTATAGGAATGAATTATTTCCATGCTTATATCTATAAATACATAAAAGAGGAATAAAAGCTAACTTGAACCATAAAAGAAGAAAAACCTGAACCCACCAGTTATACAGAGGAAAACGCTATCAGGGCACTTGCTCCAGCGGTAAACAATTCTGAAATTGGTCAGAGGTGGGGAATCATCTCCCATACAGCTAGCAACCCACCCCCCACACAAGGAGCGTCCTCATTGCAAAGCTGGGGGACCGTGCCGAGGCATCTCTGAATAAAGGTGAGCTGAGCCCCAGGCCAGCTGCTGCTGAACTGTTCCCACCCTTCCCAGGTAAAACACCTGAATATGTACAAGGGCTTGAAAGACTAGAGGAAGGGCCGTGGAGCCACACCAGCGACAGCACGCAGGCCAACTTGGTGCCTGCAGGCCAGCCAGGGTGGTCCTGGCCCCGGGCGCTCTTCCGGAAGCTTTCCATTGTCCTGCCTGAGATACCCCACCTGTCCCGGCCCCCACTGCTTTTTTCCTTCCTCACCTCTGTCCGGAGAGAAAATCCAGCGGAAGGTATGGGTGACACATCCTCTTCTTTACAGGAGGCAGCCTGGCAACTCCTGCAGAAAGGTCAGCAGAACCCCACTCACACCGGGCCACCAACAATGCTGTGGCCCCTCACTCCCTCCCACCAGCACAGCCCCGAGACTGCTGACGGGGCAGAGAATATGGAGTCAGGCACAGGTTCAGGGGCTATTGCTGCCTGGAGCGCTGTTTATATTGACCTCAACCAGGCACACCTGGGGAGGGCCGGCCGGCAGGATAAGGCTGCCCACGTCAGCTAATCCACAACCCGCAGGGAATCACATTGTTGAAAATGGACCTCGCTAAGTCAGAATAGAAGGCAAGGAAAAAAAGGACACAATGCCATTTGCAGCACCGTAGATGAGTCTAGAGGTAATCACGTGACATGTAGTAAGTCAGAAAGTGAAAGACACATATCATATCATATCACTTATAGGTGTTACCTAAAAATGGATACCAGGGCAGATATTTCCACGGAGAAGGGCAATCACAGCTTCATTAAACAAACTTATGGTTCACCAATGGAAAGGTGAGAGGATTGGTTTCATTACGATATCGGGGTTAACAGACTTATACAAACACAGGTGACATATATAATCACCAAAGAACTACGGAATACCAAAAGACTACTCAACATTCTGTGATAACGTACATGGGAAAAGGATCCCAGGAAAAACAGACATCTGTATATGTGTAAAAGAACCACATCTTCCACACCTCCAACAAGCCAAACATTGTAATCAAACTTGCTGTAATAAAAAAATAAAAATTAAATTAAAAACACGAACCAGAAGTAGGGAGACAAACTTGAGGGGCTTTCTCCTGGCACATTCCATTCTATATTCCAATCTAGAACACGACTTCCATTGAGGCTCTGTTGCCCTAGTAACCAGAATTGGTAAGGGAGAACTGCTGCCACCTTGTGGCCGTTTCACACAGCAGCAGCTTTAATCCCAGCGCTAATGGTCAGTGGATATTCAAAATCATTGCAGGCCTGTAAATGACACCTGCCCTGAAAACAAATCCTGGGGTCACATATCGACCAAAAAATTCAAAGGACGTCCATATTTCAAAACGACCGTTTCAAAAGGCATATTTTATGCACATTAGTTTTCTGCTTCTTTTTCTTTCTTTCTTTTTTGGTTAAAAAAACGGGAATGGAAAAAGGCATCCCTCAGAAGGGGCGAAAATAGTTGCAAACGAATCAATGGACAAAGGTTTAATGTCCAAAATATATATAAACAGCTCATGCAGCTTAATATTAAAAAAACAAACAACCCAATACAAAAATGGGCAGAAGATCTAAAGAGACGTTTCTTTAAAGAAGACACAGAGATGGCCAAGACGTACATGAAAAGCTGCTCAACAGCACTAATTATTAGAGAAATGCAAATCAATACTACAGTGAGGTATCACCTGACACCTGTTAGAATCGGCATCATCAGAAAATCTAGAAACAACAAATTCTGGGGAGGGTGTGGACAAAAGGAGCCCTCTTCCACTATTGGTGGGAATGTAAATTGATACAGTCAGTATGGAGAACACTATGGAGTTTCCTTAAAAAAACTAGAAATAGAATTACCATCTGATCCAGCAATCCCACTTCTGGGCATATAACCAGAGAAAACCATAAATCAAAAAGGCACATTCACCACAATGTTCATTGCAGCACTATTTACAATAGCCAGGTAATGGAAGCAACCTAAATGCCCACAGACAGATGAACGGATAAAATTGGGGTACACATATAAAATGGAATATTACTCGGCCATAAAAAGGAATGAAACTGGGTCATTTGTAGAGACATCGATGGATCTAGAGACTGTCATACAGAATGAAGTAAGTCAGAAAGAGGAAAACAAATATTGTATATTAATGCATATATGTGGAACCTAAAAAATGGTACAGATGAACTGGTTTGCAGGGAAGAAATAGTGACACACAGGTAGAGAACAAACGTATGGACACCAAGTGTGGGAAGCCATGGGGTGGTGGTGGTGGGATGAGTTGGGAGATTGAGATTGACCTGTATACATGTATATGCATAAAATACATAACTAATAATAACCTGCTGTATAAAAAAGTAAATAAAATTAAATTTCAAAATTATAAAAAATAAAATTTAAAAATAAAAGAGAAAAAAGTTCTTCCCTTCACACAGATGTATTTATAGGAATGAATTATTTCCATGCTTATATCTATAAATACATAAAAGAGGAATAAAAGCTAACTTGAACCATAAAAGAAGAAAAACCAGAACCCACCAGTTATACAGAGGAAAACGCTATCAGGGCACTTGCTCCAGCGGTAAACAATTCTGAAATTGGTCAGAGGTGGGGAATCATCTCCCATACAGCTAGCAACCCACCCCCCACACAAGGAGCGTCCTCATTGCAAAGCTGGGGGACCGTGCCGAGGCATCTCTGAATAAAGGTGAGCTGAGCCCCAGGCCAGCTGCTGCTGAACTGTTCACACCCTTCCCAGGTAAAACACCTGAATATGTACAAGGGCTTGAAAGACTAGAGGAAGGGCCGTGGAGCCACACCAGCGACAGCACGCAGGCCAACTTGGTGCCTGCAGGCCAGCCAGGGTGGTCGTGGCCCCGGGCGCTCTTCCGGAAGCTTTCCATTGTCCTGCCTGAGATACCCCACCTGTCCCGGCCCCCACTGCTTTTTTCCTTCCTCACCTCTGTCCGGAGAGAAATTCCAGCGGAAGGTATGGGTGACACATCCTCTTCTTTACAGGAGGCAGCCTGGCAACTCCTGCAGAAAGGTCAGCAGAACCCCACTCACACCGGGCCACCAACAAAGCTGTGGCCCCTCACTCCCTCCCACCAGCACAGCCCCGAGACTGCTGACGGGGCAGAGAATATGGAGTCAGGCACAGGTTCAGGGGCTATTGCTGCCTGGAGCGCTGTTTATATTGACCTCAACCAGGCACACCTGGGGAGGGCCGGCCAGCAGGATAAGGCTGCCCACGTCAGCTAATCCACAACCCGCAGGGAATCACATTGTTGAAAATGGACCTCGCTAAGTCAGAATAGAAGGCAAGGAAAAAAAGGACACAATGCCATTTGCAGCACCGTAGATGAGTCTAGAGGTAATCACGTGACATGTAGTAAGTCAGAAAGTGAAAGACACATATCATATCATATCACTTATAGGTGTTACCTAAAAATGGATACCAGGGCAGATATTTCCATGGAGAAGGGCAATCACAGCTTCATTAAACAAACTTATGGTTCACCAATGGAAAGGTGAGAGGATTGGTTTCATTACGATATCGGGGTTAACAGACTTATACAAACACAGGTGACATATATAATCACCAAAGAACTACGGAATACCAAAAGACTACTCAACATTCTGTGATAACGTACATGGGAAAAGGATCCCAGGAAAAACAGACATCTGTATATGTGTAAAAGAACCACATCTTCCACACCTCCAACAAGCCAAACATTGTAATCAAACTTGCTGTAATAAAAAATAAAAATTAAATTAAAAACACGAACCAGAAGTAGGGAGACAAACTTGAGGGGCTTTTTCCTGGCACATTCCATTCTAAATTCCAATCTAGAACACGACTTCCATTGAGGCTCTGTTGCCCTAGTAACCAGAATTGGTAAGGGAGAACTGCTGCCACCTTGTGGCCGTTTCACACAGCAGCAGCTTTAATCCCAGCGCTAATGGTCAGTGGATATTCAAAATCATTGCAGGCCTGTAAATGACACCTGCCCTGAAAACAAATCCTGGGGTCACATATCGACCAAAAAATTCAAAGGACGTCCATATTTCAAAACGACCGTTTCAAAAGGCATATTTTATGCACATTAGTTTTCTGCTTCTTTTTCTTTCTTTCTTTTTTGGTTAAAAAAACGGGAATGGAAAAAGGCATCCCTCAGAAGGGGCGAAAATAGTTGCAAACGAATCAATGGACAAAGGTTTAATGTCCAATATATATAAACAGCTCTTGCAGCTTAATATTAAAAAAACAAACAACCCAATACAAAAATGGGCAGAAGATCTAAAGAGACGTTTCTTTAAAGAAGACACAGAGATGGCCAAGACGCACATGAAAAGCTGCTCAACAGCACTAATTATTAGAGAAATGCAAATCAAAACTACAATGAGGTATCACCTCAAACCTGTTAGAATCGGCATCATCAGAAAATCTAGAAACAACAAATTCTGGGGAGGGTGTGGACAAAAGGAGCCCTCTTCCACTATTGGTGGGAATGTAAATTGATACATTCAGTATGGAGAACACTATGGAGTTTCCTTAAAAAAACTAGAAATAGAATTACCATCTGATCCAGCAATCCCACTTCTGGGCATATACCCAGAGAAAACCATAAATCAAAAAGGCACATTCACCACAAAGTTCATTGCAGCACTATTTACAATAGACAGGTAATGGAAACAACCTAAATGCCCACAGACAGATGAACGGATAAAATTGGGGTACATATATAAAATGGAATATTACTCGGCCATAAAAAGGAATGAAACTGGGTCATTTGTAGAGACATCGATGGATCTAGAGACTGTCATACAGAATGAAGTAAGTCAGAAAGAGGAAAACAAATATTGTATATTAATGCATATATGTGGAACCTAAAAAATGGTACAGATGAACTGGTTTGCAGGGAAGAAATAGTGACACACAGGTAGAGAACAAACGTATGGACACCAAGTGTGGGAAGCCATGGGGTGGTGGTGGTGGGATGAGTTGGGAGATTGAGATTGACCTGTATACATGTATATGCATAAAATACATAACTAATAATAACCTGCTGTATAAAAAAGTAAATAAAATTAAATTTCAAAATTATAAAAAATAAAATTTAAAAATAAAAGAGAAAAAAGTTCTTCCCTTCACACAGATGTATTTATAGGAATGAATTATTTCCATGCTTATATCTATAAATACATAAAAGAGGAATAAAAGCTAACTTGAACCATAAAAGAAGAAAAACCTGAACCCACCAGTTATACAGAGGAAAACGCTATCAGGGCACTTGCTCCAGCGGTAAACAATTCTGAAATTGGTCAGAGGTGGGGAATCATCTCCCATACAGCTAGCAACCCACCCCCCACACAAGGAGCGTCCTCATTGCAAAGCTGGGGGACCGTGCCGAGGCATCTCTGAATAAAGGTGAGCTGAGCCCCAGGCCAGCTGCTGCTGAACTGTTCCCACCCTTCCCAGGTAAAACACCTGAATATGTACAAGGGCTTGAAAGACTAGAGGAAGGGCCGTGGAGCCACACCAGCGACAGCACGCAGGCCAACTTGGTGCCTGCAGGCCAGCCAGGGTGGTCCTGGCCCCGGGCGCTCTTCCGGAAGCTTTCCATTGTCCTGCCTGAGATACCCCACCTGTCCCGGCCCCCACTGCTTTTTTCCTTCCTCACCTCTGTCCGGAGAGAAATTCCAGCGGAAGGTATGGGTGACACATCCTCTTCTTTACAGGAGGCAGCCTGGCAACTCCTGCAGAAAGGTCAGCAGAACCCCACGCACACCGGGCCACCAACAAAGCTGTGGCCCCTCACTCCCTCCCACCAGCACAGCCCCGAGACTGCTGACGGGGCAGAGAATATGGAGTCAGGCACAGCTTCAGGGGCTATTGCTGCCTGGAGCGCTGTTTATATTGACCTCAACCAGGCACACATGGGGAGGGCCGGCCGGCAGGATAAGGCTGCCCACGTCAGCTAATCCACAACCCGCAGGGAATCACATTGTTGAAAATGGACCTCGCTAAGTCAGAATAGAAGGCAAGGAAAAAAAGGACACAATGCCATTTGCAGCACCGTAGATGAGTCTAGAGGTAATCACGTGACATGTAGTAAGTCAGAAAGTGAAAGACACATATCATATCATATCACTTCTAGGTGTTACCTAAAAATGGATACCAGGGCAGATATTTCCACGGAGAAGGGCAATCACAGCTTCATTAAACAAACTTATGGTTCACCAATGGAAAGGTGAGAGGATTGGTTTCATTACGATATCGGGGTTAACAGACTTATACAAACACAGGTGACATATATAATCACCAAAGAACTACGGAATACCAAAAGACTACTCAACATTCTGTGATAACGTACATGGGAAAAGGATCCCAGGAAAAACAGACATCTGTATATGTGTAAAAGAACCACATCTTCCACACCTCCAACAAGCCAAACATTGTAATCAAACTTGCTGTAATAAAAAAATAAAAATTAAATTAAAAACACGAACCAGAAGTAGGGAGACAAACTTGAGGGGCTTTCTCCTGGCACATTCCATTCTAAATTCCAATCTAGAACACGACTTCCATTGAGGCTCTGTTGCCCTAGTAACCAGAATTGGTAAGGGAGAACTGCTGCCACCTTGTGGCCGTTTCACACAGCAGCAGCTTTAATCCCAGCGCTAATGGTCAGTGGATATTCAAAATCATTGCAGGCCTGTAAATGACACCTGCCCTGAAAACAAATCCTGGGGTCACATATCGACCAAAAAATTCAAAGGACGTCCATATTTCATAACGACCGTTTCAAAAGGCATATTTTATGCACATTAGTTTTCTGCTTCTTTTTCTTTCTTTCTTTTTTGGTTAAAAAAACGGGAATGGAAAAAGGCATCCCTCAGAAGGGGCGAAAATAGTTGCAAACGAATCAATGGACAAAGGTTTAATGTCCAATATATATAAACAGCTCATGCAGCTTAATATTAATAAAACAAACAACCCAATACAAAAATGGGCAGAAGATCTAAAGAGACGTTTCTTTAAAGAAGACACAGAGATGGCCAAGACGCACATGAAAAGCTGCTCAACAGCACTAATTATTAGAGAAATGCAAATCAAAACTACAATGACGTATCACCTCACACCTGTTAGAATCGGCATCATCAGAAAATCTAGAAACAACAAATTCTGGGGAGGGTGTGGACAAAAGCAGCCCTCTTCCACTATTGGTGGGAATGTAAATTGATACAGTCACTATGGAGAACACTATGGAGTTTCCTTAAAAAAACTAGAAATAGAATTACCATCTGATCCAGCAATCCCACTTCTGGGCATATACCCAGAGAAAACCAAAATCAAAAAGGCACATTCACCACAATGTTCATTGCAGCACTATTTACAATAGCCAGGTAATGGAAGCAACCTAAATGCCCACAGACAGATGAATGGATAAAATTGGGGTACACATATCAAATGGAATATTACTCGGCCATAAAAAGGAATGAAACTGGGTCATTTGTAGAGACATCGATGGATCTAGAGACTGTCATACAGAATGAAGTAAGTCAGAAAGAGGAAAACAAATATTGTATATTAATGCATATATGTGGAACCTAAAAAATGGTACAGATGAACTGGTTTGCAGGGAAGAAATAGTGACACACAGGTAGAGAACAAACGTATGGACACCAAGTGTGGGAAGCCATGGGGTGGTGGTGGTGGGATGAGTTGGGAGATTGAGATTGACCTGTATACATGTATATGCATAAAATACATAACTAATAATAACCTGCTGTATAAAAAAGTAAATAAAATTAAATTTCAAAATTATAAAAAATAAAATTTAAAAATAAAAGAGAAAAAAGTTCTTCCCTTCACACAGATGTATTTATAGGAATGAATTATTTCCATGCTTATATCTATAAATACATAAAAGAGGAATAAAAGCTAACTTGAACCATAAAAGAAGAAAAACCAGAACCCACCAGTTATACAGAGGAAAACGCTATCAGGGCACTTGCTCCAGCGGTAAACAATTCTGAAATTGGTCAGAGGTGGGGAATCATCTCCCATACAGCTAGCAACCCACCCCCCACACAAGGAGCATCCTCATTGCAAAGCTGGGGGACCGTGCCGAGGCATCTCTGAATAAAGGTGAGCTGAGCCCCAGGCCAGCTGCTGCTGAACTGTTCACACCCTTCCCAGGTAAGACACCTGAATATGTACAAGGGCTTGAAAGACTAGAGCAAGGGCCGTGGAGCCACACCAGCGACAGCACGCAGGCCAACTTGGTGCCTGCAGGCCAGCCAGGGTGGTCCTGGCCCCGGGCGCTCTTCCGCAAGCTTTCCATTGTCCTGCCTGAGATACCCCACCTGTCCCGGCCCCCACTGATTTTTCCTTCCTCACCTCTGTCCGGAGAGAAATTCCAGCGGAAGGTATGGGTGACACATCCTCTTCTTTACAGGAGGCAGCATGGCAACTCCTGCAGAAAGGCCAGCAGAACCCCACTCACACCGGGCCACCAACAAAGCTGTGGCCCCTCACTCCCTCCCACCAGCACAGCCCCGAGACTGCTGACGGGGCAGAGAATATGGAGTCAGGCACAGCTTAAGGGGCTATTGCTGCCTGGAGCGCTGTTTATATTGACCTCAACCAGGCACACCTGGGGAGGGCCGGCCGGCAGGATAAGGCTGCCCACGTCAGCTAATCCACAACCCGCAGGGAATCACATTGTTCAAAATGGACCTCGCTAAGTCAGAATAGAAGGCAAGGAAAAAAAGGACACAATGCCATTTGCAGCACCGTAGATGAGTCTAGAGGTAATCACGTGACATGTAGTAAGTCAGAAAGTGAAAGACACATATCATATCATATCACTTCTAGGTGTTACCTAAAAATGGATACCAGGGCAGATATTTCCACGGAGAAGGGCAATCACAGCTTCATTAAACAAACTTATGGTTCACCAATGGAAAGGTGAGAGGATTGGTTTCATTACGATATCGGGGTTAACAGACTTATACAAACACAGGTGACATATATAATCACCAAAGAACTACGGAATACCAAAAGACTACTCAACATTCTGTGATAACGTACATGGGAAAAGGATCCCAGGAAAAACAGACATCTGTATATGTGTAAAAGAACCACATCTTCCACACCTCCAACAAGCCAAACATTGTAATCAAACTTGCTGTAATAAAAAATAAAAATTAAATTAAAAACACGAACCAGAAGTAGGGAGACAAACTTGAGGGGCTTTCTCCTGGCACATTCCATTCTAAATTCCAATCTAGAACACGACTTCCATTGAGGCTCTGTTGCCCTAGTAACCAGAATTGGTAAGGGAGAACTGCTGCCACCTTGTGGCCGTTTCACACAGCAGCAGCTTTAATCCCAGCGCTAATGGTCAGTGGATATTCAAAATCATTGCAGGCCTGTAAATGACACCTGCCCTGAAAACAAATCCTGGGGTCACATATCGACCAAAAAATTCAAAGGACGTCCATATTTCATAACGACCGTTTCAAAAGGCATATTTTATGCACATTAGTTTTCTGCTTCTTTTTCTTTCTTTCTTTTTTGCTTAAAAAAACGGGAATGGAAAAAGGCATCCCTCAGAAGGGGCGAAAATAGTTGCAAACGAATCAATGGACAAAGGTTTAATGTCCAATATATATAAACAGCTCATGCAGCTTAATATTAATAAAACAAACAACCCAATACAAAAATGGGCAGAAGATCTAAAGAGACGTTTCTTTAAAGAAGACACAGAGATGGCCAAGACGCACATGAAAAGCTGCTCAACAGCACTAATTATTAGAGAAATGCAAATCAAAACTACAATGACGTATCACCTCACACCTGTTAGAATCGGCATCATCAGAAAATCTAGAAACAACAAATTCTGGGGAGGGTGTGGACAAAAGCAGCCCTCTTCCACTATTGGTGGGAATGTAAATTGATACAGTCACTATGGAGAACACTATGGAGTTTCCTTAAAAAAACTAGAAATAGAATTACCATCTGATCCAGCAATCCCACTTCTGGGCATATACCCAGAGAAAACCAAAATCAAAAAGGCACATTCACCACAATGTTCATTGCAGCACTATTTACAATAGCCAGGTAATGGAAGCAACCTAAATGCCCACAGACAGATGAATGGATAAAATTGGGGTACACATATCAAATGGAATATTACTCGGCCATAAAAAGGAATGAAACTGGGTCATTTGTAGAGACATCGATGGATCTAGAGACTGTCATACAGAATGAAGTAAGTCAGAAAGAGGAAAACAAATATTGTATATTAATGCATATATGTGGAACCTACAAAATGGTACAGATGAACTGGTTTGCAGGGAAGAAATAGTGACACACAGGTAGAGAACAAACGTATGGACACCAAGTGTGGGAAGCCATGGGGTGGTGGTGGTGGGATGAGTTGGGAGATTGAGATTGACCTGTATACATGTATATGCATAAAATACATAACTAATAATAACCTGCTGTATAAAAAAGTAAATAAAATTAAATTTCAAAATTATAAAAAATAAAATTTAAAAATAAAAGAGAAAAAAGTTCTTCCCTTCACACAGATGTATTTATAGGAATGAATTATTTCCATGCTTATATCTATAAATACATAAAAGAGGAATAAAAGCTAACTTGAACCATAAAAGAAGAAAAACCAGAACCCACCAGTTATACAGAGGAAAACGCTATCAGGGCACTTGCTCCAGCGGTAAACAATTCTGAAATTGGTCAGAGGTGGGGAATCATCTCCCATACAGCTAGCAACCCACCCCCCACACAAGGAGCATCCTCATTGCAAAGCTGGGGGACCGTGCCGAGGCATCTCTGAATAAAGGTGAGCTGAGCCCCAGGCCAGCTGCTGCTGAACTGTTCCCACCCTTCCCAGGTAAGACACCTGAATATGTACAAGGGCTTGAAAGACTAGAGCAAGGGCCGTGGAGCCACACCAGCGACAGCACGCAGGCCACCTTGGTGCCTGCAGGCCAGCCAGGGTGGTCCTGGCCCCGGGCGCTCTTCCGCAAGCTTTCCATTGTCCTGCCTGAGATACCCCACCTGTCCCGGCCCCCACTGATTTTTCCTTCCTCACCTCTGTCCGGAGAGAAATTCCAGCGGAAGGTATGGGTGACACATCCTCTTCTTTACAGGAGGCAGCATGGCAACTCCTGCAGAAAGGCCAGCAGAACCCCACTCACACCGGGCCACCAACAAAGCTGTGGCCCCTCACTCCCTCCCACCAGCACAGCCCCGAGACTGCTGACGGGGCAGAGAATATGGAGTCAGGCACAGCTTCAGGGGCTATTGCTGCCTGGAGCGCTGTTTATATTGACCTCAACCAGGCACACCTGGGGAGGGCCGGCTGGCAGGATAAGGCTGCCCACGTCAGCTAATCCACAACCCGCCGGGAATCACATTGTTCAAAATGGACCTCGCTAAGTCAGAATAGAAGGCAAGGAAAAAAAGGACACAATGCCATTTGCAGCACCGTAGATAAGTCTAGAGGTAATCACGTGACATGTAGTAAGTCAGAAAGTGAAAGACACATATCATATCATATCACTTATAGGTGTTACCTAAAAATGGATACCAGGGCAGATATTTCCACGGAGAAGGGCAATCACAGATTCATTAAACAAACTTATGGTTCACCAATGGAAAGGTGTGAGGATTGGTTTCATTACGATATCGGGGTTAACAGACTTATACAAACACAGGTGACATATATAATCACCAAAGACCTACGGAATACAAAGAGAGGACTACTCAACATTCTGTGATAACGTACATGGGAAAAGGATCCCAGGAAAAACAGACATCTGTATATGTGTAAAAGAACCACATCTTCCACACCTCCAACAAGCCAAACATTGTAATCAAACTTGCTGTAATAAAAAATAAAAATTAAATTAAAAACACGAACCAGAAGTAGGGAGACAAACTTGAGGGGCTTTCTCCTGGCACATTCCATTCTAAATTCCAATCTAGAACACGACTTCCATTGAGGCTCTGTTGCCCTAGTAACCAGAATTGGTAAGGGAGAACTGCTGCCACCTTGTGGCCGTTTCACACAGCAGCAGCTTTAATCCCAGCGCTAATGGTCAGGGGATATTCAAAATCATTGCAGGCCTGTAAATGACACCTGCCCTGAAAACATATCCTGGGGTCACATATCGACCAAAAAATTCAAAGGACGTCCATATTTCAAAACGACCGTTTCAAAAGGCATATTTTATGCACATTAGTTTTCTGCTTCTTTTTCTTTCTTTCTTTTTTGGTTAAAAAAACGGGAATGGAAAAAGGCATCCCTCAGAAGGGGCGAAAATAGTTGCAAACGAATCAATGGACAAAGGTTTAATGTCCAAAATATATATAAACAGCTCATGCAGCTTAATATTAAAAAAACAAACAACCCAATACAAAAATGGGCAGAAGATCTAAAGAGACGTTTCTTTAAAGAAGACACAGAGATGGCCAAGACGCACATGAAAAGCTGCTCAACAGCACTAATTATTAGAGAAATGCAAATCAAAACTACAATGACGTATCACCTCACACCTGTTAGAATCGGCATCATCAGAAAATCTAGAAACAACAAATTCTGGGGAGGGTGTGGACAAAAGGAGCCCTCTTCCACTGTTGGTGGTAATGTAAATTGATACAGTCACTATGGAGAACACTATGGAGTTTCCTTAAAAAAACTAGAAATAGAATTACCATCTGATCCAGCAATCCCACTTCTGGGCATATACCCAGAGAAAACCATAAATCAAAAAGGCACATTCACCACAATGTTCATTGCAGCACTATTTACAATAGCCAGGTAATGGAAGCAACCTAAATGCCCACAGACAGATTAACGGATAAAATTGGGGTACATATATAAAATGGAATATTACTCGGCCATAAAAAGGAATGAAACTGGGTCATTTGTAGAGACATCGATGGATCTAGAGACTGTCATACAGAATGAAGTAAGTCAGAAAGAGGAAAACAAATATTGTATATTAATGCATATATGTGGAACCTAAAAAATGGTACAGATGAACTGGTTTGCAGGGAAGAAATAGAGACACACAGGTAGAGAACAACCGTATGGACACCAAGTGTGGGAAGCCATGGGGTGGTGGTGGTGGGATGAGTTGGGAGATTGAGATTGACCTGTATACATGTATATGCATAAAATACATAACTAATAATAACCTGCTGTATAAAAAAGTAAATAAAATTAAATTTCAAAATTATAAAAAATAAAATTTAAAAATAAAAGAGAAAAAAGTTCTTCCCTTCACACAGATGTATTTATAGGAATGAATTATTTCCATGCTTATATCTATAAATACATAAAAGAGGAATAAAAGCTAACTTGAACCATAAAAGAAGAAAAACCTGAACCCACCAGTTATACAGAAGAAAACGCTATCAGGGCACTTACTCCAGCGGTAAACAATTCTGAAATTGGTCAGAGGTGGGGAATCATCTCCCATACAGCTAGCAACCCACCCCCCACACAAGGAGCGTCCTCATTGCAAAGCTGGGGGACCGTGCCGAGGCATCTCTGAATAAAGGTGAGCTGAGCCCCAGGCCAGCTGCTGCTGAACTGTTCCTACCCTTCCCAGGTAAAACACCTGAATATCTACAAGGGCTTGAAAGACTAGAGGAAGGGCCGTGGAGCCACACCAGCGACAGCACGCAGGCCAACTTGGTGCCTGCAGGCCAGCCAGGGTGGTCGTGGCCCCGGGCGCTCTTCCGGAAGCTTTCCATTGTCCTGCCTGAGATACCCCACCTGTCCCGGCCCCCACTGCTTTTTTCCTTCCTCACCTCTGTCCGGAGAGAAATTCCAGCGGAAGGTATGGGTGACACATCCTCTTCTTTACAGGAGGCAGCCTGGCAACTCCTGCAGAAAGATCAGCAGAATCCCACTCACACCGGGCCACCAACAAAGCTGTGGCCCCTCACTCCCTCCCACCAGCACAGCCCCGAGACTGCTGACGGGGCAGAGAATATGGAGTCAGGCACAGGTTCAGGGGCTATTGCTGCCTGGAGCGCTGTTTATATTGACCTCAACCAGGCACACCTGTGGAGGGCCGGCCGGCAGGATAAGGCTGCCCACGTCAGCTAATCCACAACCCGCAGGGAATCACATTGTTGAAAATGGACCTCGCTAAGTCAGAATAGAAGGCAAGGAAAAAAAGGACACAATGCCATTTGCAGCACCGTAGATGAATCTAGAGGTAATCACGTGACATGTAGTAAGTCAGAAAGTGAAAGACACATATCATATCATATCACTTCTAGGTGTTACCTAAAAATGGATACCAGGGCAGATATTTCCACGGAGAAGGGCAATCACAGCTTCATTAAACAAACTTATGGTTCACCAATGGAAAGGTGAGAGGATTGGTTTCATTACGATATCGGGGTTAACAGACTTATACAAACACAGGTGACATATATAATCACCAAAGAACTACGGAATACCAAAAGACTACTCAACATTCTGTGATAACGTACATGGGAAAAGGATCCCAGGAAAAACAGACATCTGTATATGTGTAAAAGAACCACATCTTCCACACCTCCAACAAGCCAAACATTGTAATCAAACTTGCTGTAATAAAAAATAAAAATTAAATTAAAAACACGAACCAGAAGTAGGGAGACAAACTTGAGGGGCTTTCTCCTGGCACATTCCATTCTAAATTCCAATCTAGAACAGGACTTCCATTGAGGCTCTGCTGCCCTAGTAACCAGATTTGGTAAGGGAGAACTGCTGCCAGCTTGTGGCCGTTTCACACAACAGCAGCTTTAATCCCAGCGCTAATGGTCAGTTGATATTCAAAATCATTGCAGGCCTGTAAATGACACCTGCCCTGGAAGCAAATCCTGGGGTCACATATCGACCAAAAAATTCAAAGGACGTCCATATTTCAAAACGACCGTTTCAAAAGGCATATTTTATGCACATTAGTGTTCTGCTTCTTTGTCTTTCTTTCTTTTTTGCTTAAAAAGACGGGAATGGAAAAAGGCATCCCTCAGACTGGGCGAAAATCGTTGCAAACGAATCAATGGACAAAGGTTTAATCTCCAATATATATAAACAGCTCATGCAGCTTAATATTAAAAAAACAGACAACCCAAAACAAAAATGGGCAGAAGATCTAAAGAGACGTTTCTTCAAAGAAGACACAGAGATGGCCAAGATGCACATGAAAAGCTGCTCAAGAGACCTAATTATTAGAGAAATGCAAATCAAAACTACAATGAGGTATCACCTCACACCTGTTAGGATCGGCATCATCAGAAAATCTACAAACAACAAATTCTGGGGAGGGTGTGGACAAAAGGAGCCCTCTTCCACTATTGGTGGGAATGTAAATTGATACCGTCACTATGGAGAAAAGTATGGAGTTTCCTTTAAAAAACTAGAAGTAGAATTACCATCTGATCCAGCATTCCCACTTCTGGGCATATACCCAGAGAAAACCATAAATCAAAAAGGCACATTCACCACAATGTTCATTGCAGCACTATTTACAATAGCCAGGTAATGGAAGCAACCTAAATGCCCACAGACAGATGAATGGATAAAGATGGGGTACATATATAAAATGGAATATTACTCGGCCATAAAAAGGAATGAAACTGGGTCATTTGTAGAGACATCGATGGATCTAGAGACTGTCATATAGAATGAAGTAAGTCAGAAAGAGGAAAACAAATATTGTATATTAATGCATATATGTGGAACCTAAAAGATGGTTCAGATGAACTGGTTTGCAGGGAAGAAATAGAGACACAGAGGTAGAGAACAAACGTATGGACACCAAGTGTGGGAAGGCATAGGGTGGTGGTGGTGGGATGAGTTGGGAGATTGGGATTGACCTGTATACATGTATATGCATAAAATACATGACTGATAATAACCTGCTGTATAAAAAAGTAAATAGAATTAAATTTCAAAATTTAAAAAAATAAAATTTAAAAATAAAACAGAAAAAAGTTCTTCCCTTCACACACATGTATTTATAGGAATGAATTATTTCCATGCTTATATCTATAAATACATAAAAGAGGAATAAAATCTAACTTGAACCATAAACGAAAAAAAACCTGAACCCACCAGTTATACAGAGGAAAACCCTATCAGGGCACTTGCTCCAGCGGTAAACAATTCTGAAATTGGTCAGAGGTGTGGAATCATCACCCATCCAGCTAGCACCCACCCCCCACGCAAGGAGCGTCCTCATTGCAAAGCTGGGAGACCGTGCCGAGGCATCTCTGAATAAATGTGAGCTGAGCCCCAGGCCAGCTGCTGCTGAACTGTTCCCACCCTTCCCAGGTAAAACACCTGAATATGTACAAGGGCTTGAAAGCCTAGAGGAAGGGCCGTGGAGCCACACTAGCGACAGCACGCAGGCCAACTTGGTGCCTGCAGGCCAGCCAGGGTGTTCCTGTCCCCGGGTACACTTCCGGAAGCTTTCCATTGTCCTGCCTGTGATACCCCTCCTGTCCCGGCCCCCACTGCTTTTTTCCTTCCTCACCTCTGTCCAGAGAGAAATTCCAGCGGAAGGTATGGGTGACACATCCTCTTCTTTACAGGTGGCAGCCTGGCAACTCCTGCAGAAAGGCCAGCAGTGCCCCACTCACACCGGGCCGCCAACAAAGCTGTGGCCCCTCATTCCCTCCCACCAGCTCAGCCCCGAGACTGCTGACGGGGCAGAGAGTATGGAGTCAGGCACAGCTTCAGGGGCTATTGCAGCCTGGAGCGCTGTTTATATTGACCTCAACCAGGCACACCTGGGGAGGGCCGGCCGGCAGGGTAAGGCTGCCCAGGTCAGCTAATCAACAACCCTCAGGGAATCACATTGTTGAAAATGGACCTCGCTAAGGCAGAATAGAAGCCAAGGAAAATAAGGACACAATGCCATTTGCAGAACCGTAGATGAGTCTAGAGGTAATCACGTGACTTGTAGTAAGTCAGAAAGTGAAAGACACATATCATATCATATCACTTATAGGTGTTACCTAAAAATGGATACCAGGGCAGATATTTCCACGGAGAAGGGCAATCACAGATTCATTAAACAAACTTATGGTTCACCAATGGAAAGGTGTGAGGATTGGTTTCATTACGATATCGGGGCTAACAGACATATACAAACACAGGTGACATATATAATCACCAAAGACCTACGGAATACCAAGAGAAGACTACTCAACATTCTGTCATAACGTACCTGGGAAAAGGATCCCAGGAAGAACAGACATCTGTATATGTGTAAAAGAACCACATCTTCGACACCTACAATAAGCCAAACATTGTAATCAAACTTGCTGTAATAAAAAGTAAAAATTTAAATTAAAAATACGAACAAGAAGTAGGGAGACAAACTTGAGGGGCTTTCTCCTGGCACATTCCATTCTAAATTCCAATCTAGAACACGACTTCCATTGAGGCTCTGCTGCCCTAGTAACCAGATTTGGTAAGGGAGAACTGCTGCCACCTTGTGGCCGTTTCAAACAACAGCAGCTTTAATCCCAGCGCTAATGGTCAGTTGATATTCAAAATCATTGCAAGCCTGTAAATGACACCTGCCCTGGAAGCAAATCCTGGGGTCACATATCGACCAAAAAATTCAAAGGACGTCCATATTTCAAAACGACCGTTTCAAAAGGCATATTTTATGCACATTAGTGTTCTGCTTCTTTGTCTTTCTTTCTTTTTTGGTTAAAAAGACGGGAATGGAAAAAGGCATCCCTCAGACTGGGCGAAAATCGTTGCAAACGAATCAATGGACAAAGGTTTAATCTCCAATATATATAAACAGCTCATGCAGCTTAATATTAAAAAAACAAACAACCCAATACAAAAATGGGCAGAAGTTCTAAAGAGACGTTTCTTCAAAGAAGACACAGAGATGGCCAAGACGCAACTGTAAAGCTGCCCAAGGGCACTAATTATTAGAGAAATGCAAATCAAAACTACAGTGAGGTATCACCTCACACCTGTTAGGATCGGCATCATCAGAAAATCTACAAACAACAAATTCTGGGGAGGGTGTGGACAAAAGGAGCCCTCTTCCACTATTGGTGGGAATGTAAATTGATACCGTCACTATGGAGAACAGTATGGAGTTTCCTTTAAAAAACTAGAAGTAGAATTACCATCTGATCCAGCATTCCCACTTCTGGGCATATACCCAGAGAAAACCATAAATCAAAAAGGCACATTCACCACAATGTTCATTGCAGCACTATTTACAATAGCCAGGTAATGGAAGCAAACTAAATGCCCACAGACAGATGAATGGATAAAGATGGTGTACATATATAAAATGGAATATTACTCGGCCATAAAAACGAATGAAACTGGGTCATTTGTAGAGACATCGATGGATCTAGAGACTGTCATATAGAATGAAGTAAGTCAGAAAGAGGAAAACAAATATTGTATATTAATGCATATATGTGGAACCTAAAAGATGGTTCAGATGAACTGGTTTGCAGGGAAGAAATAGAGACACAGAGGTAGAGAACAAACGTATGGACACCAAGTGTGGGAAGGCATAGGGTGGTGGTGGTGGGATGAGTTGGGAGATTGGGATTGACCTGCATACATGTATATGCATAAAATACATAACTGATAATAACCTGCTGTATAAAAAAATAAAAAAAATTAAATTTCAAAATTTTACAAAATAAAATTTAAAAGTAATAGGGAAAAAAGTTCTTCCCTTCACACATATGTATTTATAGGAATGAATTATTTCCATGCTTATATCTATAAATACATAAAAGAGGAATAAAATCTAACTTAAACCATAAAAGAAAAAAAAACCTGAACCCACCAGTTATACAGTGGAAAACCCTATCAGGGCACTTGCTCCAGCAGTAAACAATTCTGAAATTGGTCAGAGGTGGGGAATCATATCCCATACAGCCAGCAACCCACACCCCATGCAAGGAGCGTCCTCATTGCAAAGCTGTGGGACCGTGCCGAGGCATCTCTGAATAAAGGTGAGCTGAGCCCCAGGCCAGCTGCTGCTGAACTGTTCCCACCCTTCCCAGGTAAAACACCTGAATATGTACAAGGGCTTGAAAGCCTAGAGGAAGGGCCGTGGAGCCACACTAGCGACAGCATGCAGGCCAACTTGGTGCCTGCAGGCCAGCCAGGGTGGTCCTGGCCCCGGGTACTCTTCCGGAAGCTTTCCATTGTCCTGCCTGTGATACCCCTCTGTCCCGGCCCCCACTGCTTTTTTCCTTCCTCACCTCTGTCCGGAGAGAAATTCCAGCGGAAGGTATGGGTGACACATCCTCTTCTTTACAGGTGGCAGCCTGGCAACTCCTGCAGAAAGGCCAGCAGTGACCCACTCACACCGGGCCGCCAAAAAAGCTGTGGCCCCTCATTCCCTCCCACCAGCACAGCCCCGAGACTGCTGACGGGGCAGAGAATATGGAGTCAGGCACAGGTTCAGGGGCTATTGCTGCCTGGAGCGCTGTTTATATTGACCTCAACCAGGCACACCTGAGGAGGGCCGGCCGGCATGGTAAGGCTGCCCAGGTCAGCTAATCCACAACCCTCAGGGAATCACATTGTTGAAAATGGACCTCGCTAAGGCAGAATAGAAGCCAAGGAAAATAAGGACACAATGCCTTTTGCAGCACCGTAGATGAGTCTAGAGGTAATCACGTGACTTGTAGTAAGTCAGAAAGTGAAAGACACATATCATATCATATCACTTATAGGTGTTACCTAAAAATGGATACCAGGGCAGATATTTCCACGGAGAAGGGCAATCACAGATTCATTAAACAAACTTATGGTTCACCAAAGGAAAGGTGTGAGGATTGTTTTCATTACGATATCGGGGTTAACAGACATATACAAACACAGGTGACATATATAATCACCAAAGACCTACGGAATACCAAGAGAAGACTACTCAACATTCTGTCATAACGTACCTGGGAAAAGGATCCCAGGAAAAAGAGACATCTGTATATGTGTAAAAGAACCACATCTTCGACACCTACAATAAGCCAAACATTGTAATCAAACCTGCTGTAATAAAAAATAAAAATTTAAAATAAAAATACGAACAAGAAGTACGGAGACAAACTTGAGGGGCTTTCTCCTGGCACATTCCATTCTAAATTCCAATCTAGAACAGGACTTCCATTGAGGCTCTGCTGCCCTAGTAACCAGATTTGGTAAGGGAGAACTGCTGCCAGCTTGTGGCCGTTTCACACAACAGCAGCTTTAATCCCAGCGCTAATGGTCAGTTGATATTCAAAATCATTGCAGGCCTGTAAATGACACCTGCCCTGAAAACAAATCCTGGGGTCACATATCGACCAAAAAATTCAAAGGACGTCCATATTTCAAAACGACCGTTTCAAAAGGCATATTTTATGCACATTAGTGTTCTGCTTCTTTGTCTTTCTTTCTTTTTTGGTTAAAAAGACAGGAATGGAAAAAGGCATCCCTCAGACTGGGCGAAAATCGTTGCAAACGAATCAATGGACAAAGGTTTAATCTCCAATATATATAAACAGCTCATGCAGCTTAATATTAAAAAAACAAACAACCCAATACAAAAATGGGCAGAAGTTCTAAAGAGACGTTTCTTCAAAGAAGACACAGAGATGGCCAAGACGCACATGAAAAGCTGCTCAAGGGCACTAATTATTAGAGAAATGCAAATCAAAACTACAATGAGGTATCACCTCACACCTGTTAGGATCGGCATCATCAGAAAATCTACAAACAACAAATTCTGGGGAGGGTGTGGACAAAAGGAGCCCTCTTCCACTATTGGTGGGAATGTAAATTGATACCGTCACTATGGAGAACAGTATGGAGTTTCCTTTAAAAAACTAGAAGTAGAATTACCATCTGATCCAGCATTCCCACTTCTGGGCATATACCCAGAGAAAACCATAAATCAAAAAGGCACATTCACCACAATGTTCATTGCAGCACTATTTACAATAGCCAGGTAATGGAAGCAACCTAAATGCCCACAGACAGATGAATGGATAAAGATGGGGTACATATATAAAATGGAATATTACTCGGCCATAAAAAGGAATGAAACTGGGTCATTTGTAGAGACATCGATGGATCTAGAGACTGTCATATAGAATGAAGTAAGTCAGAAAGAGGAAAACAAATATTGTATATTAATGCATATATGTGGAACCTAAAGATGGTTCAGATGAACTGGTTTGCAGGGAAGAAATAGAGACACAGAGGTAGAGAACAAACGTATGGACACCAAGTGTGGGAAGGCATAGGGTGGTGGTGGTGGGATGAGTTGGGAGATTGGGATTGACCTGTATACATGTATATGCATAAAATACATAACTGATAATAACCTGCTGTATAAAAAAGTAAATAAAATTAAATTTCAAAAATTTAAAAAATAAAATTTAAAAATAAAACAGAAAAAAGTTCTTCCCTTCACACACATGTATTTATAAGAATGAATTATTTCCATGCTTATATCTATAAATACATAAAAGAGGAATAAAATCTAACTTAAACCATAAAAGAAAAAAAAACCTGAACCCACCAGTTATACAGTGGAAAACCCTATCAGGGCACTTGCTCCAGCGGTAAACAATTCTGAAATTGGTCAGAGGTGGGGAATCATATCCCATACAGCCAGCAACCCACACCCCATGCAAGGAGCGTCCTCATTGCAAAGCTGGGGGACCGTGCCGAGGCATCTCTGAATAAAGGTGAGCTGAGCCCCAGGCCAGCTGCTGCTGAACTGTTCCCACCCTTCCCAGGTAAAACACCTGAATATGTACAAGGGCTTATAAGCCCAGAGGAAGGGCCATGGAGCCACACAAGCGACAGCATGCAGGCCAACATGGTGCCTGCAGGCCAGCCAGGGTGGTCCTGGCCCCGGGCGCTCTTCCGGAAGCTTTCCATTGTCCTGCCTGAGATACCCCACCTGTCCCGGCCCCCATTGCTTTTTTCCTTGCTCACCTCTGTCCGGAGAGAAATTCCAGCGGAAGGTATGGGTGACACATCCTCTTCTTTACAGGAGGCAGCCTGGCAACTCCTGCAGAAAGGTCAGCAGAACCCCACTCACACCGGGCCACCAACAAAGCTGTGGCCCCTCACTCCCTCCACCAGCACAGCCCCGAGACTGCTGACGGGGCAGAGAATATGGAGTCAGGCACAGGTTCAGGGGCTATTGCTGCCTGGAGCGCTGTTTAAATTGACCTCAACCAGGCACACCTGGGGAGGGCCGGCCGGCAGGATAAGGCTGCCCAGGTCAGCTAATCCACAACCCTGAGGGAATCACATTATTGAAAATGGGTCTCGCTAAGTCAGAATAGAAGGCAAGGAAAAAAAGGACACAATGCCATTTGCAGCACCGTAGATGAGTCTAGAAGTAATCACGTGATATGTAGTAAGTCAGAAAGTGAAAGACACATATATCATATCATATCACTTATAGGTGTTACCTAAAAATGGATACCAGGGCAGATATTTCCACGGAGAAGGGCAATCACAGATCCATTAAACAAACTTATGGTTCACCAATGGAAAGGTGTGAGGATTGGTTTCATTACGATATCGGGGTTAACAGACTTATACAAACACAGGTGACATATATAATCACCAAAGACCTACGGAATACCAAAAGACTACTCAACATTCTGTCATAACGTACATGGGAAAAGGATCCCAGGAAAAACAGACATCTGTATATGTGTAAAAGAACCACATCTTCCACACCTCCATCAAGCCAAACATTATAATCAAACTTGCTGTAATAAAAAATAAAAATTAAATTAAAAACACAAACAAGAAGTAGGGAGACAAACTTGAGGGGCTTTCTCCTGGCACATTCCATTATAAATTCCAATCTAGTACACTTCCATTGAGGCTCTGCTGCCCTAGTAACCAGAATTGGTAAGGGAGAACTGCTGCCACCTTGTGGCCGTTTCACACAACAGCAGCTTTAATCCCAGCGCTAATGGTCAGTTGATATTCAAAATCATTGCAGGCCTGTAAATGACACCTGCCCTGAAAACAAATCCTGGGGTCACATATCGACCAAAACATTCAAAGGACGTCCATATTTCAAAACGACCGTTTCAAAAGGCATATTTTATGCACATTAGTGTTCTGCTTCTTTGTCTTTCTTTCTTTTTTGGTTAAAAAGACGGGAATGGAAAAAGGCATCCCTCAGACTGGGCGAAAATCGTTGCAAACGAATCAATGGACAAAGGTTTAATCTCCAATATATATAAACAGCACATGCAGCTTAATATTAAAAAAACAAACAACCCAATACAAAAATGGGCAGAAGATCTAAAGAGACGTTTCTTTAAAGAAGACACAGAGATGGCCAAGATGCACATGAAAATCTGCTCAACAGCACTAATTATTAGGGAAATGCAAATCAAAACTACAATGAGGTATCACCTCACACCTGTTAGGATCGGCATCATCAGAAAATCTACAAACAACAAATTCTGGGGAGGGTGTGGACAAAAGGAGCCCTCTTCCACTATTGGTGGGAATGTAAATTGATACCGTCACTATGGAGAACAGTATGGAGTTTCCTTTAAATACTAGAAGTAGAATTACCATCTGATCCAGCATTCCCACTTCTGGGCATATACCCAGAGAAAACCATAAATCAAAAAGGCACATTCACCACAATGTTCATTGCAGCACTATTTACAATAGCCAGGTAATGGAAGCAACCTAAATGCCCACAGACAGATGAATGGATAAAGATGGGGTACATATATAAAATGGAATATTACTCGGCCATAAAAAGGAATGAAACTGGGTCATTTGTAGAGACATCGATGGATCTAGAGACTGTCATATAGAATGAAGTAAGTCAGAAAGAGGAAAACAAATATTGTATATTAATGCATATATGTGGAACCTAAAAGATGGTTCAGATGAACTGGTTTGCAGGGAAGAAATAGAGACACAGAGGTAGAGAACAAACGTATGGACACCAAGTGTGGGAAGCCATGGGGTGGTGGTGGTGGGATGAGTTGGGAGATTGGGATTGACCTGCATACATGTATATGCATAAAATAAATAACTAATAATAACCTGCTGTATAAAAAAATAAAAAAAATTAAATTTCAAAATTTTACTAAATAAAATTTAAAAGTAATAGGGAAAAAAGTTCTTCCCTTCACACAGATGTATTTATAGGAATGAATTATTTCCATGCTTATATCTATAAATACATAAAAGAGGAATAAAATCTAACTTAAACCATAAAAGAAAAAAAAACCTGAACCCACTAGTTATACAGTGGAAAACCATATCAGGGCACTTGCTCCAGCGGTAAACAATTCTGAAATTGGTCAGAGGTGGGGAATCATATCCCATACAGCCAGCAACCCACACCCCATGCAAGGAGCGTCCTCATTGCAAAGCTGTGGGACCGTGCCGAGGCATCTCTGAATAAAGGTGAGCTGAGCCCCAGGCCAGCTGCTGCTGAACTGTTCCCGCCCTTCCCAGGTAAAACACCTGAATATGTACAAGGGCTTATAAGCCCAGAGGAAGGGCCATGGAGCCACACAAGCGACAGCACGCAGGCCAACATGGTGCCTGCAGGCCAGCCAGGGTGGTCCTGGCACCGGGCGCTCTTCCGGAAGCTTTCCATTGTCCTGCCTGATATACCCCACCTGTCCCGGCCCCCATTGCTTTTTTCCTTGCTCACCTCTGTCCGGAGAGAAATTCCAGCGGAAGGTATGGGTGACACATCCTCTTCTTTACAAGAGGCAGCCTGGCAACTCCTGCAGAATGGTCAGCAGAACCCCACTCACACCGGGCCACCAACAAAGCTGTGGCCCCTCACTCCCTCCCACCAGCACAGCCCCGAGACTGCTGACGGGGCAGAGAATATGGAGTCAGGCACAGGTTCAGGGGCTATTGCTGCATGGAGCGCTGTTTATATTGACCTCAACCAGGCACACCTGGGGAGGGCCGGCCGGCAGGATAAGGCTGCCCAGGTCAGCTAATCCACAACCCTGAGGGAATCACATTGTTGAAAATGGGTCTCGCTAAGTCAGAATAGAAGGCAAGGAAAAAAAGGACACAATGCCATTTGCAGCACCGTAGATGAGTCTAGAAGTAATCACGTGACATGTAGTAAGTCAGAAAGTGAAAGACACATATCATATCATATCACTTATAGGTGTTACCTAAAAATGGATACCAGGGCAGATATTTCCACGGAGAAGGGCAATCACAGATCCATTAAACAAACTTATGGTTCACCAATGGAAAGGTGTGAGGATTGGTTTCATTACGATATCGGGGTTAACAGACTTATACAAACACAGGTGACATATATAATCACCAAAGACCTACGGAATACCAAAAGACTACTCAACATTCTGTCATAACGTACATGGGAAAAGGATCCCAAGGAAAACAGACATCTGTATATGTGTAAAAGAAACACATCTTCCACACCTCCAACAAGCCAAACATTGTAATCAAACTTGCTGTCATAAAAAATAAAAATTAAATTAAAAACACAAACAAGAAGTAGGGAGACAAACTTGAGGGGCTTTCTCCTGGCACATTCCATTATAAATTCCAATCTAGAACACTTCCATTGAGGCTCTGCTGCCCTAGTAACCAGAATTGGTAAGGGAGAACTGCTGCCACCTTGTGGCCGTTTCACACAACAGCAGCTTTAATCCCAGCGCTAATGGTCAGTTGATATTCAAAATCATTGCAGGCCTGTAAATGACACCTGCCCTGAAAACAAATCCTGGGGTCACATATCGACCAAAACATTCAAAGGACGTCCATATTTCAGAACGACCATTTCAAAAGGCATATTTTATGCACATTAGTGTTGTGCTTCTTTGTCTTTCTTTCTTTTTTGGTTAAAAAGATGGGAATGGAAAAAGGCATCCCACAGACTGGGCGAAAATCGTTGCAAACGAATCAATGGACAAAGTTTTAATCTCCAATATATATAAACAGCTCATGCAGCTTAATATTAAAAAAACAAACAACCCAATACAAAAATGGGCAGAAGATCTAAAGAGACGTTTCTTTAAAGAAGACACAGAGATGGCCAAGATGCACATGAAAAGCTGCTCAACAGCACTAATTATTAGGGAAATGCAAATCAAAACTACAATGAGGTATCACCTCACACCTGTTAGGATCGGCATCATCAGAAAATCTACAAACAACAAATTCTGGGGAGGGTGTGGACAAAAGGAGCCCTCTTCCACTATTGGTGGGAATGTAAATTGATACCGTCACTATGGAGAACAGTATGGAGTTTCCTTTAAAAAACTAGAAATAGAATTACCATCTGATCCAGCAATCCCACTTCTGGGCATATACCCAGAGAAAACCATAAATCAAAAAGGCACATTCACCACAATGTTCATTGCAGCACTATTTACAATAGCCAGGTAATGGAAGCAAACTAAATGCCCACAGACAGATGAATGGATAAAGATGGGGTACATATATAAAATGGAATATTACTCGGCCATAAAAAGGAATGAAACTGGGTCATTTGTAGAGACATCGATGGATCTAGAGACTGTCATACAGAATGAGGTAAGTCAGAAAGAGGAAAACAAATATTGTATATTAATGCATATATGTGGAACCTAAAAAATGGTACAGATGAACTGGTTTGCAGGGAAGAAATAGAGACACAGAGGTAGAGAACAAACGTATGGACACCAAGTGTGGGAAGCCATGGGGCGGTGGTGGTGGGATGAGTTGGGAGATTGGGATTGACCTGTATACATGTATATGCATAAAATACATAACTGATAATAACCTGCTGTATAAAAAAGTAAATAAAATTAAATTACAAAATTTTAAAAAATAAAATTTAAAAATAAAACAGAAAAAAGTTCTTCCCTTCACAAACATGTATTTATAGGAATGAATTATTTCCATGCTTATATCTATAAATACATAAAAGAGGGATAAAATCTAACTTGAACCATAAACGATAAAAAACCTGAACCCACCAGTTATACAGAGGAAAACCCTATCAGGGCACTTGCTCCAGCGGTAAACAATTCTGAAATTGGTCAGAGGTGTGGAATCATCTCCCATCCAGCTAGCACCCAACCCCCACGCAAGGAGCGTCCTCATTGCAAAGCTGGGAGACCGTGCCGAGGCATCTCTGAATAAAGGTGAGCTGAGCCCCAGGCCAGGTGCTGCTGAACTGTTCCCACCCTTCGCAGGTAAAACACCTGAATATGTACAAGGGCTTGAAAGCCTAGAGGAAGGGCCGTGGAGCCACACTAGCGACAGCACGCAGGCCAACTTGGTGCCTGCAGGTCAGCCAGGGTGGTCCTGGCCCCGGGTACTCTTCCGGAAGCTTTCCATTGTCCTGCCTGTGATACCCCTCCTGTCCCGGCCCCCACTGCTTTTTTCCTTCCTCACCTCTGTCCGGAGAGAAATTCCAGCGGAAGGTATGGGTGACACATCCTCTTCTTTACAGGTGGCAGCCTGGCAACTCCTGCAGAAAGGCCAGCAGTGACCCACTCACAGCGGGCCGCCAAAAGAGCTGTGGCCCCTCATTCCCTCCCACCAGCTCAGCCCCGAGACTGCTGATGGGGCAGAGAATAAGGAGTCAGGCACAGCTTCAGGGGCTATTGCTGCCTGGAGCGCTATTTATATTGACCTCAACAAGGCACACCTAGGGAGGGCCGGCCGGCAGGGTAAGGCTGCCCAGGTCAGCTAATCCACAACGCTGAGGGAATCACATTGTTGAAAGTGGACCTCACTAAGGCAGAATAGAAGCCAAGGAAAATAAGGACACAATGCCATTTGCAGCACCGTAGATGAGTCTAGAGGTAATCACGTGACTTGTAGTAAGTCAGAAAGTGAAAGACACATATCATATCATATCACTTATAGGTGTTACCTAAAAATGGATACCAGGGCAGATATTTCCACGGAGAAGGGCAATCACAGATTCATTAAACAAACTTATGGTTCACCAAAGGAAAGGTGTGAGGATTGGTTTCTTTATGATATCGTAGTTAACAGACATATACAAACACAGGTGACATATATAATCACCAAAGACCTACGGAATACCAAGAGAAGACTACTCAACATTCTGTCATAACGTACCTGGGAAAAGGATCCCAGGAAAAAGAGACATCTGTATATGTGTAAAAGAACCACATCTTCGACACCTACAATAAGCCAAACATTGTAATCAAACTAGCTGTAATAAAAAATAAAAATTTAAAATAAAAATACGAACAAGAAGTAGGGAGACAAACTTGAGGGTCTTTCTCCTGGCACATTCCATTCTAAATTCCAATCTAGAACAGGACTTCCATTGAGGCTCTGCTGCCCTAGTAACCAGATTTGGTAAGGGAGAACTGCTGCCAGCTTGTGGCCGTTTAACACAACAGCAGCTTTAATCCCAGCGCTAATGGTCAGTTGATATTCAAAATCATTGCAGGCCTGTAAATGACACCTGCCCTGAAAACAAATCCTGGGGTCACATATCGACCAAAAAATTCAAAGGACGTCCATATTTCAAAACGACCGTTTCAAAAGGCATATTTTATGCACATTAGTGTTCTGCTTCTTTGTCTTTCTTTCTTTTTTGGTTAAAAAGACGGGAATGGAAAAAGGCATCCCTCAGACTGGGCGAAAATCGTTGCAAATGAATCAATGGACAAAGGTTTAATCTCCAATATATATAAACAGCTCATGCAGCTTAATATTAAAAAAACAAACAACCCAATACAAAAATGGGCAGAAGTTCTAAAGAGACGTTTCTTCAAAGAAGACACAGAGATGGCCAAGACGCACTTGAAAAGCTGCTCAACAGCACTAATTATTAGAGAAATGCAAATCAAAACTACAATGAGGTATCACCTCACACCTGTTAGGATCGGCATCATCAGAAAATCTACAAACAACAAATTCTGGGGAGGGTGTGGACAAAAGGAGCCCTCTTCCACTATTGGTAGGAATGTAAATTGATACCGTCACTATGGAGAACAGTATGGAGTTTCCTTTAAAAAACTAGAAGTAGAATTACCATCTGATCCAGCATTCCCACTTCTGGGCATATACCCAGAGAAAACCATAAATCAAAAAGGCACATTCACCACAATGTTCATTGCAGCACTATTTACAATAGCCAGGTAATGGAAGCAAACTAAATGCCCACAGACAGATGAATGGATAAAGATGGGGTACATATATAAAATGGAATATTACTCGGCCATAAAAAGGAATGAAACTGGGTCATTTGTAGAGACATCGATGGATCTAGAGACTGTCATATAGAATGAAGTAAGTCAGAAAGAGGAAAACAAATATTGTATATTAATGCATATATGTGGAACCTAAAAGATGGTTCAGATGAACTGGTTTGCAGGGAAGAAATAGAGACACAGAGGTAGAGAACAAACCTATGGACACCAAGTGTGGGAAGGCATAGGGTGGTGGTGGTGGGATTAGTTGGGAGATTGGGATTGACCTGTATACATGTATATGCATAAAATACATAACTGATAATAACCTGCTGTATAAAAAAGTAAATAAAATTAAATTTCAAAAATTTAAAAAATAAAATTTAAAAATAAAACAGAAAAAAGTTCTTCCCTTCACACAGATGTATTTATAGGAATGAATTATTTCCATGCTTATATCTATAAATACATAAAAGAGGAATAAAATCTAACTTGAACCATAAACGAAAAAAAACCTGAACCCACCAGTTATACAGAGGAAAACCCTATCAGGGCACTTGCTCCAGCGGTAAACAATTCTGAAATTGGTCAGAGGTGTGGAATCATCTCCCGTCCAGCTAGCACCCACCCCCCACGCAAGGAGCGTCCTCATTGCAAAGCTGGGAGACCGTGCCGAGGCATCTCTGAATAAAGGTGAGCTGAGCCCCAGACTAGCTGCTGGTGAACTGTTCCTACCCTTCCCAGGTAAAACACCTAAATATGTACAAGGGCTTTAAAGCCTAGAGGAAGGGCCATGGAGCCACACAAGGGACAGCACGCAGGCCAACATGGTGCCTGCAGGTCAGCCAGGGTGGTCCTGGCCCCGGGTGCTCTTCCGGAACCTTCCCATTGTCCTGCTGAGATACCCCTCGTGTCCCGAACCCCACTGCTTTTTTCCTTCCTCACCTCTGTCCGGAGAGAAATTCCAGCGGAAGGTGTGCGTGACACATCCTCTTCTTTACAGGAGGCAGCCTGGCAACTCCTGCAGAAAGGTCAGCAGAACCCCACTCACACCGGGCCACCAACAAAGCTGTGGCCCCTCACTCCCTCCCACCAGCACAGCCCCGAGACTGCTGACGGGGCAGAGAATATGGAGTCAGGCACAGGATCAGGGGCAATTGCTGCCTGGAGCGCTATTTATATTGACCTCAACCAGGCACACCTGGGGAGGGCCGGCCGGCAGGATAAGGCTGCCCAGGTCAGCTAATCCACAACCCTCAGGGAATCACATTGTTGAAAATGGACCTCGCTAAGGCAGAATAGAAGCCAAGGAAAATAAGGACACAATGCCATTTGCAGCACCGTAGATGAGTCTAGAGGTAATCACGTGACTTGTAGTAAGTCAGAAAGTGAAAGACACATATCATATCATATCACTTATAGGTGTTACCTAAAAATGGATACCAGGGCAGATATTTCCACGGAGAAGGGCAATCACAGATTCATTAAACAAACTTATGGTTCACCAATGGAAAGGTGTGAGGATTGGTTTCATTACGATATCGGGGTTAACAGACTTATAAAAACACAGGTGACATATATAATCACCAAAGACCTACGGAATACCAAAAGACTACTCAACATTCTGTCATAACGTACATGGGAAAAGGATCCCAGGAAAAACAGACATCTGTATATGTGTAAAAGAACCACATCTTCCACACCTCCAACAAGCCAAACATTGTAATCAAACTTGCTGTAATAAAAAATAAAACTTAAATTAAAAACACAAACAATAAGTAGGGAGACAAACTTGAGGGGCTTTCTCCTGGCACATTCCATTCTAAATTCGAATCTTCAACAGGACTTCCATTGAGTCTCTGTTGCCCTAGTAACCAGATTTGGTAAGGGAGAACTGCTGCCACCTTGTGGCCGTTTCACACAACAGCAGCTTTAATCCCAGCGCTAATGGTCAGTTGATATTCAAAATCATTGCAGGCCTGTAAATGACACCTGCCCTGAAAACAAATCCTGGGGTCACATATCGACGAAAACATTCAAAGGACGTCCATATTTCAAAACGACCGTTTCAAAAGGCATATTTTATGCAGATTAGTTTTCTGCTTCTTTTTCTTTCTTTCTTTTTTGGTTAAAAAAACGGGAATGGAAAAAGGCATCCCTCAGAAGGGGCGAAAATAGTTGCAAACGAATCAATGGACAAAGGTTTAATGTCCAATATATATAAACAGCTCATGCAGCTTAATATTAAAAAAACAAACAACCCAATACAAAAATGGGCAGAAGATCTAAAGAGACGTTTCTTTAAAGAAGACACAGAGATGGCCAAGACGCACATGAAAAGCTGCTCAACAGCACTAATTATTAGAGAAATGCAAATCAAAACTACAATGAGGTATCACCTCACACCTGTTAGGATCGGCATCATCAGAAAATCTACAAACAACAAATTCTGGGGAGGGTGTGGACAAAAGGAGCCCTCTTCCACTATTGGTGGGAATGTAAATTGATACCGTCACTATGGAGAACAGTATGGAGTTTCCTTTAAAAAACTAGAAATAGAATTACCATCTGATCCAGCAATCCCACTTCTGGGCATATACCCAGAGAAAACCATAAATCAAAAAGGCACATTCACCACAATGTTCATTGCAGCACTATTTAAAATAGCCAGGTAATGGAAGCAACCTAAATGCCCACAGACAGATGAATGGATAAAGATGGGGTACATATATAAAATGGAATATTACTCGGCCATAAAAAGGAATGAAACTGGGTCATTTGTAGAGACATCGATGGATCTAGAGACTGTCATACAGAATGAGGTAAGTCAGAAAGGGGAAAACAAATATTGTATATTAATGCATATATGTGGAACCTAAAAAATGGTACAGATGAACTGGTTTGCAGGGAAGAAATAGAGACACAGAGGTAGAGAACAAACGTATGGACACCAAGTGTGGGAAGCCATGGGGTGGTGGTGGTGGGATGAGTTGGGAGATTGGGATTGACCTGTATACATGTATATGCATAAAATACATAACTGATAATAACCTGCTGTATAAAAAAGTAAATAAAATTAAATTACAAAATTTTAAAAAATAAAATTTAAAAATAAAACAGAAAAAAGTTCTTCCCTTCACAAACATGTATTTATAGGAATGAATTATTTCCTTGCTTATATCTATAAATACATAAAAGAGGGATAAAATCTAACTTGAACCATAAACGATAAAAAACCTGAACCCACCAGTTATACAGAGGAAAACCCTATCAGGGCACTTGCTCCAGCGGTAAACAATTCTGAAATTGGTCAGAGGTGTGGAATCATCTCCCATCCAGCTAGCACCCAACCCCCACGCAAGGAGCGTCCTCATTGCAAAGCTGGGAGACCGTGCCGAGGCATCTCTGAATAAAGGTGAGCTGAGCCCCAGGCCAGGTGCTGCTGAACTGTTCCCACCCTTCGCAGGTAAAACACCTGAATATGTACAAGGGCTTGAAAGCCTAGAGGAAGGGCCGTGGAGCCACACTAGCGACAGCACGCAGGCCAACTTGGTGCCTGCAGGTCAGCCAGGGTGGTCCTGGCCCCGGGTACTCTTCCGGAAGCTTTCCATTGTCCTGCCTGTGATACCCCTCCTGTCCCGGCCCCCACTGCTTTTTTCCTTCCTCACCTCTGTCCGGAGAGAAATTCCAGCGGAAGGTATGGGTGACACATCCTCTTCTTTACAGGTGGCAGCCTGGCAACTCCTGCAGAAAGGCCAGCAGTGACCCACTCACACCGGGCCGCCAAAAAAGCTGTGGCCCCTCATTCCCTCCCACCAGCTCAGCCCCGAGACTGCTGATGGGGAAGAAAATAAGGAGTCAGGCACAGCTTCAGGGGCTATTGCTGCCTGGAGCGCTATTTATATTGACCTCAACAAGGCACACCTAGGGAGGGCCGGCCGGCAGGGTAAGGCTGCCCAGGTCAGCTAATCCACAACGCTGAGGGAATCACATTGTTGAAAATGGACCTCACTAAGGCAGAATAGAAGCCAAGGAAAATAAGGACACAATGCCATTTGCAGCACCGTAGATGAGTCTAGAGGTAATCACGTGACTTGTAGTAAGTCAGAAAGTGAAAGACACATATCATATCATATCACTTATAGGTGTTACCTAAAAATGGATACCAGGGCAGATATTTCCACGGAGAAGGGCAATCACAGATTCATTAAACAAACTTATGGTTCACCAAAGGAAAGGTGTGAGGACTGGTTTCTTTACGATATCGTAGTTAACAGACATATACAAACACAGGTGACATATATAATCACCAAAGACCTACGGAATACCAAGAGAAGACTACTCAACATTCTGTCATAACGTACCCGGGAAAAGGATCCCAGGAAAAAGAGACATCTGTATATGTGTAAAAGAACCACATCTTCGACACCTACAATAAGCCAAACATTGTAATCAAACTAGCTGTAATAAAAAATAAAAATTTAAAATAAAAATACGAACAAGAAGTAGGGAGACAAACTTGAGGGGCTTTCTCCTGGCACATTCCATTCTAAATTCCAATCTAGAACAGGACTTCCACTGAGGCTCTGCTGCCCTAGTAACCAGATTTGGTAAGGGAGAACTGCTGCCAGCTTGTGGCCGTTTCACACAACAGCAGCTTTAATCCCAGCGCTAATGGTCAGTTGATATTCAAAATCATTGCAGGCCTGTAAATGACACCTGCCCTGAAAACAAATCCTGGGGTCACATATCGACCAAAAAATTCAAAGGACGTCCATATTTCAAAACGACCGTTTCAAAAGGCATATTTTATGCACATTAGTGTTCTGCTTCTTTGTCTTTCTTTCTTTTTTGGTTAAAAAGACGGGAATGGAAAAAGGCATCCCTCAGACTGGGCGAAAATCGTTGCAAACGAATCAATGGACAAAGGTTTAAACTCCAATATATATAAACAGCTCATGCAGCTTAATATTAAAAAAACAAACAACCCAATACAAAAATGGGCAGAAGATCTAAAGAGACGTTTCTTTAAAGAAGACACAGAGATGGCCAAGACGCACATGAAAAGCTGCTCAACAGCACTAATTATTAGAGAAATGCAAATCAAAACTACAATGAGGTATCACCTCACACCTGTTAGGATCGGCATCATCAGAAAATCTACAAACAACAAATTCTGGGGAGGGTGTGGACAAAAGGAGCCCTCTTCCACTATTGGTGGGAATGTAAATTGATACCGTCACTATGGAGAACAGTATGGAGTTTCCTTTAAAAAACTAGAAATAGAATTACCATCTGATCCAGCAATCCCACTTCTGGGCATATACCCAGAGAAAACCATAAATCAAAAAGGCACATTCACCACAATGTTCATTGCACCACTATTTAAAATAGCCAGGTAATGGAAGCAACCTAAATGCCCACAGACAGATGAATGGATAAAGATGGGGTACATATATAAAATGGAATATTACTCGGCCATAAAAAGGAATGAAACTGGGTCATTTGTAGAGACATCGATGGATCTAGAGACTGTCATACAGAATGAGGTAAGTCAGAAAGAGGAAAACAAATATTGTATATTAATGCATATATGTGGAACTTAAAAAATGGTACCGATGAACTGGTTTGCAGGGAAGAAATAGAGACACAGAGGTAGAGAACAAAGGTATGGACACCAAGTGTGGGAAGCCATGGGGTGGTGGTGGTGGGATTAGTTGGGAGATTGGGATTGACCTGTATACATGTATATGCATAAAATACATAACTGATAATAACCTGATGTATAAAAAAGTAAATAAAATTAAATTTCAAAATTTTAAAAAATAAAATTTAAAAATAAAACAGAAAAAAGTTCTTCCCTTCACACACATGTATTTATAGGAATGAATTATTTCCATGCTTATATCTATAAATACATAAAAGAGGAATAAAATCTAACTTGAACCATAAACGAAAAAAAACCTGAACCCACCAGTTATACAGAGGAAAACCCTATCAGGGCACTTGCTCCATGGGTAAACAATTCTGAAATTGGTCAGAGGTGTGGAATCATCTCCCATCCAGCTATCACCCACCCCCCACGCAAGGAGCGTCCTCATTGCAAAGCTGGGAGACCATGCCGAGTCATCTCTGAATAAAGGTGAGCTGAGCCCCAGGCCAGCTGCTGCTGAACTGTTCCCACCCTTCGCAGGTAAAACACCTGAATATGTACAAGGGCTTGAAAGCCTAGAGGAAGGGCCGTGGAGCCACACTAGCGACAGCACGCAGGCCAACTTGGTGCCTGCAGGCCAGCCAGGGTGGTCCTGGCCCCGGGTACTTTTCCGGAAGCTTTCCATTGTCCTGCCTGTGATACCCCTCCTGTCCCGGCCCCCACTGCTTTTTTCCTTCCTCACCTCTGTCCGGAGAGAAATTCCAGCGGAAGGTATGGGTGACACATCCTCTTCTTTACAGGTGGCAGCCTGGCAACTCCTGCAGAAAGGCCAGCAGTGCCCCAATCACACCGGGCCGCCAAGAAAGCTGTGGCCCCCTCATTCCCTCCCACCAGCTCAGCCCCGAGACTGCTGACGGGGCAGAGAGTATGGAGTCAGGCACAGTTTCAGGGGCTATTGCTGCCTGGAGCGCTGTTTATATTGACCTCAACCAGGCACACCTGGGGAGGGCCGGCCGGCAGGGTAAGGCTGCCCAGGTCAGCTAATCCACAACACTCAGGGAATCACATTGTTGAAAATGGACCTCGCTAAGGCAGAATAGAAGCCAAGGAAAATAAGGACACAATGCCATTTGCAGCACCGTAGATGAGTCTAGAGGTAATCACGTGACTTGTAGTAAGTCAGAAAGTGAAAGACACATATCATATCATATCACTTATAGGTGTTACCTAAAAATGGATACCAGGGCAGATATTTCCACGGAGAAGGGCAATCACAGATTCATTAAACAAACTTATGGTTCACCAATGGAAAGGTGTGAAGATTGGTTTCATTACGATATCGGGGTTAACAGACATATACAAACACAGGTGACATATATAATCACCAAAGACCTACGGAATACCAAGAGAAGACTACTCAACATTCTGTCATAACGTACCTGGGAAAAGGATCCCAGGAAGAACAGACATCTGTATATGTGTAAAAGAACCACATCTTCGACACCTACAATAAACCAAACATTGTAATCAAACTTGCTGTAATAAAAAATAAAAATTTAAATTAAAAATACGAACAAGAAGTAGGGAGACAAACTTGAGGGGCTTTCTCCTGGCACATTCCATTCTAAATTCCAATCTAGAACACGACTTCCATTGAGGCTCTGCTGCCCTAGTAACCAGATTTGGTAAGGGAGAACTGCTGCCACCTTGTGGCCGTTTCACACAACAGCAGCTTTAATCCCAGCGCTAATGGTCAGTTGATATTCAAAATCATTGCAGGCCTGTAAATGACACCTGCCCTGGAAGCAAATCCTGGGGTCACATATCGACCAAAAAATTCAAAGGACGTCCATATTTCAAAACGACCGTTTCAAAAGGCATATTTTATGCACATTAGTGTTCTGCTTCTTTGTCTTTCTTTCTTTTTTGGTTAAAAAGACGGGAATGGAAAAAGGCATCCCTCAGACTGGGCGAAAATCGTTGCAAACGAATCAATGGACAAAGGTTTAATCTCCAATATATATAAACAGCTCATGCAGCTTAATATTAAAAAAACAAACAAACCAATACAAAAATGGGCAGAAGTTCTAAAGAGACGTTTCTTCAAAGAAGACACAGAGATGGCCAAGACGCACATGAAAAGCTGCTCAACAGCACTAATTATTAGAGAAATGCAAATCAAAACTACAATGAGGTATCACCTCACACCTGTTAGGATCGGCATCATCAGAAAATCAACAAACAACAAATTCTGGGGAGGGTGTGGACAAAAGGAGCCCTCTTCCACTATTGGTGGGAATGTAAATTGATACCGTCACTATGGAGCAGAGTATGGAATTTCCTTTAAAAAACTAGAAGTAGAATTACCATCTGATCCAGCATTCCCACTTCTGGGCATATACCCAGAGAAAACCATAAATCAAAAATGTACATTCACCACAATGTTCATTGCAGCACTATTTACAATAGCCAGGTAATGGAAGCAACCTAAATGCCCACAGACAGATGAATGGATAAAGATGGGGTACATATATAAAATGGAATATTACTCGGCCATAAAAAGGAATGAAACTGGGTCATTTGTAGAGACATCGATGGATCTAGAGACTGTCATATAGAATGAAGTAAGTCAGAAAGAGGAAAACAAATATTGTATATTAATGCATATATGTGGAACCTAAAAGATGGTTCAGATGAACTGGTTTGCAGGGAAGAAATGGAGACACAGAGGTAGAGAACAACCGTATGGACACCAAGTGTGGGAAGCCATGGGGTGGTGGTGGTGGGATGAGTTGGGAGATTGGGATTGACCTGCATACATGTATATGCATAAAATACATAACTAATAATAACCTGCTATATAAAAAAATTAGAAAAATTAAATTTCAAAATTTTACAAAATAAAATTTAAAAATAATAGAGAAAAAAGTTCTTCCCTTCACACAGATGTATTTATAGGAATGAATTATTTCCATGCTTATATCTATAAATACATAAAAGAGGAATAAAATCTAACTTAAACCATAAAAGAAAAAAAAACCTGAACCCACCAGTTATACAGTGGAAAACCCTATCAGGGCACTTGCTCCAGCGGTAAACAATTCTGAAATTGGTCAGAGCTGGGGAATCATATCCCATACAGCCAGCAACCCACACCCCATGCAAGGAGCGTCCTCATTGCAAAGCTGCGGGACCGTGACGAGGTATCTCTGAATAAAGGTGAGCTGAGCCCTAGGCCAGCTGCTGCTGAACTGTTCCCACCCTTCCCAAGTTAAACACCTGAATATGTACAAGGGCTTATGAGCCCAGAGGAAGGGCCACGGATCCACACAAGCGACAGCACGCAGGCCAACATGGTGCCTGCAGGTCAGCCAGGGTGGTCCTGGCCCCGGGTGCTCTTCCGGAAGCTTCCCATTGTCCTGCTGAGATACCCCACCTGTCCCGACCGCCACTGCTTTTTTCCTTCCTCACCTCTGTCCGGAGAGAAATTCCAGCGGAAGGTATGGGTGACACATCCTCTTCTTTACAGGAGGCAGCCTGGCAACTCCTGCAGAAAGGTCAGCAGAACCCCACTCACACCGGGCCACCAACAAAGCTGTGGCCCCTCACTCCCTCCCACCAGCACAGCCCCGAGACTGCTGACGGGGCAGAGAATATGGAGTCAGGCACAGGTTCAGGGGCTATTGCTGCCTGGAGCGCTGTTTATATTGACCTCAACCAGGCACACCTGGGTAGGGCCGGCCGGCAGGATAAGGCTGCCCACGTCAGCTAATCCACAACCCGCAGGGAATCACATTGTTGAAAATGGACCTCGCTAAGTCAGAATAGAAGGCAAGGAAAAAAAGGACACAATGCCATTTGCAGCACCGTAGATGAGTCTAGAGGTAATCACGTGACATGTAGTAAGTCAGAAAGTGAAAGACACATATCATATCATATCACTTATAGGTGTTACCTAAAAATGGATACCAGGGCAGATATTTCCACGGAGAAGGGCAATCACAGATTCATTAAACAAACTTACGGTTCACCAATGGAAAGGTGTGAGGATTGGTTTCATTACGATATCGGGGTTAACAGACTTATACAAACACAGGTGACATATATAATCACCAAAGACCTACGGAATACCAAAAGACTACTCAACATTCTGTCATAACGTACATGGGAAAAGGATCCCAGGAAAAACAGACATCTGTATATGTGTAAAAGAACCACATCTTCCACACCTCCAACAAGCCAAACATTGTAATCAAACTTGCTGTCATAAAAAATAAAAATTAAATTAAAAACACAAACAAGAAGTAGGGAGACAAACTTGAGGGGCTTTCTCCTGGCACATTCCATTCTAAATTCCAATCTAGAACACGACTTCCATTGAGGCTCTGCTGCCCTAGTAACCAGATTTGGTAAGGGAGAACTGCTGCCACCTTGTGGCCGTTTCACACAACAGCAGCTTTAATCCCAGCGCTAATGGTCAGTTGATATTCAAAATCATTGCAGGCCTGTAAATGACACCTGCCCTGAAAACAAATCCTGGGGTCACATATCGACCAAAAAATTCAAAGGACGTCCATATTTCAAAACGACCGTTTCAAAAGGCATATTTTACGCACATTAGTGTTCTGCTTCTTTGTCTTTCTTTCTATTTTGGTTAAAAAGACGGGAATGGAAAAAGGCATCCCTCAGACTGGGCGAAAATCGTTGCAAACGAATCAATGGACAAAGGTTTAATCTCCAATATATATAAACAGCTCATGCAGCTTAATATTAAAAAAACAAACAACCCAATACAAAAATGGGCAGAAGTTCTAAAGAGACGTTTCTTCAAAGAAGACACAGAGATGGCCAAGATGCACATGAAAAGCTGCTCAAGAGACCTAATTATTAGAGAAATGCAAATCAAAACTACAATGAGGTATCACCTCACACCTGTTAGGATCGGCATCATCAGAAAATCTACAAACAACAAATTCTGGGGAGGGTGTGGACAAAAGGAGCCCTCTTCCACTATTGGTGGGAATGTAAATTGATACCGTCACTATGGAGAAGAGTATGGAGTTTCCTTTAAAAAACTAGAAAGAGAATTACCATCTGATCCAGCAATCCCACTTCTGGGCATATACCCAGAGAAAACCATAAATCAAAAAGGCACATTCACCACAATGTTCATTACAGCACTATTTACAATAGCCAGGTAATGGAAGCAGCCTAAATGCCCACAGACAGATGAATGGATAAAATTGGGGTACACATATCAAATGGAATATTACTCGGCCATAAAAAGGAATGAAACTGGGTCATTTGTAGAGACATCGATGGATCTAGAGACTGTCATACAGAATGAAGTAAGTCAGAAAGAGGAAAACAAATATTGTATAATAATGCATATATGTGGAACCTAAAAGATGGTACAGATGAACTCGTTTGCATGGTAGAAATAGAGACACAGAGGTAGAGAACAAACGTATGGACACCAAGTGTGGGAAGCCATGGGGTGGTGGTGGTGGGATGAGGTGGGAGATTGGGATTGACCTGTATACATGTATGTGCATAAAATACATGACTGATAATAACCTGCTGTATAAAAAAGTAAATAAAATTAAATTTCAAAATTTTAAAAAATAAAATTTAAAAATAAAACAGAAAAATGTTCTTCCCTTCACAAACATGTATTTATAGGAATGAATTATTTCCATGCTTATATCTATAAATACATAAAAGAGGAATAAAATTTAACTTGAACCATAAACGAAAAAAAACCTGAACCCACCAGTTATACAGAGGAAAACCCTATCAGGGCACTTGCTCCAGCGGTAAACAATTCTGAAATTGCTCAGAGGTGTGGAATCATCTCCCATCCAGATAGCACCCACCCCCCACGCAAGGATCGTCCTCATTGCAAAGCTGGGAGACCGTGCCGAGGCATCTCTGAATAAAGGTGAGCTGAGCCCCAGGCCAGCTGCTGCTGAACTGTTCCCACCCTTCGCAGGTAAAACACCTGAATATGTACAAGGGCTTGAAAGCCTAGAGGAAGGGCCGTGGAGCCACACTAGCGACAGCACGCAGGCCAACTTGGTGCCTGCAGGCCAGCCCGGGTGGTCCTGGCCCCGGGTACTCTTCCGGAAGCTTTCCATTGTCCTGCCTGTGATACCCCTCCTGTCCCGGCCCCCACTGCTTCTTTCTTTCCTCACCTCTGTCCGGAGAGAAATTCCAGCGGAATGTATGGGTGACACATCCTCTTCTTTACAGGTGGCAGCCTGGCAACTCCTGCAGAAAGGCCAGCAGTGCCCCACTCACACCGGGCCACCAACAAAGCTGTGGCCCCTCATTCCCTCCCACCAGCTCAGCCCCGAGACTGCTGACGGGGCAGAGAGTATGGAGTCAGGCACAGCTTCAGGGGCTATTGCTGCCTGGAGCGCTGTTTATATTGACCTCAACCAGGCACACCTGGGGAGGGCCGGCCGGCAGGGTAAGCCTGCCCAGGTCAGCTAATCCACAACCCTCAGGGAATCACATTGTTGAAAATGGACCTCGCTAAGGCAGAATAGAAGCCAAGGAAAATAAGGACACAATGCCATTTGCAGCACCGTAGATGAGTCTAGAGGTAATCACGTGACTTGTAGTAAGTCAGAAAGTGAAAGACACATATCATATCATATCACTTATAGGTGTTACCAAAAAATGGATACCAGGGCAGATATTTCCACGGAGAAGGGCAATCACAGATTCATTAGCAAACTTATGGTACACCAAAGGAAAAGTGTGAGGATTGGTTTCATTACGATATCGGGGTTAACAGACATATACAAACACAGGTGACATATATAATCACCAAAGACCTACGGAATACCAAGAGAAGACTACTCAACATTCTGTCATAACGTACCTGGGAAAAGGATCCCAGGAAGAAGAGACATCTGTATAAGTGTAAAAGAACCACATCTTCGACACCTACAATAAGCCAAACATTGTAATCAAACTTGCTGTAATAAAAAATAAAAATTTAAATTAAAAATACGAACAAGAAGTAGGGAGACAAACTTGAGGGGCTTTCTCCTGGCACATTCCATTCTAAATTCCAATCTAGAACACGACTTCCATTGAGGCTCTGCTGCCCTAGTAACCAGATTTGGTAAGGGAGAACTGCTGCCAGCTTGTGGCCGTTTCACACAACAGCAGCTTTAATCCCAGCGCTAATGGTCAGTTGATATTCAAAATCATTGCAGGCCTGTAAATGACACCTGCCCTGAAAACAAATCCTGGGGTCACATATCGACCATAAAATTCAAAGGACGTCCATATTTCAAAACGACCGTTTCAAAAGGCATATTTTATGCACATTAGTGTTCTGCTTCTTTGTCTTTCTTTCTTTTTTCGTTAAAAAGACGGGAATGGAAAAAGGCATCCCTCAGACTGGGCGAAAATTGTTGCAAACGAATCAATGGACAAAGGTTTAATCTCCAATATATATAAACAGCTCATGCAGCTTAATATTAAAAAAACAAACAACCCAATACAAAAATGGGCAGAAGTTCTAAAGAGACGTTTCTTCAAAGAAGACACAGAGATGGCCAAGACGCACATGAAAAGCTGCTCAACAGCACTAATTATTAGAGAAATGCAAATCAAAACTACAATGAGGTATCACCTCACACCTGTTAGGATCGGCATCATCAGAAAATCTACAAACAACAAATTCTGGAGAGGGTGTGGACAAAAGGAGCCCTCTTCCACTATTGGTGGGAATGTAAATTGATACCGTCACTATGGAGAAGAGTATGGAGTTTCCTTTAAAAAACTAGAAATAGAATTACCATCTGATCCAGCAATCCCACTTCTGGGCATATACCCAGAGAAAACCATAAATCAAAAAGGCACATTCACCACAATGTTCATTGCAGCACTATTTACAATAGCCAGGTAATGGAAGCAACCTAAATGCCCACAGACAGATGAATGGATAAAGATGGGGTACATATATAAAATGGAATATTACTCGGCCATAAAAAGGAATGAAACTGGGTCATTTGTAGAGACATCGATGGATCTAGAGACTGTCATATAGAATGAAGTAAGTCAGAAAGAGGAAAACAAATATTGTATATTAATGCATATATGTGGAACCTAAAAGATGGTACAGATGAACTGGTTTGCAGGGAAGAAATAGAGACACAGAGGTAGAGAACAAACGTATGTACACCAAGTGTGGGAAGCCATAGGGTGGTGGTGGTGGGATGAGTTGGGAGATTGGGATTGACCTGTATACATGTATATGCATAAAATACATAACTGATAATAATCTGCTGTATAAAAAAGTAAATAAAATTAAATTTCAAAATTTAAAAAAATAAAATTTAAAAATAAAACAGAAAAAAGTTCTTCCCTTCACACACATGTATTTATAGGAATGAATTATTTCCATGCTCTTAAGGGTGTTTCTGTTCCCTGGACTCTATTATGGCCTCCTTGTCAATATTTGGCATCATAGCTAAGAAACAAAAATATCATCTACATTCCTTTTTGTAGTCTTTCTTCCCCATTCTCATTGCTAGTAATTTTCATATTTGGGTCTGTTTTCTGTATCTTGTAAACAGAGCGTTATGCTCATTTCTAGTCTTAATGCTAACATACAATAAATGTGCAGATACCGAATAGATTTTGGAGAAGTGCAACATATAGTTGGTACATGTGTGATCTGTGTGTATTCATATAATTTATACTTTTTCTCTATTTTCTTCCTTTGGTGTGAGCTAAGATTCTCTGCTTTTGTGACTAGCGCTCCTGAATACTAATCCCTGAATTTAATTCACCAAAAATTGTCAAAAATAATAATAATATGGGGAAAGAGAGAGTGATAGAGGGAGAAGAACCAACAATCAGGCAAGGGCAGTACTGTGAATTATTAGGGTCTTCTTAATAACATTATGTTAGTCTAGAGGAAATGACCGTAAGGATCATCATTGAGCCCAGTTGGTCTTTATTGACTGCTAGAGACATCCCTGAGTTCTGTTCTTAGTCTCCAACTGTATGATGACTACTGTCTGGAAGTATTATTTGAACAACTAAAGTGACTTAATGGAAAAGGAATATGTCTTTAGAGAAGCAACAGTAATTTTTCTATCTGATTAAAAAGCAGTGTTGACTGTCTGGAAACCTCAGTCATATTTGTAAGCAGAAAAGCATTGGCTATTAAAAGTGGATGATGTACAGAGATGAGCAGAAACTTTTTCGATAGGTATACCTGGATTTAATTCTCACTTCTACCACTTGGCAGCTGGACAGCCTTAGGCAAGTTTCATACCTCCCTGAAATTCACTTAATTCAGTCTGTAAAATGGCATAATAACTTATTATAGCATCCTTTTAGGAATTTTAAATCAGTTATTGAAATAAAAGTACACACTATATAGACAAGTATGGATTCCTCAATAGGTGTTTGACCTTTCATTTCTCCAGTATCCCACCCCCATCAAATAAAGAAAAATACTTTTTAAAATTTATGAATATTTCATTGTTCTAAAGTTAAAGCCATAAAAATAAAAATAATCAAATGACTTACTCTCATACTATTAGAAGAACAAAAAAATAGGTGTTCATGAGAGTTCAGAATTAGAATACAAGTTTTCATTAGGCACCTGTTTATGTATGCTATTCTGCTCTTTAAAATAAATAATTAAATTTGAAAGACTTATTTCCTCACTTTGAAGACTTCATTCGTTTACAAATTATATATCAACCTATGCTAAATATTATACCGACCCATGCTAATGAATTCAGTACAGAAAACAAAAAACACTGCACTCAAGCAAACTACATATATATGTGTATATATATATTACTTAAATGTATTTGTATCCTAGCATGTCTCCTAAAGCATTGTGGTAACTCACCGGAATACACACAATCAAATATAATGGCAAAAGCACTTAATATAAACAGGGCCAAGGAAACATAGACAGAAGATGAAGAAAAGATGAGGGAAATGTAAACAGGAGGAAGTGTAGTTAATCAGGTTGTATGCTTTGACCTTAAGATTCTCTGTGTGGGGACTTCCCTGGTGGCACAGTGGTTGGGAATCCGCCTGCCAGTGCAGGGGACATGGGTTTGAGCCCTGGTCCGGGAAGATCCCACATGCCGCGGAGCAAATAAGCCCATGTGCCACAACTACTGAGCCTGTGCTCTAGGGCCCATGAGCCACAACTACTGAAGCCCGCGTGCCACAACTACTGAAGCCCCAGCGCCTAGAGCCCGTGCTCCGCAACAAGAGAAGCCACAGCAATGAGGAGCCCACACACCACAACGAAGAGTAGCTCCCGCTCGCCCCAACTAGAGAAAGTCCGTATGCAGCAACAAAGACCCAACATAGCCAAATATAAATAATAAGTAAATTTATTTTTAAAAAAAAGTTCTCCCTGGATAAAACAACATGTAAATAATTGGGTGCAAAGCCACATTATTTGAAGGTGCCAGACTGCATATTAACAGTCTGACACAAAGGGACAGCAGAGGAAATCTATTCAAAGATAAAGATTTTTAAATCTTTGCAGTTTGAAACCTTTTAGAGCAAGTATAATGAGCTCGACACACATTTCAACACTCAACATGTTAATCACATGTTCAAAGTATGTCTCAAAGTCATTGGAAATAGCTGTTGTCTCTGTCCCTGATATCCAAAACTGATCTGTGATGTGTAAAACTCAGGAGGTATTGATATCCACTTTTTGGCATCTGAACAGGAAACAAAGTTGTTTTGCAGTGATAATAAAGAATGAAGTAAATGCAAAAGGATACAAAAGACAAAGTACTGAGGGAATGTATTAACAAAACGAGTCAAACTAAATTCTGGTGAACTGGGGCCTACGATTGTACACGCTCCATGGAAATACCCCAGCCTAAATACTGGCATAGGAGGAAGGGTACTGCAAAGCCCATCACAGTATAATCCTTTAAAATGTCCCTTTCAAGGTTGGCTCCACTCAACACTGAGTATAGGAAATCTTCACATCAGGGAGAAACACTGGCTGCCCAATGACTGACCAAGAAATTAACACACTAATGAATAAATGATGCTAATGTATTTCTATCCCTGACAACGGGAAGCAGCACACACCCTGTGTCAATGGTATGTCCTCTTTCCCACTTTTCTAAATGGTAAATTATGTTTTTCCCTTCATTGCTTTATATCATGTGTGGCAGGCATGAGGGGAAATGGCTATCAATGGTTCTGTTATTGATTTCTACCTTCATTTCCCTGTGGCTAAAGAAGATACTTTGTATGATTTCAATTTCTTAAAAATGTATTGGTACTTGTATTGTGGCCTAACATATGGTCTTTCCCGGAGAATGTTCCATGTGTACTTTAGAAAAATGTGTATTCTGCTGTTGTTGAGTGCAGTGATCTATATATGGCTGTTAGGTTTCATTGGGTAAATGTGTTATTCAGTCCCCATACCTCTCGACTGATCTTCTGTCTAGATGTGTTATCCATTATTGAAAGCAAGGTATTGATCTCCAATTATTTTAGAACTATCTATTTCTTCCTTCAATTCTGTCAATGTTTGCTTCACATATTGGGGGGTTGTTTGGTACATATTTGTTTATAGTTGTTATATCTTCTTGATAGATTGAACTTGTTATCAACATATAGTGGCCTCCTTTTCCTCTTGTGATAGTTTTTGATTTAAAGTTTAATTTATGTGATAGTAACATAGCCATCCCAGATCTATCTTCCTTCCTTCCTTCCTTTCTTTTTCTGTCTCTCTTTCTTTCTTGTTTGTTACTATTTGCATGGGATATTTTATTCTATGCTTTAACTTTCAAGCAACTTGTATCTTTTGAAATCAAGTGAGTTTTTTGAGGACAGCATGTACTTGGATTATGGTTGTTTTTAAAGTCCATTCTGCCAATGTTCATCTTTTTATTGGAGAGCTTAATCCACTTACTTTTTCAAAAATTACTGATGAGGAAGAACTTAATTCTGTCTGTTTCCTGCTTATTTTCGGTATGTCTTATGCATTTTTTGCCCCTCATTTATTCCATTACTGACTTCTGTGCTTAGCCGATTTTCTTGTGGTGAACTCTTGATTCCCTTTTCATTTCTTTTTGCATATAGTCTATTGATATTTTCTTTGTGGTTATCAAGAAGATTACATTTACCATTCTAAAGTTAAAACAATATAATTTCAATTGAAACCAACTTCAGTAGCACACAGAAACTCTGTTCCTCTACAGTTCCGTTCTCCTCTTTACATTATTGTTGTCACAAATTACACCTTTATACTTTGTGAGCCCAATAACATGTATTTATGATTATTTTATGCATTTGTTTTTTCAATCATGTAAGAAATAAAAAGTAGTGTTACAAGCCAATAACACAATACTGGCTTTAGTATTTGCCCATGTATTTATCTTTACTGGAGATTTCTATTTCTTTCTATAGCTTCGTGTTGCTGTCTAGTGTCCTTTGATTTCAACCTGAAGGTTCAATTTAGCATTTCTCATAGGGCAGTGGTAGGAAGTTGTAAAACAAACTCCCTCAGCCTTTGTTCATCTGGGAATGCATTCATTTCTCCCTAAGTTTTGAAACCAGTTTGGCCAAATATAGAATTTTGGGTGGACAATTTTTTTCTTTCAGCACCTTAAATATGTCTGGCCTCTTGCTTCCGTGGTTTCATACAGGAAATTAGCTCTAATCTTTTTGAGGATCCCTGCTTTGTAACAAATGTCTTTTTTCTTTCTCCTTTGTGAGAAAAGATTCTTTCTGTGTCTTTTGGCTTCTGAGAGTTTGATTTACTGTCTCTTGCTGTGGGGTTCTTTGAATTTCTCTTAGTCCTGAAATCAGCCAAAGATTTATAGCAACCAAACTCATACTGAACCAGGGAAGAGGCAATTTGAAAATGGCAGGAAAGCTTTGTGGCATTTTTACTTGCCCTCGCCCCATCCACTGTTAGTGTAGTGATGGTCTTAAAGTGGTGGAGTCTTAATGCAGTGATAGTCTTAAAGTAGCAGCAGACCATTCCTAGTATGGGACCCTCAATCGTGCTTGAGGAGGGAGCAGAAGAGACCGTACTGTCAGATTATTCTGTGTATCTGTTCTAACCTCTCTGGGAGCTACCTGAAGGACTGACACAAGATGCTTATCTGTGTCTTAGCTAACTCGGAACACAGTCTGGAAAAGCAGCGGTCATTGCTCAAAAGAAGTGCAAGGTGAACTAACAAAGCACAGATGGCTGGGGCAGAAGACTGTGCACTGAAATACAATAGACCCCATGAGATGCAGGAGCCAAAGTTGGGGGACATTCTTTGGGAAATTAGAACCTACAGAAAGTACACATGTGTCCAGAGAAATTAAGAAAGCCACATGCATACTCAAGATAAGATGCATATTCTGAAAACACCAGAGGAGTCTCTAAGCTTTTACCATGGGCTGAGCACTGAACTCAGTGCAGGTCAGCTAAATGTTGAAGGAGTGATCCAGCAATCTGCACAATGGGCAGAGGTGTGTGGTTTTGAGTGTGCATGTGGATGTGCTTGTGTATATTTATTTTTGTTTGTTTTAGGTGCAGGAATTCAAGGAAATCTCTGTCAAAACATTAGTTAAACATGAAGTAAAGGAACAGAGACTTCAGTGCGTACATACGATAAGGAAAACAGTCATTGCAAAAATAGTTTGGAAAGGTCCCTAAACAAACAGACTACTATAGCCTTCAACAATCAAAAGCCCAGGAAACCTTGGGAAAGTGGGAGAATCTGATTTCCATAGATACCACATTATAATATTTGAAAGACAAATTTTCAACCAAAAAAAATCACAAGGTATACAAAGACATGGAAAAGTATGGTCCATTTAAGAAAACAAATTATTTGATGAAACCATCCCTAAGGAAGCCCAGACATTTCTCCACTGCATATTCTTGCCTCCTTTGTCATAGATTCATTGACCATAAGTGCATGGATTTCTTTCTGGGCTCTCTATTCTGTTCCAGTGATCGATGTTTTTGTGCCAGTACCATACTGTTTTGATTACTGTAGGTTTGTAGCACAGTCTGAAGCCAGGGAGCATGATTCCTCCAGTTGTGTTCTTCTTTCTCAAGACTGTTTTAACTATTCAGGATCTTTTGTGTTTCCATACAAACTTTAAAATTATTTGTTCTAGGTCTGTGGAAAATGCCCTTGATATGTTGATACAGACTGCATTGAATCCGTAGCTTTCCTTGGGTATGATGGTCATTTTAACAATATTAATTCTTCCAATCCGTGACCATGGTATATCTTTCCAGCTGTTTGTGTCATCTTTAATTTCTTGTATCAGTGTCGTATAGTTCCCTGGGTACAGGTCTTTTACCTCCTTAGGCAGATTTATTCTTATGTATTTTATTCTTTTTTACATGATTGTAACTGGGATTGCTTCCTTAATTTCTCTTTCTGATAGTTCACTGTTAGTGTATAGAAATACAGTAGATTTCTATATATAAATTTTGTATCCTGCAAATTTACCAAGTTCATTTTTGAGCTCTAATAATTTTTTGATGGTGTCTTTCAGATTTTCTATGTATCATGCCATCTGCAAACAGTGACAGTTTTACTTTTTCCTTTCCATTTTGGAGTCCTTTTATTTATTTACTTTTCTTGTCTGATTGCTGTGGCTAGGACTTCCAAAACTACCTTCAATAAAAGTGGTGAGAGTGGGCGTCCTTGTCTTGTTCCTGATCTTAGGGGAAATGCTTTCAGCTTTTCACCATTGAGTATGTTAACTATGAGCTTGTCATATATGGCCTTTATTATGTTGAGGTATGTTCCCTCTATGCCCACTTTCTGGAGAGTTTTTACTAGGAATGGATATTGAAGTTTTTTCAAAAGCTTTTTCTGCATCTATTGAGATGATCATATGGTTTTTAGTCTTCAATTTGTTACTGTGATGATAAGAGACCTAAGACAGCTACAGAGGCTAAGTGACCTTTCCTTCCCTGAATGGGTAGGTATCCTTGTTCTGCCTTCTAATTGAGTTAGTATCTGAGTAAAGAACTGCCAGGTGTCACTTAGTTCACAATACACTGTTGTGGCAATATAGAAATGAATTTGCCTAAATCATTTGGCTTTTCTAAATTATAGTAAATGAATATACTGAATGAATACTTCAACTTAAGGAAATGTTCTTCAAAGTATATTAATGTAGGCACTTCAGTGGAAAATTGAAAACAAAATAAGTAATTCAGGTAAAATTAAAGTACACTCAGTTGTATCCAGTTTCCTCTTGTAAATCTCTCTTTTTCATTTGAGTGGACAGTCACTGGAGAATATCTGACTTGGGGCTAAGGAGATCTAAGCCTTCTTGGCCACACTGTATTCTCTTATGTCATTTAATAAAGACACCAGTTGGGTTGCTGAAAAAATAGTGGGAAAAATCAATCCCTGACATCCAAAGGGCAGCTCTTGAAAATATGTGTATTCTTGTAGTCATTTTGCTCTTCTGGCCTCAGAAGTTTTAATCTTAACCTTAGCCCCTCATGCAGAAAGACTTTTTAAACCAATTCGCACATTACTCATTATGTGACTGTTGAATAAGAGAAACCCAGCTCTTTTCCTGTGCTTTCAACCAGTTATCTTCTTCAAAAATTTGTTTGGATTGTTATACCTTAATCTTGCCTGGCAAGGGACTTATGGGAAGGTTCTTATTGTTTGAAAGTTTGGTGCCAGTATCTGCAAAGAAAGAAGAAAGTAAAGAAGGAAAGGTGTGTTTATCAAACATCCCAATAGTTAAGGTGTGTGAAAGCAACTTTTGAAAAAGTTAATCTGTCAGAGTTTAGCCATATTATTACATTTTATTTTATTCATTGAACATAAATAATTATCAGTGAATCCTTTCTAGATTTTCTAGTTTCCCAAAGTTCCCTGTATTCACATTCTAAGGTGAAAAATGGTATTTTAAGTCACTGCTCTCCACCTTATATTATTTATAATCACTCCTCATGACCTCTTCCTTCAAAGAAACGTGATCCTGAGAAGTGTCCTTTGTTTGCCTTTGTGGAATAAGTGATGGGGATGCATCCTTGAGACCTGTGAGATGTTTAAATTGTGGCCTAATGAAACTAGGATGGAGAGTTCTGGAAAGATCTGGAAAGATGGCTGGTAGAGTATGGCCAGATGTGGGAGAAGAGACACGTACAGAGAGAGGGAGAGGAAATTTTCAGAGGGAGAAAATTAAATAATTCAATAAGTTTTGTTGTGTGGTGTGGGATGCAAGCCTTTCTCTCCCCCTTTCCTTCACAATCTCTTTGTTAAAGACTGTGTTTTTCATTAGTTTTACTGAGATAGGATTTGCCGTTTTCTTTGGATACTGAGAATGGACCCATGGAAACAGTTACATTTGGGTTATCTCTGACTATCTTTAATGAAGAACATAAATATTGGCCACACTATCTATGCACATGCTATCACCATGCCTTTTTTGTTCTCTGTTCATATATCTAAGTCCTCTTCTTTGAGGTCAATCTGAAATCTCATCTGAAATGTACATTTATTGATAGATTCAACCCATAATGAACTGCCCCTTCTTTGTCCTCCTTAGGCTCTGATTATTTATAAAAACTCATTTTTGAAGTTAGAAACTGTCCAATATGATATATTAGTTATTTCATCAGCATCTGTAATATCCTCAACACAGTTATAAGCTTTTGTGGGACTGGGATCATACATTCTGTAATTTTTCTCAGTACTTACACTTACTTCGATAAAAAGCGCATTCATTCATCTAAACATCATTTATTGAGTATTAATTAAATGCCTCAACTCAGTCAATATTGTTTGAATGAATGCATGCATGAATGAGGGAGTATGCAATAGGTAGCCTAATGTACCGCCCGATGTGAAAAAACCAAAAACATAAACACAAAAGCAAGCCAAAAAGTGGCCCAGGACTTTCTGTAAAATATCCTGCTTTTGTTGGATGAGGCCATGAAAATCAAGATGCTCCTGAAGAGCTGACCAAGAATAGTAAACAATTGAAATTCTCTCAGGCTTATTCAACCCTATCACTGGACACATTTATACCTCTCAGGAATGTTATTAAAAGAAGAGATTAATAAAGCTTTTATAGATGAGTTGATAAATCTCTAAATATTTAAATCTTCATTTCCTCCTAGGTTTCTCTATTTTGGGTTTCCAAAGGATTTCAAGAAACCACAGGATAATTAAAAAATTAGACATTATCTTTCTTACCTTCATGTTTTTTGATGGTAAACACCTTTTTATTTTCTCCATAGTGCTGCCCAATTTCCACCAGTACAGTTCTTAAGTGAATTTGGCTCTGGATGGTGGGATATATAAGATGTAAATGAATTGTTTGTATATGTTTTAGAATTCTTCAAAAGGTCCTGGCCATGGAAATGCATTGAATATTACTTAAATAAGTAAAGTAACTTCCTCAGAATTATTATTCTCTTCTGGTTAGGATACTCTCTGCCCTGGTTTGTTAAAATTTCCCTCTAGAGTGGTTTTAATTTTGTTTCTGATAGGGTCCTAGGATTTATTGCCACACCCATCCTGCATCTGTTTCTCTTTGAGTTACTCTCCTTGAAGTTTCTGATTCCTACAGGGCCTTACAGGTTAGTGACAACCTGGCCATCACAACTCTGGGAAGGACAGGCCTACTTTTCAGAGGTGTTGATGTTTTCTGTACCTGAAGGTTTTCAAGAGATATCAATCTTCCTCACCACCTCCCTTGGCCCTCTTAATGGACTAAGCAGTTCCTCATGAAATTTCTGTAGGATATCTGTACTAACTTCTCAATATTGTTCCATTCTGAGTCTAAATTCCTGGCCTCAAGGTAATGTTAGATTTCTAGCTCCAGCCCCTATTTACATAAGGCCTATACTAAGGAACGGAACCCATACACATCAGTCTGCTCTTATTTCTCTGGATTTCATTTCTCTGTTACTTTCGGAAACATGCAGGTGTTCCTTTCTTTCTTTTAATCTCAGCTATGTGCTTTTAACTTTTTCAAAATTGACCCAGAATTTACATGTGTCTCCAGTAAGAGTACATTAAATTGAGCTTAGTCTGCTCTTCTACTGGCATATTTGAGATCCAAAGAATTTGCTACTTAACTGGATTCAGTTAACTGTATATTTCAGGCACTTAAAACTCACCATGTTCCAAATTTCCCCCTTTATTGTTAGTAATTTTCTTGGGAATGTGGATAACATTAGATGGAATAAAGTTAGTGAGTGGCCCAAGATTGCCTGAAATTTTGTTTGTCAGAGTGGCCAGGGAAAGTTAAGCAAAGAAGAAAACCAAATGAAAAACAGAATCACATTATTATGGCTGAGACAAGATTCCATGCAGAGCTCTCTGTAGAGCTGGGTTGGGTCATAACTTATGCCAGAGCTCTAGGTGGGGTTGACACCATCTCATGCCAAGCTCTCAGTTCTGGGCTAACGTCATCTCTGGTCCACTCTATGGAGTGGAAACTTTGGAGGAATGGCCAATGTGTTCCGCAGTGTAGGAAGAGGGAAATTGTGAACGTTACGTTCTAAATTGTGGAGGAAGTAACCACTGTAAATGTGCCTTCAACTATGGTGTTTAATTTGACCAGTCAGATCAATGACTTTCCCCTTGAATGAAATGCTGCTACATATATGAGAAAAACAAAACTGGTATAAGGAATAGATAGCTAGTGGGAAGCAGCCGCATAGCACAGGAAGATCAGCTCTGTGCTTTGTGACCACCTAGAGGGGTGAGATAGGGAGGGTGGGAGGGAGGGAGATGCAAGAGGGAAGAGATATGGGGACATATGTATATGTATAACTGATTTACTTTGTTATAAAGTGGAAACTAACACACCATTGTAAAGCAATTATACTCCAATAAAGATGTTAAAAAAAAAACTAGTATAGGGAGATGGAGAGACTGGGAGTCTTATTTTCCCAGCAATTAACTTTTCCTCGACCATGACCTTCCCTTTGAGTCTCCTAGTCCTTGGGGATGATCGCAGCCCATTGGGTTGGGTGATGGCAACCCCATCTTCACTAGAACCTCTATAGTTAACTTTGATTTTTCCCACTCCGTCTATCCATCCCATGTATGCAGTCAGACATTTGATCTTGGACTTTTACTGACAAAATATCCTTGCATATAACCATTTCTTTTCACTCCCACTGCTACTGCTTTTGTCACTGCCTTAACTAGGGCTTTATCTTTAAGTTCTTTATATAAATATCTCTATATAAATAAAATATACAAATAAATAAAATATAATATTAATTCTGATGATTTTAAAGTCTTTTCTTGATAAAGACTTTTCCTGATAAATATACACAATATCTTATATAAATATTTTTGTATTATCTGTTCTTTTCTTAGACTTTTAGTCATATGATTCTATCTCTTGGTATGTCTAGAAATTTTTGATTGAATGCTGACTATTTTATTTGGCTTTTTTTATTTTTCTCAGTGGAAATGGTGTTTTGCTTCAAAATATTTTACTCTACCTGGAAGTAGCAAATCTTCAAATTACAATTTTTTAAATGCTTTCAAATACCAATACTATAGGTGTCACAAAATCTAGAAAAATGACATTTGAAAATTAACTACTGCCAGATGTGTCTCTATAAAACTTTTTCCCCACTCTTGTAGCTATATATTCTTTAACTGCCTCCTCATATGACAGTTTATGTGTTTTAGAAATAAAATTTTAAGAAATAAAGTTTGTAGTTTATAGACATAGATTTCTTTTAACATGGTTGATTAGAGTTTGCTGTTAGTTATTAATAGTTTAGAAAAGTTTATTTCAGCGTCACAATTTATTATTGATAATGTCACATTAATTTTCATTCTTATCTTTGAGAAAACCTCTATGGATTACTTCCTCATAAATATTTCCTATTATAAATGCATTACTGATTTCAGTACTGCTATAGGTTTGTGCATTACAGGAATCCTGCTAAAATACTCATTCACACCATTCCATTACACACATTATTGATGGGGTATGTTCTTTTATTTATTTATTTATTTATTTTTGACTGTGTTGTGTCTTCGTTGCTGTGCGCAGGCTTTCTCTAGTTGCAGCGACTAGGGGATACTCTTTGTTGTGGTGTGCAGGCTTCTTATTGCGGTGGCTTCTCTTGTTGCAGAGCACGGGCTCTAGGCACGCAAGCTTCAGTAGTTGTGGCTCGCAGGCTCAGTAGTTGTGGCTCACGGGCTCTAGAGCGCAGGCTCCATAGTTGTGGCACACGGTCTTAGTTGCTCCACGGCATATGGGATCTTCCCGGACCAGGGCTCGAACCTGTGTCCCCTGCATTGGCAGGTGGCTTCCTAACCACTGTGCCATCAGGGAAGCCCCTGGAGTATATTGTTGTTGTTGTTGTTGTTTTGCGGTATGCTGGCCTCTCACTGTTGTGTCCTCTCCCCGTTACGGGGCACAGGCTCCGGACATGCAGGCTCAGTGGCCATGACTCACGGGCCTAGCCGCTATGCAGCATTTGGGATCTGCCCGGACCGGGGCACGAACCTGTGTCCCCTGCATCGGCAGGCAGACTCTCAACCACTGCACCACCAGGGAAGCCCTGGAATATATTCTTGACAGAAGGAAATTTCCATTTTGACTAAGCATTGAAGAAAACTGAATCTTTGACTTATCTTTCACATGCCTGTTGATTGAAATAGTTTTCCACAGAATAACTTCTGGTTTTATACTTTTCAGTTCTTTTTTTCTTCTTCAAATGCACATGCTTTGAGAGCTGTGAAGTGCAAGACATGGCTATATTGTAAGGTGGTTTTTGTCCTTACCCTTCTGTGTCTTGTGCTAGTTAAGTCAGTAGAGTAGTCAGTAAGAGTACTGGAAGTTATTCCTGTAATGGGATAGTATATAGTCAATTACATATGGTGGTGTCTGAAAATCACATAATAGCCTCACTGAAAACATCTCCTTAGCCAGATTTCCAAAAAGCCTGTGACCAATCCAATATGATCCAACATAGCAGAATATGATAGAAGGAAAATTGACAAAGAAAGAGACACTGGTCTTACGTGATGGAAATTAAAATATCTCACTTTTGACAATTTTGCAAAGACCTATAATTACATGAACTAATTTCTAGGGTTCTTCGTAGGACCTAAAAAGGAACCCATAGAGTTGTGGAACAACAATAGAAGCTACTGTGTTGAGAAGCCCGGGCACCGCAACAAAGAGTAGCCCCTCTTCGCTGCAACTAGAGGAAGCCTGCATGCAGCACTGAAGACCCAATGCAGCCAAAATAAAAATTAATAAATAAAAATAAATAAATTTATCTTTTAAAAAGTAATACTCAGGTTTGAGGCATAAGAAATTTGATGAGGAGAAATTAGCTAATGTTTCCAGAACTTTTAAAATATCAAACTCAGTCTCTAAGATTTAGCATTATATACAACATCGGTTACTTATTAGTGGTTTGGAAAGGCCAATTTAAAATTTTCTCATCTTACTGTATTGAAATTCACGGCCCTAATGTTTTCCACGTTGACTATATGAATGATGAAGTAAAGTCAATCATGAATTGCATTTCCAAATGGACAGAAAACAATATTTTAAAAAGTGTTTGGCCTACTGACTTTTGATTTCTTCTAAGGCAAATGGATAGGTAATTTTTATTCCCTGATTAGGAGAAAAATGGTGGAAGAGGGCAGGGTTAAGAATTAAGATTTCAAGAGCATGAGAGGTAGATGGCCAACCAGAGTTCCTAAGGTTCGGTGCCTGTAACTGTTGCCACAGCTTAAGCCTGCCAAAGCAGTGGTACGGCTGCTGCGCTCGTGCTTGCTACCACTAGAAACATTCTTGCCAGTAGTGGCGGCAGCGGGACTCAATTACCCCCTTTTTTCACTCTCTCCAGAAGCCCCAGATGGCGTCTTCCGTGGGCAACGTGGCCGACAGCACAGAACCAACGAAACGTATGCTTTCCTTCCAAGGGTTAGCTGAGTTGGCACATCGAGAATATCAGGCAGGAGATTTTGAGGCAGCTGAGAGACACTGCATGCAGCTCTGGAGACAAGAGCCAGACAATACTGGTGTACTTTTATTACTTTCATCTATACACTTCCAGTGTCAAAGGCTGGACAGATCTGCCCACTTTAGTACTCTGGCAATTAAACAGAACCCTCTTCTGGCAGAAGCCTATTCGAATTTGGGGAATGTGTACAAGGAAAGAGGGCAGTTGCAGGAAGCAACTGAGCATTACCGGCATGCATTGCGTCTCAAACCAGATTTCATCGATGGTTCTATTAACCTGGCAGCCGCTTTGGTAGCAGCCGGCGACATGGAAGGGGCAGTACAAGCGTACGTCTCTGCTCTTCAGTACAATCCTGATTTGTACTGTGTTCGCAGTGACCTGGGGAACCTGCTCAAAGCCCTGGGTGGCTTAGAAGAAGCCAAGGCATGTTATTTGAAAGCAACCGAATTTTGCAGTAGCTTGGAGTAATCTTGGCTGTGTTTTCAATGCACAAGGGGAGATTTGGCTTGCAGTTCATCACTTTGAAAAGGCTGTCACCCTTGACCCCAATTTCCTGGATGCTTATATCAATTTAGGAAATGTCTTCAATGAGGCACGGATTTTTGACAGAGCTGTGGCAGCTTACCTTCGTGCCCTCAGCTTGAGTCCAAATCATGCAGTGGTACATGGCAACCTGGCTTGTGTATACTATGAGCAAGGCCTGATGGATCTGGCAATAGACGCCTACAGGCGAGCGATTGAATTGCAACCACATTTCCCTGATGCTTACTGCAACCTAGGCAACGCTCTCAAAGAGAAGGGCAGTGTGGCTGAAGCAGAAGATTGTTATCATGCAGCTCTCCGGCTGTGTCCCACCCATGCAGACTCTCTGAATAACCTAGCCAACATCAAAGGAGAACAGGGAAACAGTGAAGAGGCAGTTCGCTTGTATCGTAAAGCATTAGAGCTCTGCCCAGACTTTGCTGTTGCCCATTCAAATTTAGCAAGTGTATTGAAGCAGCAGGGAAAACTGCACGAAGCTCTGATGCATTATAAGGAGGCTATTCGAATCAGTCCTACCTTTGCTGAGGCCTACTGTAATATGGGAAACACTCTATGGGAGATGCAGGATGTTCAGGGAGCCTTGCAGTGTTATACTCGTGCCATTCAGATCAGCCCTGCATTTGTGGATACCCACAGCAATCTGGCTTCCATTCACCAGGATTCAGGGAATATTCCAGAAGCAATTGCTTCTTATCGCACTGTTCTGAAGCTTCAACCTGATTTTCCTGACGCTTACTGTAATTTGGCTCATTGCCTGCAGGTTGTCTGTGATTGGACAGACTATGAGGAGCGAATGAAGAAGTTGGCCAGCATTGTGGCTGACCAGTTGGAGAAGAATAGGTTGCCTTCTGTGCAGCCTCATCATAGTATGCTCTATCCTCTTTCTCATGGCTTCAGGAAGGCTATTGCTGAGAGGCATGGGAACCTCTGCTTGGCTAATATAAGTGTCCTTCACAAACCGCCGTATGAACATCCAAAAGACTTGAAGCTCAGTGATGGTCTACTGCGTGTAGGATACGTGAGTTCTGACTTTGGGGATCATCCTACTTCTCATCTTATGCAGTCTATTCCAGGCATTCACAATCCTGATAAATTTGAGATATTCTGTTATGTCCTGAGCCCACATGATGGCACAAACTTCCGAGCAAAGGTGATGGCAGAAGCCAATCATTTCATTGATCTTTCTCAGATTCCATGCAATGGGAAAGCAGCTGATCGCATCCATCAAGATGGTATACACATCCTTGTAAACATGAACGGTTATACCAGGGGTGCTCGAAATGAACTCTTTGCTCTCAGGCCAGCTCCTATTCAGGCAATGTGGCTGGGGTACCCTGGGACTAGTGGTGTGCTTTTCATGGATTATATCATCACTGATCAGGAAACTTCACCTGCTGAAGTTGCTGAGCAGTATTCTGAGAAACTGGCTTATATGCCCCATACTTTCTTTATTGGTGATCATGCTAATATGTTCCCTCACCTGAAGAAAAAAGCCGTCATCGATTTTAAGTCCAATGGGCACATTTATGACAATCGGATTGTGCTGAATGGCATCGACCTCCAAGCATTTCTTGATAGTCTATCAGATGTGCAAATAGTCAAGATGAAATGTCCTGATGGAGAAGACAATGCAGACAGCAGTAATACAGCTCTTAATATGCCTGTCATTCCTATGAATACTGTTGCAGAAGCAGTTATTGAAATGATTAACAGAGGACAAATTCAGATTCCAATTAATGGATTCAGTATTAGCAATGGACTGGCAACTACCCTGATCAACAATAAGGCTGCCACTGGAGAGGAGGTTCCCCGTACCATTATTGTAACCACACGTTCTCAGTACGGGTTACCGGAAGATGCCATTGTGTACTGTAACTTTAATCAGTTATACAAAATTGACCCATCTGCTTTGCAGATGAGGGCAAATATTCTGAAGCGTGTTCCCAATAGTGTACGGTGGCTGTTGCGTTTTCCAGCAGCAGGAGAAGCGAATATTCAACAGTACGCACAAAATATGGGCCTTCCCCCGAACCGTATCATTTTTTCCCCTGTTGCTCCTAAAGAGGAACATGTTCGGAGAGGCCAGCTGGCTGATGTCTGCTTGGACACTCCACTCTGTAATGGACACACCACAGGGATGGACGTCCTTTGGGCAGGGACCCCCATGGTGACTATGCCAGGAGAGACTCTTGCTTCCCGAGTTGCAGCTTCCCAGCTCACTTGTTTAGGCTGTCTTGAGCTGATTGCTCAAAATAGACAAGAATATGAAGAGATAGCTGTGAAACTGGGAACTGATCTCGAATACCTGAAGAAAATTCGTGACAAAGTCTGGAAGCAGAGAACATCTAGCCCTCTGTTCAACACCAAACAATACACGATGGAACTAGAGCGGCTCTATCTACAGATGTGGGAGCATTATGCAGCTGGCAACCAACCCGATCACATGATTAAGCCTGTTGAAGTCACTGAGTCGGCCTAAATCATGACTGTGTGCCCAGGAGAATTACCCCTGTAGCTGAGCCTCAACCTTCTGGGGGAAAGGGAGCTACTTTTTCAATATCATGTTGCAGATGGATGACAGATAATGATAAGAAATAGCACAGCCAGACTTGCTTCCTGCATGATCACGATAGGGAGAGACACAAGAGATGGGAAACTGCTGTTCCACGAGGAGTCTCCATCGAATTTTGCAGCAGCCAGGTGTCTGGAAGGTCTGGAAGGTAAGTCTGGAAGGTCTGATCTCCCTTGGTCTTCCAGGGGATGGATGGTTAGTGTGGAAGGGAGATAGAGATTGCCCAGCCGTTTTGTGATTATCATGGATTGATTGAGTCTTCTGAATTAAATTTTTTTCTTTATATTTTGGGTATTGGAGCTTTTAAAAATGTTTGGTTTCAGGTATTTTTATTCATGTGAAGTGTATATGATTCTCTTGAGATAAGGTGTTAAGCTGAAATATTCCTTGTTTTAGTTTCTGAACTCTACAGATAAATGGGGACTTTGCTGCTGTAGTCTTTTTATAGGTTTTATCAACCACTTGAGCCTGTATCAGTCACTTTAGTGTCTGACATAACGTTTGGAACTCTCGGTGCTTTCTTGGTTTGTAGATGATGGCTTCAGTTCTTTTTCTGCTCCGTTTCCTTCTTCCCTTCCCCCCACTTTAAAAATTCTCCTGTAACTTGGCTAACACAAAACCAAGTCTGATTCAAAACCTCTTAAACACATCATCTGGTGCCAAATGAAGATTCTTAGGAGTGCTTATTAATTATGAAGGGCACAGTTGTGGTACTGTCACTGATGATAATAATAATGGATTTTTGGCCTAGAGTTTTGTCCTATTTCACCAGTGTTTTACTGTTGACTGCCCCTCTATGCTGCTTCCAAAAGTGATAGTGTGTGATAAGATTTTTACTTTCATTTCTAAAGTCTGTTTTTTTAGGTGAGTCCTGTTCTTCCTTTTTCTTTCAGCAGAAATGAAATCCCAGGTAAGTATAAGTATTCAAATATTTGATCAGTAAGTCACAGTTATCTCCAGTACATTAAATAACTTTCATCAAAAAACATGTTATAGGACTTCCCTGGTGGCGCAGCGGTTGAGAGTCCGCCTGCCGATGCGGGGGACACGGGTTCGTGCCCCGGTCCGGGAAGATCCCACATGCCGCGGAGCGGCTGGCCCCGTGAGCCATGGCCGCTGAGCCTGCGCGTCTGGAGCCTGTGCTCCGCAACGGGAGAGGCCACAACAGTGAGAGGCCTGTGTACCGCAAAAAAACAAACAAACAAAAAACATGTTATAGGTAAAAAGCTCTGAAGGACCAGCTATGTATATGATAATTATGTTTCAGGCTTTTTAGGATATTATATATAATAACTTGTCTTCTGGTCGTGGTCTTGAAGTCTTTATGGATTCAGCCTCAGTAGTAGCGAACTGCACTGCTACTTGGTTTGGAGTACAAATTAGACTTTAGCCCTCCTGGAGGTTGGGTTTTTGGTATTGAAAACCATAGGAATGAAATTATTGTATTTCAACAAAGGATCGAGGGCTTGAGGCTTAAACAAGCCAACATATGTGTGGGAAGCAGTCAGCCTTGAGAGCAGGCTCCGGACATGCCAGGCATGCCGCCGCTGCTCGAAGGGACTGTCCCTACTTGTTCCCCTCCTTGTTCCATTCCACGGGAGATAAATCACCAGGGCCCACAAATCAGAAAGAATGTAAAATGAGACAAGCAAAGCTGTCTCCCCCCTGCACGTACAGGTTATTTTGGATGATTCTGAGTTTATGGGTTTTCTCCCAGGGAAGTTAACCTTGAGTGGAGACAGTCATTAGATAATGTAAACCACCATCTGGCAACCTTCCATTTCTAGTCTATATAATCTGCAACCGTAGCATAGTAAAACTTGCCTTGCAAGCATCAGTTGTCTTGGTCCTTCTGACCCCATTCGTCGGTGCTACTTCAGTTCCTTACCCCGTCCCTTCTGACCCTGGGAGGTGAAATCCTCTTTCTGAGGCTGGTCCATGGCAAGTGGCGCCCGAACAGGAACCTGAAGCGTGAAGGCAATTAAAAGAAAAAGAAAGTGCAGGTAAGAGAACCCTTATGCAACATATGTGTGGACACGAGTAAAAGTGAAACTAATAGAGGCATAAGGCAACAGTCAGAAGTAAAATAAGATGGGGCAAAAGGGCTCAAAGGAGCGTGAATTATTTGCTCCGGTTTTACTTTTGATGCTTAAAGCTCGGGGTAATAAAGTTTCTACCTCACAGTTGACTGAATTTTTGCAGCATATCCATGATGTATCTCCCTGGTTTCCTGATGGCGGCTCTGTGACATAGAAATCTGGCAGAAAGTTGGAGAAGATTTAAAAAATTATTATGAGTCTCGAGGGCCTACTCATACTGCCGTTGTTACATTTAGTTTGTGGAATCTGATAAAAATATGTTTAGGTTCTTCTCATGATAGTGTTGATTTGAATGTAAAGTCAGAAAAACATAAGCCTCTGACAGAAGAAAAGACTGTATTATCAGCTACTGTGTCGCCCCTTCCTAAACCAAAAGAGCTAATTAATTTAAATATTTCAGATGAAGAGGAACATTTTGACTTAACAGATGAGGCTTTTAAACATAAAAGAGAGAAATATCCTGAGGATGATTTTCTAATGGCTATGATAGATAAGTCAGTGAAAAAGCTGCAAGTTATTAAGGACTGTCTTCCTCAAAAATCTACATCTGTAAAAACGCTCAGTCTCTTGCAACGTGCTGTACAAGCAGCAATAAAACGAGGAGAAGATCCTATTTTCTGTTGTCCTGTCCTAGAAAGACCTGATCCTAATAATCCTCAACAGGGTATTAGGGAGCATCAGACTCTTCCTTTTAAAGTTTTGAAAGATCTAAAATCTGCTTGTGCTCAATATGGGCCCACTGCTCCTTTTACTACTGCTATGGTTGACACTATTGCAGGAGAAGCTCTTTCCCCCACTGACTGGAAGCCTATTGCACGAGCTTGTTTAAATGGTGGAGATTATTTAATATGGAAGTTTGATTTTTATGAACGGGCTGCTGAACAAGGAGAAAAGAATGCTACCCATGATATTCCAGTTGATTATCATATGCTGATTGGGGAAGGACCATATATTTCTTTACAAGATCAATTAACTTATACCTTTGTTGCTTATCCTCAAATAAATCATTTGGCATTACAAGCCTGGAGGAAATTATCTTCTACACACAAAACTGAGGATCTTTCAAAAATGAGACAGGGACCTGATGAACCATATGCTGATGTTGTAGACAGATTGTTACAGGCGGTGGGGAGACTCATTGTGGATGGACTCACTGGTACAATTGTAGTTAAGCAGCTTGCTTTTGAAAACGCTAATAATGCACGTCAGGCTGCGATTCGACCTTGGAGAAAACGGGGAACATTGAAGGATTATATTCGCCTTTGTGCAGACATGGGGCCTGCTTATATACAGGGTGCTGCTATGGCTGCAGCATTAACTAAAGTGGGGTTTCAAAACAATCAAAAGAGAACAAAGACTAGTTTTGAATGCGGAAAGGCAGGTCATTTTGCTGGAGAATGTGGATCTTTTCATTGTCACCCTGGTCCTTCCTTCCCTACTCAAAACCCTCCAGATGGTGAGAAAATCCCTGGTTTATGCCCTAAATGCAATAGGGAAAACGTTGGGCATGAGATTGTCGCTCAGTGGCCCACAGGATGGGACACCACTGTTGGGAAACTCCTCCCGGGGCCTTCCCCGGCCCCAATGAATAATAGGGGCAACGTCTGTGTATCCTCCTCAAACTATCAATCAGACATTAACCAAAAACAAAAACATACAGTATCTTCGCTCTCCAGAGCAACAGCATGACGCGCAGGACTTGACCTCAGTACCTCCGCCCGATATGTATTAACTCCTGAAATGGGTCCTCAGGCCCTCTCTATGGGCATCTATGGACATTTAGCCAAGGGCTTGATTGGACTATTATTGGGAAGAAGTAGTGTCGCCATGAAGGGTTTAACTATTATGCCAGGACTCATAGATTCTGACTATGAAGGAGAAATAAAAATCATGGCACAAACTATAAAAAATATAATAACGATTTCTCCTGGTGATAAAATTGCACAATTGCTACTTTTGCCCTTTGTACCTCATGGACAAATTTTACAACATCAAAAGAGAGAAACAAAGGCTTTTGGATCATCTAGTGCTGCCTACTGGATTCAGAAGATAGGGAAAGAACGTTCAGAAATGAAATGAACCATTAATGGAAAGGTTTTTTCAGGTTTGTTAGACACTGGAGCTGATGTCTCTGCTATGACGCAGAGGCACTGGCCTAAACATTGGCCCGTTAGTCCTATTATTACAGAACTTCAAGGAATAGGACAGAGTTCTTCTCCTATGCAAAGTAGTCAGTTATTATTATGGCAAGATAGTGAGGGCCATTGAGGATACTTCCAGCCTTATGTTTTGCCTGGGCTGCCTTTAAACCTCTTGGGCCAAGATATATTAAAAGAAATGGGAGTATTACTTTATAGTCCAAATTCTCAAGTCTCTAATATGGTGTTGGATCAAGGATTTCTTCCCACAGAAAGGCTGGGAACAAATCAAAAAGGAACTGTCTATCCTATTGATGTGAAAATAAAAAGTGATAGACAAGGTTTGGGTTTTTCTTAGGGGCCTTGGATTCTCCTCCACTCACTGCGGATCCAATTACTTGGCTGAGTGATGACCCTGTATGGGTGGACCAATGGCCCCTCACAAAGGAGAAATTAGAAGCTGCAGAACAACTAGTACTGGAACAATTAGGGCATTTAGAAATTTCCAATAGTCCTTGGAACACTCCTATTTTTATTATCAAGAAAAAACTCTGGAAAATAGAGGTTATTAGAGGGTCTAAGAGCTGTTAATAAAACTATGCTAATAATGGGAGCTCTTCAACTAGGCCTACCCTCTCCAACAGCCATACCACACAATTATCATCTTTTAGTTATAGATTTAAAGATTGTTTTTTCACTATTCCTTTGTTTCCTGAAGATAGAAAACATTTTGCTTTTAGCTTGCCTTCCTTAAATTTTAAGGAATCCATGAGGAGATACCAATGGAAAGTACTGCCTCAGGGCATGACAAATAGTCCTACATTATGCCAAATATATGTGGCTCAGACCTTAAGTCCTGTGAGAAAAAGGTTTCCAACGTCATGTCTCATACATTATATGGATGATATACTTTTAGCCACTGATAATATTTCTTGATTAGAGACTGCTTCTCAATTTTTACAACAATCCTTACAATCATTTGGCTTGGTCATTGCCTCAGAAATAATTCAAAGACAATCTCCATTTTTCTATTTGGGAAACTATATTGATAACTCTACCATTAGGCCTCAAAAACTGCAAATTCGAGTTGATAATTTAAAAACATTAAATGATTTTCAAAAATTACTTGGAGATATTAATTGGCTAAGGCCTTCCTTAGAACTTCCTACTGCTCAGTTAGAGCCTTTATTTGATATTCTTAAAGGTGACTCAGATCCTTCTACTTCACGATCTATGACTCCAGAGGATTTCAAGCTTTACAAATAGTTACTAGAGCTAACAGCTCTGCACAATTAACTCGAATACAAACTCACCTGCCAATTTCTTTAGTTGTCTGTCCAACACCTCATGTGCCTACTGCCATCTTATGGCAAGCTGTTGGAATTATTGAATGGATTCATATGAAAACTACATCCTCTAAAGTTATTAACCCTTATTATGAACTTATTAGTAAGTTAATAATGCAAGGTAGAACTAGATGCTTACAACTTATAGGTATAGAACCTTCTCAAATTATTATCCCTTATTCAGTTCGTCAACAAAATTGGCTTTTTCAACATAGTAATGAATGGGGTCTTGTTCTTGCAGGATTTTCAGGTACCTTGGAATGCCATTAGCCTGCTGATAAATCGATCCAATTCAGCAAACTTAACTGTTATATCTTTCCTTCTATAATTAGGCAACAGCCTATTCCTCATGTACCTTTGGTTTTTACAGACGGTTCTTCTTCAGGAGTGGCTACTGTAATCACTGACGACGGAACAAAACTCATTAAACAAACTTCCTTGACTTCAGCTCAACGTGTTGAACTGTATGCTGTCATTATGGCTTTTAAACATTTGCCTTCTATATCTTTTAATTTGTTTTCTGATAGTAAATATCTTATTCGCTTATTATTTCTTCTGGAGACTGCGACCAGAGGATATACTAATGACCCTGAATTATCATCCTCTTTTCATTTGCTTCAACAGCTTATTCGTTCCCACGACGGTCCTGTTGCAGCTCTGCATATCCGTGCTCATTCTAACTTGTCTGGTCCATTGTCTAAAATGAATGCGACTGCAGATGTTTTAACTCGATCTAAACGTGATCTCTATCCTGTGCATTTTCCTCCCAAAAATAAAGTTAAAGTTACTCTTCCTCCTCAATCTCTTTTCCCTAAAGCAGGACATATCCCAATTTACCATCCTCCTCCTTTCCGTTCGTCATGCTGTCAAGAATGGCTAAGGTATTGCATTCATTATCTTCATACTGTTGATACTCATGGTCCATGTCCTGGAAACCCTCATATTATGGTAAGTTATGATCAAACTGCTTCACAAGCAGCACAACAATCGCATGCTTTACACCATCAGTCGGCGGCTACATTACGCAAACAATTTTCCCTTACTCGTGAAGCCACCCGACAAATTGTTAAGCAATGCCCACAATGCTTACCTCACCTTCCTGTTCCACATTATGGTGTTAATCCTCGTGGATTATTACCTAGTCATTTATGGCAAATGGATGTTACTCATATCCCGTCTTTTGGGACATTACAGTTTGTTCATGTCACTATTGATACTTATTGTGGTTTCCTCTGTGCTACAGCACAGACCCGAGAAGCTACTAAACATGTTATCACTCATTTATTACACTGTTTTGCTTTCATGAACCTTCCCAAAATTATTAAAACAGATAATGGGCCCACTTAACTAGTGTTGCTTTTGCAACATTTTGTGATTCATTACAAATTACCCATATTACAGGCATTCCATATATCCCTCAAGGACAAAGTATTATAGAATGTGCAAATAGATCTTTAAAGCTAACTATTAAAAAATAAAAAGGGGAATTATATAGAACAACACTACATAACCTTATAAATCATGCTCTGTTTATTTTAAATTTTCTCACTGTTGACAGGGGAAAGGTTGGTGGCTGAGCCAAGATTGGCCTCTCAATCTCTGGAGGTCCTCTGGAAAGATCCGCTAACCAGCACTTGGCGTGGTCCTGATCCTGTGTTGATTTGGGGACGTGGTCACGTGTGTATATTTCCCAGATCAGCTCCTGGACCTCTCTGGCTTTCTGAGCGCTTAGTCAGGCAAATAGATGGCTCACCACAGCTCACACCTAGTTCAGAAGATGAAGAAGCTCTGTATCTCTCCCGAAAATTTGACAGTGTTGATTGAGAAAAAGAAGAAGAAGAGGAGACCACTTGCCAGGACGACTCAAAGGAGTGATGTTCCAACTTGGGGACAAATTAAACAATTGGTTTCACGAGCTCAAGAGTTAGTGAAACAACAGAATAATCCTGTTACACCTGTGACTTTATTTTTGGCTATGTTGGCAACCATTTCATGTGTTCCCTCTGTTAATGCAGCAACTTACTGGGCCTATGTACCTGATCCTCCACTGTTACAACCCATATCTTGGTCTGAAGCAGAGTTTCCTGTATTTTACAATGATACTGTTTATGGGCCTCTTATTGGGAATATAAAACAAATCAATATGTCTGTAAATTATACTAACTGGATTAGTACCTATCCTGTGTGTCTTAGCCCATTGAATCTGGAAACTGGATGTGTAAAGGCTATTAGTTATGAGCATACAGATGTTGATGAGGGAACGGATCAATCAATTAGTTTGTCAGGCTCTCCAGGCATCCTTCGTTTTACAGGAACCAACATTACTCTTACATGCCCGGCTACCAGCCGACGAGAGGATCTTAAGGATACCATCATTTGCTATAAAAATGGGCTACCTATTAATATTAGAGGTCGAATCTCATATGCCTCACCACTTAGGGATTCCACTATTACTATAGCCAAGGTTACAGGTGAAGATTCAGGACATTATTTGTGTATGAAGCATTTACTTGGAGGACAAGGGATACTTATGGCTGGACATATGGTTACTATTCTTAAGAGAAAATCAAAAACTCAATTTCCTCCTTTTATAACCATTAACTTTCCTGGATCCAATTTTGAATGTTGCAATGCATCTTGGAATAATAACCAAATATGGTGTACTATAGATTATACCAAGGGGTAAATTCTTATCTCTTCTATTCCCGTCATAGATAGGTCTATCGCATTTCAAAAGAACTGGGATATATGGAAACTAGCTCTAACTTATTCCAATACGCCTGTTATAACTTGTGTTGCTCCTCCATATACACTTTTGATTGGTTCTATTAACATTGGTAATTCTTCCAAAGGAGGATAGAATATTAGCTGTGTTCATTGTATTTTTACAGTTGTATGTTCCCTCCTGCAGGAACACAATCTGTGCTTATACTAAGGCAACCCATATATGTTATGGTGCCTGTACACCTGAGAGAACCTTGGTATGAAGATACTGGAGTACAGGCATGGGTGGAACTCTCTAAAGCCTTGCAGAGAAGGAGACGCTTTATTGGGTGGCTAACAGTAAGTTTACTTGCCTTGGCTGCTCTGTCTGCTACCGCGGCTACTGCCGGTCTTGCTGTTTCACAGAGTATTAATCATGCTCACTTTGCCAATCAGTTATCTCAAAATACCAGTCTTGCTTTATCTTTACAAAGTCACATAGATTTACAGATGAATAACAAGTTAGATGAATTTAAAAACGCAATTTTGGGGATTGGAGATCAGATGGCAGCATTAAAATTGAGGATGCGTTTAGCTTGTCATGAAAAGTATAGATGGATTTGTGTTACTCCTTACAAGTACAATGACTGTATTTGGGAATGGGAAAAAGTAAAAATGCATCTGCTGAGTGTTTGGTCAGATAATAATATTAGTCTTGATCTTAAGAAATTAAATGCTGAAATTCAGGATATACAAAATGCACATCTTGATGATATTTCGCAAGAAGATGTAATTAAAACTTTACTGGACCATTTAAAGTGGTTAAACCCTCAGTCGTGGATTTCTGGAGGGTTGTCAGGATTTATTACCCTGGCCATAATTTGCCTATTATTGATAATAATCTTCTCATGTCTGTTTCGTATCCTCATGCAACAATATACTACTCTCGGCACTAAGCTTCATGGAATTATTTTGCAGCAAAAATTAAAAAATAAAAAAGGGGGAACTGAGGGAAACAGTCAGCCTTGAGATCAGGCTACGGACATGCCAGGCATGCCACCGCTGCTCGAAGGGACTGTCCCTACTTGTTCCCCTCCTTGTTCCATTCCATGGGAGATAAATCACCAGGGCCCAGAAATCAGAAAGAATGTAAAATGAGACAAGCAAAGCTGTCTCGCCCCTCCCTGCACATGCAGGTTATTTTGGATGATTCTGGGCTTATGGGTTTTCTCTCAGGGAAGTTAACCTTGAGCCGAGACAGTCTATAGATAATGTAAACCACCGTCTGGCAACCTTCCATTTCTAGTCTATATAATCTGCAACCGTAGCATAGTAAAACTTGCCTTGCAACCATCAGTTGTCTTGGTCCTTCTGACCCCATTCGTCGGTGCTACTTCAGTTCCTTACCCCGTCCCTCCTGACCCTGGGCGGTGAAATCCTCTTTCTCCAGCTGGTCCGCAGCACATATGAATATATGTTTTTGTCTTGCTGTACTGCACATATGCTGTCTAGTAACAGAAGTTGTGTCTGCTAGTAGTGTTGTAGATTATGTCTTTCCAAAGCGCTGAGGCAGTGCACCTACTCTGTAGTTGCAGCTGATGCCTGAACGTATCCTAGCTGACAAATTATTGATTAATAAGAACTTGAATTTCTAAAGATTAGTACTGTTAACCAAAATCTGAGCAAGGAGTCTCAAATGTAATTCTTAGCCAGAAGTACATGTTAATGAACCAATTAACAGTGTAAATCAAGGAACATCAATGTAGGGATTTCTTTTAATTTCTTTCTTACCTGCTTGAAATATCAGTTAAAGGTTGCCAGCTTGGTTGCAGATGAACGGACGTTTGAATTTCACCAAACTACTTAATGTGGAATAGGATAATAGACTTCCAACGCCCTCAAGGCTGTGACCTTACAGCCATTTTACATAACACATCATCCTCCTTTAGGGATGAACCTTTCCCTGGCCCGAAAAGTAGCCACTCCGTTGAAGCTTTGCTTATTGTAACAGGCTTTTGTTTCCAGGTTACATGTCTGTGGAAGACTTAATTCTGAATAGAGATATAGATATTACTGGAAACTAATTGTTTTTGCTATTATACTCTGCTTTATCAAAAAAGTAAAACATTTAAATTATGCTAAAAAAATATAGATGTTGTCTTGCAATCTTTAAACAATAAATGAAAGAATTGCCCTTAAAAAAAAGAATTAAGCAATTAAGCTGTTGGTCCCACATCAGACAAATTATCCTTATACCTCCTGTCAATATTGTTAACAGAGACTGTTATTTTATTAATCCTTATGATGCCGTGATTCTTTCTTTCATGTTTCGGGGCACAGCAGGTGAGAGAGTGGGTTTAAGCTGGTGGGTTTATCCTTCTTTTATGCGTTCATTCAATATTATGTTCATTTACTTATTGTACACATATGGCAATAGAAGCTGCTAAGGCAATCATTGCTATTCTGCAAAACAACAAGGCACAGAAGCAGATGTCTTATTTCTGATATTTGTCCCCCCAGGATTTTTATGATTAAAGATCCTTTCACCCCACTCCCTGGAGAGGACAAGGGGCTGCTCGCTGGAGGATTTTTAATGACTTGGGGAAAGGCTCAAATATCCCCCCATTATGGTAATCCACCCCAAGGGCAAACCACACAAGAATATTATGAATTTATTTTATTTTTCTATCCTTGCAAAGGTAATACTCAGCTCATTAGAATATGAAAACTATACTGTCAAATTTCAGAATTACATGGATGAAGAAAATCACCAAAGTGGCATCATATCATGTGTGTTCTAGTTGTGTTGACTATGTTGACTATATTAACTATGTTGTGTTAACAATATATTGCATAACTATATATTGAAAAGGCAAAATGCTGTACCTTATTTCAGAGAAAATAATTATGTTGGCAAACCCCAAATTGTACATTGTAGACGGGTCCTAGGAAAAGAAGATTTCATTCATAGTGGACAAGAGGTTAGCTTCTGTTTTCATCCATGTGCTATTTCAAGAATTAAGCATCATTAATAATACAGGATATAAGAGGAATAGTCTAAAGATGGAAAAGCACATTTTGATTAGGAAAGAGAATTTAAGGCTTAAGTCTTTTTTTTATGGAAAACTGCCTTATTACTATGAGCTAAGAAAATTGTTTCATTCTTTTCTTCCTTGCTTTCTTCTTCTTCTTTTTAACCTTTTTAATATTGGATATTTGACCCCTAAGCTGAGATGACTGAAAATGCCTCCTCTGGGCATCAACCATTTTGAAAGACTTTTTCCCCCTCCGTAAGGGCTATTTGTCTCTTGGAGGCATTGTCTACATTACTCACCAAGAGGCAAGCATTTGTCCTTGCACTAAATGCTGACATCTCCTGATAAGAGGGAAGCTGCAAAGTAGAAGAATTGAAGGTCAGTATGTTGATATTGGTCTCAAGCGCATTGATGTACATTTGTGTATTGGGGAAGGGGAGTGAAGCTTGAGAGTGGGCCAGTGGGGAGGGGTAAATATTTTGTGATGCTGTCTACCTATGGGCTTATAAAGTTTACAGCTGCATTAGGAGGACAAGCATTACCATTAGCATGAAAAGTAGGGCAGACGTCAGTTGCAAAAGCTTCTAGCCATACACATACGGCAATACGTAAATGATACACCTTATTGCATTCACCCATTCACCCTCCCCTGTTCACGCTAATTGGAAAGTTCTATCCACTTCAGAGAAGTAACACAACTATCAATCATTTTCCCTGGCACGAATCTTCCAGGAGGAAGAAAATGGAATACACCTAGCAACAGAGCTCACGCAGTAGCCCATGTGTCTTAGATTTAATATCTGATCACTAGCTGGATTGAAGCCAAAAGGTGGTTCACAAATTTGCTGCACATTAGAATCACCTGGGGAACTCTGAGACCTCCATGTGCCCAGGCTCCTCCCTAGAACTACTGAATCAAAATCTCTGGGGCTGGGACCCAGACACCAATGTTTTTCTTCAAAGCTCTTTAGGTAATTAATACGAGCAGCAAAACTTGAGGACTAGCCCAATAACGGGAACAAACTTGTTTCACACAGATAAAGTGGGGCAATCCATATGTTAAAAGAACCTGTGTATATATATATATATATATATACATTATATTTCTTTTTTTCTCTTTATTCTGTTTGTGTTTCAAATAGGCTTTTTATTTTTCTTCTGCAAAAAGCGTTATTGTTTCCATTTGGTCCAAGGCTTGGGAGAGGGCTCCAGGGCGGTTACAAAGCTGCCTAGTGGATGCAGAGCTGGGCTTCAGGCAGAACTCTGACGCCAGAGGGGCTCCTCAGAGGCCGCTGCACTTCAGAGACTCCTGTTTGTGCTCGAGCGTGAGCCTTTCGAAAAGATACTCGCCCAGCACAGCCTGCGGACCAGCCAGCCTGCGGAGGTTGGTCAAGTGGTCGCCCATCTTCTTGATGAGTTTCAGCTGCTCCTCCAGGAAGCGGCTCTCCAGGAAGTCACAGAGGTGGGAGTGTGTGCGGGCAGGACCCAGGGTGTGCAGATCCGATAGTGCCTGGTTCAGGTTCTTCTCCCTAAGAACGGCGGCTTCCACAGTGTCCTGGGTTCTACCCCACTCATCTTGAGAAGGCTTCCGCGCATCCTGGAAGAGGGCGCGGCCGCAGCACTGGTTTTGCATTTTCAAGAGACGTTGGGCGCCCTCACACTTCTCCTTAGGCAGTTGGCGAAAAATGTGGCCCCCACTGTCCAGAGTCCCATTGTTGCTGTCGAAATAGAAGCTCAGAGAGAGGTAAGTGTCCACAGATGCATGTTAACAGGCGGTGGACGGCGGCCTCCACCTCGATGGAATAATTCTGACGAACCTGGGAACTCGTGGTTGATCAGTGATAAGGAGCTAAGCTCAAAAAACGGTGTTGGCCTGTCCTGGAGGCTGAGGATAGCTGAGTGGCTGATTCCAAAGGTTGCGACAGGAAGAAAGGCTGGACGGTTGTCGGGGGCTGGAGCAAGGAGCGTCCCTGGGTCTGTTCATTCCAAACACTGTTGAAGCAAAAGGCAGATCTGCAGGACTGCCAAGCGCACTGCCTCAAATAGGCTTTGATACAAGTGAACAAGAAGTCCAAGCAAGGACAAAACTTACCCTTCCCCCCACCAAAATAGCTGGCGATACTAGAAGCTAGATCTGGGTAGGGATTCTTCCATTACTTTCTTAACATTCCAAGCCACTAGAGCAGTGGTTCTCAAAGTATGGTCACCTTGTAACCGAGCAGTACCCTATGGGGCCTTCCTAGGACAAACCCATCCCCCATAGCCTCTACTGTAGTTCCTCTCTGAAGTACTCAGATAATAGTATCTCAGGCATATTTCTGGAGTTTTCAGATGCTAAAAACCACCAGCCAATGGAAGAAATGAACTCCTTGATGATCATGAGCACGTAGCCCCCAGACCTTCTGGCACCTAAGGATGGATAATGTTACCTGTCCTGTGGCCTCAACATCAACCAATCAGAGGATTGTGCATGAGATGATCACATTCCCTGGGACGTCCCTCCCTCACCTGACCTTTAAAAATGCTTTGCTGAAATCCTTTGGAGATTTCAGGGTGTTTTGGAACACGGGCCACCCCTCTCCTTGCTCGATCCTGCAATAAACCTTTCTCTGCTCCAGACTCCTACCTTCTGGTTTCTTTGGCCTCACTGTGCTTTAGACACATGAACCTGCATTCGGTAACAACCTGACCAGCTTTACCAGCGTCCCCTGATAATATGTCATATATTCAAGTTTTAGGGCCCTGTCCCAGCCCTATGGAATCAGCAACTCTGGTGGGGCTCAGTGATCTCTGTTATAACTGGCCCTCCAGATGATTTTTATTCACCTAAAAGTTTGAAAATATCTGCATTGTCAGCTGGCCAAAGCGTCCACCAGCAGGTTAAGGGGAGTGGCACCTGGAAAAGTTAGGGAGTAGCCAAGTCAAGTACAGCAGCATTTGCCGTGGTAGTAATGGAGAATGCCTTTTCTCCACTGGTTGGCACAGACTAGTATCTGGGAGTAGTGGCAGGGTTATTTAGGATGCTTTACATTTCAGTGTAGAGTGACCTCTGTCCTGGTTTGACAGGGACTTCCCCTGTGTGAGCACTTAAAATCTCATCCTGGCAAACCCCTTAGCCCTGGATTTGAAAAACTTAGGGAATAACATGAAATTTAGGGGAAACATGATCTAGGTTTTGGGCAAGTCACAAGTGCTAATTAAAGCTAAGCAAGTATGGACAACATCTAGCCTTCTTTACACAGTTGCGGAGGCGGGGGGGGGGTGTGTAAATCTGATTGGGTGAAAGGACTTATTGTTAAGAAATCTTTGTAGAAACATCCCCTTCTGCTTAGTCCACTGTTTCTCAGTTCTGGCTAGACATTGGCATCGTCTGAGGAGATTTAAAATGATTTTATTGGTTTAGGATGCCCAACTGTTGGTGTGAGGGTTTTTAAAAAGTGCTTCAGATGATTCTAATGTGCAGGCAAATTTAGGTGCCACTGCTTAAGCTTTTGAACCACTGCTACATATTTTCCCCTCATCTTCCTATGAGAATATCCAACTGTAGTTGGTTTGTTTGTTTTTTTCTTTTTCTCTTTTTAACTGTCTTATTATAAGATTTACTGTCTTAAATAAGATTGAATGTACAGAGAATCATGCTAGTCCATCTGGTATAGCTGGATCCTTAGAATAATATCGTTAAGATATATACCATTTAAGTATTGTGATTGGCCTTTTTAAAATGAACATATGCATTGAATTAGTACCATCTGTTTTGAAGTTGTCATGTTGGGGAGCTATACCTCTAATCTGCTGCCATTGCTAAATATCTAGACACCTCTTATTAGGAATTGCTTTTAAACATCTTTAGGGATTAAAACCAAGATTGCTGTATTATTTGTACTGGGACCACACAAACCTCACAAAGTTCCCCCGCTGTACCATCTACCCCCATCTCTAACCCTTGGCAACTTCTAATCTGTTCTCCATCTCCACAGTTTCGTTATTTTAAGAATAATGTGTAAACATCATCATGAATTACTTAATCTTCAGAGATTGGCTTTAAAACATTTTTCCCTCGGCATCATTCCCTTGAAGTTCATTTCAATTTTTGCATATATTAATAATTTGTTCCTTTTTGTTGCTCGGTAGTATTCAGTCATAAGATTTTATCACAATTTGTTTCAACATTCATCCATTGAAAGACATTTGGGTAGTCGCCAGTTTTTGGCTGTTATAAATAAAACTGCTATGAACATTGACGTGTAAGTTTCTGTGGGAACTTAATTAAGTTTTTGTTTCTTTTGGATAAATGCTCAAGAGTACAATTACTGCGTTGTAGGGTGAATCTAATTTTAGGATTAAAAGAGACTGTCAAGCTGTTTCTCCGAGTGGCTATAAACCATTTTATTTTCCCACCAGTGATGTGATATAATTTTTCTATGTACTCGCCAGCATTTGATGTTGTCACGATACTTTAATTTTAGTTATTCTCTGATACCTCATTATGGTCTTAATTTGCATTTCCCCAATGGCTAACGATGTTGAGCATCTTTTCATGGGCCTCTTTGCCATGTGTATATTCTCTTCCATGAAATGTCTGTTCCTGTCTTCTGCCTATTATCTAGTTGGGTTTTTTTAAGTTGTTTGGCGAGTTCTTTGTATATTATAGATACAAGTCATTTGTCTCATGTGGGATTTTCAAATATGTTTTCCCACTGTGTAATTTGAGTTTTCATCCACTTAAAATGATCTTCTATGAAGCATTTCTAACTCATTTTGATGAGATCCAACTTATCAATTTTTGCTTTTATGGATCATACTTTCGGTGTCAAGTCTAAGAATTATTCACGTAGTTCTAGATGCCAAAGATTTTCTCCTATTTTTTTTCTAAAAATGTCCTGCATTTACATTTAAGATTATGACCCACTTTGATTTAATTTTTGTGTAAGGTGTGGAGGTTTAGGTTAAGGTTCATTTTTTGTTTGTTTGTTTTTGTCGAGGGATGTCCAACTGTTTCAGTACCATTTTTTGAAAAGTCTATTCTTCCTTGATAGCTTTCACACTGCTGTCAAAAACAAGTTACATGTATTTATGTCAGTCTATTTCTGGGTTCTCTATTCCATTCCATTGATCTGTGTATCTACCCTCCATCATGACTGCAAAATCTTGAAATTGGGTAGATTAATTCCTCCCGTTTTAATCTTCCTTTACAAATTGTTTTAGCTATTCTTCAGCCTCTTCTTACCATATAAATCTTAGAATAAGCTTGTCTATATCCACAAAAACCTTGAGGGCATTTTAAGAGTAATTATGTTAAGCCTCTTAACTTGGGGAGAATTGACATCTTTATTATGTTGTGTTTTCTCATCCATGAACAAGGTATGTCTCACTCTTTGTTTGGGACTTTTAAATTTTTCTTCATCAGCATTTTGTAATTTTCAGTATAGAGGTCCTATAAATGTCTTATTGGGCTTATATTTAAATATTTATTTAGGTCCGTTGTAAATGGCATCACATATTTTTATTTAAGCTTCTACACATTTGTTATTAATATATAATTTGATAAAACTGTGTTGATTTTTACTCTGAAACATTTACAAACTAATGTGATTTCTCAAGCTTTTTGTGGATTCCTTGGTATTTTCTCCATTTAGATTATCATCTCCTCTTGAGATACCGTTTTACTTTTCCTTATTTAATATAATAGTATATATTACTATTCAACATTCAGTAGGATATATTCCGTCCTATTCAACGTAGTAGGAATAGTCCTTCTATCTTTTAAATAAATGTTTTAAAATTTTAACTTTTAAATTTATGTATTTATTTATTTTTGCTTTATTTTCTTACTAGAAACTCCATTAATATATTTCATAAAAGTGGTGAGGGCAGATATTGGTGCCTTGTTTCTGATCTTACAGAGAAAGCATTCAGTCTTTCACAGTTAAATATAATGTCGGTATAGGTTGTTTGTAGATACTCTTTATGAGTTTCAGTATGTTCCTTTTCTATTCCTATTTTGCTTGGGTTTTTTTTTTCTTCTTTTCTAAAAATTTTTTAATTTTATTATTATTTTTTTACAACTTTATTGGAGTATAATTGCTTCACAATGGTGTGTTAGTTTCTGTTTTATAACAAAGTGAATCAGTTATACATATACATATGTTCCCATATCTCTTCCCTCTTGCGTCTCCCTCCCTCCCACCCTCCCTATCCCACCCCTCCAGGCAGTCACAAAGCACCGATCTGATCTCCCTGTGCTATGCGGCTGCTTCCCACTAGCTATCTACCTTACGTTTGGTAGTGTATATATGTCCATGCCTCTCTCTCGCTTTGTCACAGCTTACCCTTTCCCCTCCCCATATTCTCAAGTCCTTTCTCAAGTAGGTCTGTGTCTTTATTCCTGTTTTACCCCTAGGTTCTTCATGACATATTTTTTCTTAGATTCCATATATATGTGTTAGCATACGGTATTTGTCTTTCTCTTTCTGACTTACTTCACTCTGTGTGACAGACTCTAGGTCTATCCAACTCATTACAAATAGCTCAATTTTGTTTCTTTTTATGGCTGAGTAATATGTCATTGTATATATGTGCCAAATCATGAATGGGATTGGATTTTGTCAAATGTTTTCTCTGCATTAATGGATAGGATCACATGACTTTTCCCCCTTAATCTATTGGATATGGTAGATTACATTGTTTGATTTTCAAATATTTAACCAACTTTGCATAACTGGAATAAATACCACTTGGTCATGATATATTATGCTTCTTATATTTTTCTGGATTTAATTTGCTAATATCTGGCTGAAGATTTTTACAGGCAATTTCATAAAACATATTGGTCTATAGTCTTCTTCTTTTTATACTATTCCTGTCTGGTTTTGGTATCAAGGTAATACTGGCTTCATAAAATTAATTAGGAACTGTTCCCTCTACTTCTATTTCTTATCAAATCATGTAAAATTGGTTTTAATTCTTTAAGTATTGGGTAAAAGTGAAACATCTAAGCCTGAATATTTCTTTTGGGAGTTTTTAAATGAAAAATCAGTGTTTCTAATGGTTACAGGAAAATTGAGATTATCTATTTCATCTTGGCTGAGTTTTGGTAGTTTTGGGTGTAGAAGAATTGGCCCATTTCATCTACAATTTTGAATTTATAGTGTAGACTTGTTCATAATAACTTGTCCCTTATTAACCTGCAGGATATGTCATGGTATCCCTGGTTGCATTTCTGATAGCTGTGATTTGTGCCATCTCTGTTTTTACCTTTATCAGTCTTGCTAGATCTTTATTGATTAAATTGTTTATTTCCAAGAACCAGCCTTTTGTTTCATTGATTTCCCCCCCCCATTTTCCTGTTTTCAGTTTCATGCACTTCTGTTTCATCTTTATTATTTCCTTCTTTCTGCTTGTTTAGTGTTTTTTCCTCTTCCTTTTTTACTATTGTAATATAGAACATTAGATTATTGCTTTGAAATATTTTCTTTCCCAATTTAGTTCTATAAACTTCCCTTTTAACATTACTTTCACTTTATTCCACAAACTTTGATCTGTTATATCTCCATTTTCCTTTATTCTATGCATTAAAATTTTTTTCCTTGACGCTGTCTTTTTTACCCATGAGTGATTTGGAATTGTGATATTTAGTTTTCATGTGATTGAAGATTCTCCTGTTGTCTTTCTGTTATTGATTTCTAGTCTGATTCCATTATGGCTAGAGAACATACTCTGTATGATTTTTTTTTAAATTTTATTTAGTTTCTGCTTTATAACAAAGTGAATCAGTCATACATATACATCTGTTCCCACATCCCTTCCCTCATGTATCTCCCTCCCTCCCACCCTCCCCATCCCACCCCTCCAGGCGGTCACAAAGCACCGAGCTGATCTCCCTGTGCTCTGTGGCTGCTTCCCACTATCTATCTACCTTACGTTTGGTAGTGTATATATGTCCATGCCTCTCTTTCGCTTTGTCACAGCTTACCCTTCCCCCTCCCCATATCCTCAAGTCCATTCTCAAGTAGGTCTATGTCTTTATTCCCGTTTTGCCCCTAGGTCCTTCATGACTTTTTTTTTTAAATTCCGTATATATGTGTTAGCATACGGTACTTGTCTTTCTCTTTCTGACTTACTTCACTCTGTATGACAGACTCTAGGTCTATCCACCTCATTACAAATAACTCAATTCTGTTTCTTTTTATGGCTGAGTAATATTCCATTGTATATATGTGCCACATCTTCTTTATCCATTCATCCGATGATGGACACTTAGGTTGTTTCCAGCTCCAGGCTATTGTGAATAGAGCTGCAATGAACATTTTGGTACATGTCTCTTTTGGAATTATGGTTTTCTCAGGGTATATGCCTAGTAGCGGGATTGCTGGGTCATATGGTAGTTCTATTTTTAGTTTTTTAAGGAACCTCCATACTGTTCTCCATAGTGGCTGTACCAATTCACATTCCCACCAGCAGTGCAAGAGTGTTCCCTTTTTTCCACACCCTCTCCAGCATTTATTGTTTCTAGATTTCTTGATGATGGCCATTCTGACTGGTGTGAGATGATATCTCATTGTAGTTTTGATTTGCATTTCTCTAATGATTAATGATGTTGAGCATTCTTTCATGTGTTTGTTGGCAGTCTGTATATCTTCTTTGGAGAAATGCCTATTTAAGTCTTCTGCCCAGTTTTGGATTGGGTTGTTTGTTTTTTTGCTATTGAGCTGCATGAGCTCTTTATAAATTTTGGAGATTAATCCTTTGTCAGTTGCTTCATTTGCAAATATTTTCTCCCATTCTGAGGGTTGTCTTTTGGTCTTGTTTATGGTTTCCTTTGCTGTGCAAAAGCTTTGAAGTTTCATTAGGTCCCATTTGTTTATCTTTGTTTTTATTTCCATTTCTCTAGGAGGTGGGTCCAAAAGGATCTTGCTGTGATTTATGTCATAGAGTGTTCTACCTATGTTTTCCTCTAAGAGTTTGATAGTTTCTGGCCTTACATTTAAGTCTTTAATCCATTTTGAGCTTATTTTTGTGTATGGTGTTAGGGAATGATCTAATCTCAAACTTTTACATGTCCCTGTGCAGTTTTCCCAGCACCACTTATTGAAGAGGCTGTCCTTTCTCCACTGTACATTCCTGCCTCCTTTATCAAAGATAAGTTGGCCATATGTGCGTGGGTTTATCTCTGGGCTTTCTATCCTGATCCACTGATCTATCTTTCTGTTTTTATGCCAGTACCACACTGTCTTGATTACTGTAGCTTTGTAGTATAGTCTGAAGTCAGGGAGCCTGATTCCTCCACCTCCGTTTTTCGTTCTCAAGATTGCTTTGGCTATTCGGGGTCTTTTGTTTTTCCAAACAAATTTTGAAATTTTTTGTTCTAGTTCTGTGAAAAATGCCAGTGGTAGTTTGATAGGGATTGCATTGAATCTGTAGATTGCTTTGGGTAGTAGAGTCATTTTCACAATATTGATTCTTCCAATCCAGGAGCATGGTATATCTCTCCATCTATTTGTATCATCTTTAATTTCTTTCATCAGTGTCTTATAATTTTCTGCATACAGGTCTTTTGTCTCCTTAGGTAGGTTTATTCCTAGATATTTTATTCTTTTTGTTGCAATGGTAAATGGGAGTGTTTTCTTGATTTCATTTTCAGATTTTTCATCATTAGTGTACAGGAATGCCAGAGATTTCTGTACATTAATTTTGTATCCTGCTACTTTACCAAATTCATTGATTAGTTCTAGTAGTTTTTCGGTAGCATCTTTAGGATTCTCTATGTATAGTATCATGTCATCTGCAAACAGTGACAGCTTTACTTCTTCTTTTCCGATTTGGATTCCTTTTATTTCCTTTTCTTCTCTGATTGCTGTGGCTAAAACTTCCAAAACTATGTTGAATAAGAGTGGTGAGAGTGGGCAGCCTTGTCTTGTTCCTGATCTTAGTGGAAATGGTTTTAGTTTTTCACCATTGAGGACAATGTTGGCTGTGGGTTTGTCATATATGGCCTTTATGATGTTGAGGAAAGTTCCCTCTATGCCTACTTTCTGCAGGGTTTTTATCATAAATGGGTGTTGAATTTTGTCAAAAGCTTTCTCTGCATCTATTGAGATGATCATATGGTTTTTCTCCTTCAACTTGTTAATATGGTGTATCACATTGATTGATTTGCATATATTGAAGAATCCTTGCATTCCTGGAATAAACCCCACTTGATCATGGTGTATGATCCTTTTAATGTGCTGTTGGATTCTGTTTGCTAGTATTTTGTTGAGGATTTTTGCATCTATGTTCATCAGTGATATTGGCCTGTAGTTTTCTTTCTTTGTGACATCCTTGCCTGGTTTTGGTATCAAGGTGATGGTGGCCTCGTAGAATGAGTTTGGGAGTGTTCCTTCCTCTGATATTGTTTGGAAGAGTTTGAGAAGGATGGGTGTTAGCTCTTCTCTAAATGTTTGATAGAATTCGCCTGTGAAGCCATCTGGTCCTGGGCTTTTGTTTGATGGAAGATTTTTTATCACAGTTTCAATTTCAGTGCTTGTGATTGGTCTATTCATATTTTCTATTTCTTTCTGAGTCAGTCTTGGCAGGTTGTGCATTTCTAAGAATTTGTCCATCTCTTCCAGGTTGTCCATTTTATGGGCATAGAGTTGCTTGAAGTAATCTCTCATGATCTTTTGTATTTCTGCAGTGTCAGTTGTTACTTCTCCTTTTTCATTTCTAATTCTATTGATTTGAGTCTTCTCCCTTCTTTTCTTGATGAGTCTGGCTAATGGTTTATCAATTTTGTTTATCTTCTCAAAGAACCAGCTTTTAGTCTTATTGATCTTTGCTATCGTTTCCTTCATTTCTTTTTCATTTATTTCTGATCTGATTTTTATGATTTCTTTCCTTCTGCTAACTTTGGGGTGTTTTTGTTCTTCTTTCTCTAATTGCTTTAGGTGCAAGGTTAGGTTGTTTATTCGAGATGTTTCCTGTTTCTTAAGGTGGGATTGTATTGCTATAAACTTCCCTCTTAGAACTGCTTTTGCTGCATCCCATAGGTTTTGGGTCGTCGTGTCTCCATTGTCATTTGTTTCTAGGTATTTTTTAATTTCCTCTTTGATTTCTTCAGTGATCACTTCGTTATTAAGTAGTGTATTGTTTAGCCTCCATGTGTTTGTATTTTTTACAGCTCTTTTCCTGTAATTGATATCTAGTCTCATAGCATTGTGGTCAGAAAAGACACTTGATACAATTTCAATTTTCTTAAATTTACCAAGGCTTGATTTGTGGCCCAAGGTATGATCTATCCTGGAGAATGTTCCATGAGCACTTGAGAAAAATGTGTATTCTGTTGTTTTTGGATGGAATGTCCTATAAATATCAATTAAGTCCATCTTGTTTAATGTATCATTTAAAGCTTGTGTTTCCTTATTTATTTTCATTTTGGAAGATCTGTCCATTGGTGAAAGTGGGGTGTTAAAGCCCCCTACTATGATTGTGTTACTGTCGATTTCTCCTTTTATGGCTGTTAGTATTTGCCTTATGTATTGAGGTGCTCCTATGTTGGGTGCATAAATATTTACAATTGTTATATCTTCTTCTTGGATCGATCCCTTGGTCATTAGGTAGTGTCCTTCTTTGTCTCTTCTAGTAGTCTTTATTTTAAAGTCTATTTTGTCTGATATGAGAATTGCTACTCCAGCTTTCTTTTGGTTTCCATTTGCATGGAATATCTTTTTCCATCCCCTTACTTTCAGTCTGTATGTGTCTCTAGGTCTGAAGTGGGTCTCTTGTAGACAGCATATATATGGGTCTTGTTTTTGTATCCATTCAGCCAATCTGTGTCTTTTGGTGGGAGCATTTAGTCCATTTACATTTAAGGTAATTATCGATATGTATGTTCCTATTCCCATTTTCTTAATTGTTTTGGGTTCGTTCTTGTAGGTCTTTTCCTTCTGTTGTGTTTCTTGCCTAGAGAAGTTCCTTTAGCATTTGTTGTAAAGCTGGTTTGGTGGTGCTGAACTCTCTCAGCTTTTGCTTGTCTGTAAAGGTTTTAATTTCTCCATCAAATCTGAATGAGATCCTTGCTGGGTAGAGTAATCTTGGTTGCAGGTTTTTCTCCTTCATCACTTTAATTATGTCCTGCCACTCCCTTCTGGCTTGTAGAGTTTCTGCTGATAGATCAGCTGTTATCCTGATGGGGATTCCCTTGTGTGTTATTTGTTGATTTTGCCTTGCTGCTTTTAATATGATTTCTTTGTGTTTAATTTTTGACAGTTTGATTAATATGTGTCTTGGCGTATTTCTCCTTGGATTTATTCTGTATGGGACTCTCTGTGCTTCCTGGACTTGATTAACTATTTCCTTTCCCATATTAGGGAAGTTTTCAACTATAATCTCTTCAAATATTTTCTCAGTCCCTTTCTTTTTCTCTTCTTCTTCTGGAACCCCTATAATTCGAATGTTGGTGCGTTTAATGTTGTCCCAGAGGTCTCTGAGACTGTCCTCTGTTCTTTTCATTCTTTTTTCTTTATTTTGCTCTGCAGCAGTTATTTCCACTATTTTATCTTCCACCTCACTTATCCGTTCTTCTGCCTCAGTTATTCTGCTATTGATCCCATCTAGAGTATTTTTTATTCCATGTATTGTGTTTTTAATCGATGCTTGATTCATCTTTAGTTCTTCTAGGTCCTTGTTAACTGTTTCTTGCATTTTGTCTATTCTATTTCCAAGATTTTGGATCTGGGAAATAGAATCTTGGATCATCTTTACCATCATTATTCTGAATTCTTTTTCAGGTAGACTGCCTATTACATCTTCATTTGTTAGGTCTGGTGGGTTTTTATCTTGTTCCTTCTCCTGCTGTGTGTTTTTCTGTCTTCTCATTTTGCTTATGTTACTGTGTTTGGGGTCTCCTTTTTGCAGGCTGCAGGTTCGTAGTTCCCGTTGTTTTTGGTGTCTGTCCCCAGTGGCTAAGGTTGGTTTAGTGGGTTGTGTAGGCTTTCTGGTGGAAGGTACTAGTGCCTGTGTTCTGGTGAATGAGGCTGGATCTTGTCTTTCTGGTGGGCAGGTCCACGTCTGGTGGTGTGTTTTGGGGTGTCTGCGGACTTTTTATGATTTTAGGCCACCTCTCTGCTAATGGGTGGCGTTGTGTTTCTGTCTTGCTAGTTGTTTGGCATAGGGTGTCCAGCACTGTAGCTTGCTGGTCGTTGAGTGAAGCTGGGTGCTGCTGTTGAGATGGAGATCTCTGGAAGATTTTCGCCGTTTGATATTATGTGGAGCTGGGAGGTCTCTTGTGGACCAGTGTTCTGAAGTTGGCTCTCCCACCTCAGAGGCACAGCACTGACTCCTGGCTCCTCAATTTGGGATGATTTGTTGTCTATTCATGTATTCCACAGATGCAGGGTACATCAAGTTGATTGTGGAGCTTTAATCCGCTGCTTCTGAGGCTGCTGGGAGAGGTTTCCCTTTCTCTTCTTTGTTCTCACAGCTCCTGGGTCTCAGCTTTGGATTTGGCCCCGCCTCTGCGTGTAGGTCGCCGGAGGGCGTCTGTTCTTCGCTCAGACAGGACAGGGTTAAAGGAGCAGCCTCTTCGGGGACTCTGGCTTACTCAGGCCGGGCGGGAGGGAGGGGCACGGAGTGCGGGGCGAGCCTGCAGCGGCAGAGTTCGGCGTGACGTTGCACCAGCCCGAGGCGCGCCGTGCGTTCTCCCAGGGAAGCCGCCCCTGGACCCCGGCAGTGGCGGGCTGCACAGGCTCCCGGAAGGGCGGTGTGGACAGTGACCTGCGCTCGCACACAGGCTTCTTGGCGGCGGCAGCAGCAGCCCCAGCGTCCCACGCCCGTCACTGGGCTCCGTGCTTTCAGTCGCGACTTGCGCCCATCTGTGGAGCCCCTTTAAGCAGCGCTCTTAATCCCCTCTCCTCGCGCACCAGGAAACCAAGAGGGAAGAAAAAGTCTCTTGCCTCTTCGGCAGCTCCAGAGTTTTCCCGGACTCCCTGCCGGCTAGCCGTGGCACATTAGCCCCCTTCAGGCTGAGTTCTCGCCGCCAGCCCCAGCCCTTTCCCTGCGCTCTGACCGAAGCCCGAGCCTCAGCTTCCAGCGCTGCCCGCCCTGGCGGGCGAGCAGACAAGCCTCTGGGGCGGGTGAGTGCCGCTCGGCACCGATCCTCTGTGCGGGAATCTCTCCGCTTTGCCCTACCCAGATATGTGGGGAGTTTCTTGCCTTTTGGGAGGTCTGGGGTCTTCTGCCAGCATTCAGTAGGTGTTCTGTAGGAGTTGTTCCACGTGTAGCTGTATTTCTGGTGTATCCGTGGGGAGGAAGGTGATCTCCGCGTCTTACTCTTCCGCCATCTTACCCGGAAGTCCTACTCTGTATGATTTTAATCCTTTTTAATCTGCTAATGTTTTTTTATCACCCAGTATATGGTATATGAGTGAATGTTCCACGGACACTTGAATATGTATTCTGCTCTTATTGAGTGTGTTCTTTAAATGTCAGTTATGTCCTGTTGATTGATGATGTTTTCAGTTCTTCCATATCCTTGCTGATTTTTCTGTCTGGTAGTTCTATAAATTGCTGTGTTGAAGTCTCAAATAATAATTGTGGATTTAAAATTTTCTCCTTTTACTACCTTTTTCAGTGTTTGCTTCATGTAGTTTGAAGTTCTGTTGTTTGGTGCACACAGATTTAGTATCACTAGGTCATCTAGGTGGATTATTCCTGTTATCTTTATGTAATGACCCTCTTTGCCCCTAATAATTTCCTTTGCTCTGAAATCTACTTTATCTGATATTAATTTATCCATTCCTGCTTTTTCTGATTAATGTTCACATGATATATCATTTTCATCCTTTTACTCTGAACTACCTATATCATGATGTTTAAAGTAAGCTTCTTATAGACAGTATATACTTGGATCATGCTTGTGATTTTTTAATCTACTCTTCTAATCTCTGTCTTTGACTTGGTTACTCACATCATTTACAGTTAATGTAATTATTGCTATGTTAAAGATTAGGTCTACCATTTTATTTTTTGTTTTGTCTTTTACCTTAGTTTCTCAATCTTGTGTTTCTCTTATTTTGCCTTCTTGTGTGTTACTTAAACATTTTTTAATAAGCCCATTTTAATTTATTTATTTATAATCATTTGTGTATACTGTGTGCATAGTTTTCCTAGTGGTTCCTTTTGGCATTACAGTATACATATGTAACTTATCATAGTCTACTGGAATCAGTGTTTTATTACTTCAAGTGAAGTTTCAAAATTTTACTTCCATTTAGGTCTCTTAATATTCCCCAGTTTTAAAGTATGATTTTCTGTAGTATTTCCTTTCTCTACATTGAGAACCACATCAGATGGTGTCATAATTTTTGCTTTGACCATCATATAGTATTTAAGAAACTCATGAGACTAATGATAGTCTCTTCTATTTACCCCATTTGTTTTCACCCATTCCATTGTTCCCCTTTTCTTTCTGAAGTTCCCAGTGTTCTGTTTGTTTTTTTATGTTTTCATAACTGTAGGTGATATCTGGGCTTTTCAGTGCCATTGGATATGAGTTTCAGGAAACCCTGAGCCTGGCTCACTTAATGCTGCTGAGTTGGAGGGTTTGTATATGTGGGGCCTGTTGTCTCAGCAGATGCTAGCAGACTAGACTAATGTTGATGGGACTAGTGCCACAGGAGGATGGGTTCCCATTCAGGCTATGCTGCTGCTACAGTAGGTCAAGTCCCCCTCTACTCCAAGTGTGGGGCAGTGACCTGCTGCCGTCACTGCTTTGTATTAGGCTGCTTTTCCTCAGGTGTGTGATGGGATCCCATGGAAGCTGCTGCTGTTGCTGTCAATCACAATGTTAAATTCATTTCAGAAATACTTAAGTATAAATATATAGCCTGGCTCTTGTAGAACTTCTGTATTTGTTTTTTATTGCTTTCATACAAATTATCAAAAATTTAGTGACTCCAAACAAGGTAAATTTATTACCTTACAAGTCTGACATTGGTCTCAATTGAGTAAAGTAAAAGTGTTGGCAGGATCGACAGACGAATGGATAAAGATGTGGCACAGGGATTCCCTGGTGGCGCAGTGGTTGGGAGTCCGCCTGCTGATGCAGGGGACACGGGTCATTCCCCGCTCCAGGAAGATCCCACATGCTGCGGAGTAGCTGAGCCCATAATCCACGGCTGCTGAGCTGGCGTGTCTGGAGCCTGTGCTCCGCAACGGGAGAGGCCACAGCAGTGAGAGGTCCGCATACCGCAAAAAAAAAAAAAAAAAAAAAAATTCTAGCTGCCTTGTTATTTCTCAATTCCAACTCTGGTTTCCTTAGTCCTATGACATTGTCTTAAGATCTACTGGCTTTTCTATCTCTTAGGAGCCACATTTGGTTTCTCAGACTTTTGCTCTTCATCAGTAGTTTCTAAATGACTGGGCTAGAAAAGCATGTGCAGAATATTGTTCTCACTTCAGTGAGTTTCCTTCTCTATTTTACTTTTCTAGGTAATGGCTACCTCAGTAGCTTTCTAATGCTCACAGTCCAATGTTGCTTATGATTTATCTGGCCTAAGGTAAACTGATATAGTTGGAAACAGAAGTTCATACCCACCATTTTAACAATTCTGTTTTGTCTTTCTATGAATTCTTTTTGTCCCATCTTCTGTCACTTTTTCCTACCTAAACTTCCCATTCTCACAGATAGATTATTTTAAGATTAAAAATTATTATTAAGCTAATATTTAATTTTGAAAGGAATTAACTTTGCTTTCAACAAGAACACAGACTGGTGAATGGAATATGGAAGATTCCTTAAGACCTTTTTCATCTCTAAGAGTAGTATCCAACAGTCGGTACCATCATAAGTTTGTCAACTATGGAAGAAAACAGTCTTTATAAAATCAGCATTATTCAATAATCTCAAAAACTGCTTCACTTTCCTGTTCATGCCCTCAATTTCCAAATGTTTGATAGGAGCAGAGAATTATGGGATGGGTCGTGGAGAAATGGTCTGTCATAGTAACTATAAATATTGGAAGAATGGAATTATAAATAAAGAGGGTTTTCTATGAATATATTTGTAGTGTTTGTTCCTAAAGAACTTTTAGAGTAAGACTCAAAAGTTTAACCTAGAAACACCTCTGGATAAGTATGAAACTCAGTAAAATTTATCATAATAGTTTTTTCTCTTGTGTTATGTGATTGTCAGAGTCACACAAAACTATGTTTTTCTGGACTTCACAGATCTTCTTATTTTTACTATGGGATCAGTGGCCCTACATTTTTGAAACGTGGCAAAATAGTTAAAATTGGAACATTTCCCCAAAATCCAGGGCATATGACTTAATTTCTGTAGAAGGCAATATTATATTTCTGTCTAGTTCTGGGGTCAACATTTTCATACCTGCCAATCCAATTTGACTAATGTATCATTTTTACAGTGCATTAGTGTAAATTAAATGGTAAATTCAGTCAAACAGGTATTTCATACATCAAAAAGGAAAATCAGTCAACACAACTCTGACTGAAATGAATGAAGAAAACAATTCAAGGCAAACAACTGTCCCAGTAGACTTGTATAAATACAGTGGTGGTGTCATGTGCAGAATTAATCTTCCCTCACCCTTAACTGGAGAACACTCTGCCAGCCAATTCAGTCACTCAAATGATACTGAATTATAATATTCCAGTTTCATTTACTCTCACTTACTGGTGACTGCCCTTCCTTCTCCTTCATCTGTCCATCAGTGGAGAATGTCAGAGCAGGAGAATAGTAATGTTGGCCTATTGTAATGTACTGTCTTGAATTCTACAGCTTCAAAATTCTTAGGCTAGCTCAATGATCTTAAAGAGTCTGGTGCAGAAAGGCTATGTGAGTTAAATCGCAGACCACTGGCTGACCCTTCCAGCACTAACACCCCTTATTCCTGGTTCTAATATATCACAGAATACTCAGGAGGAAGGTTTTGAGTGGTCCGCAGAAATATGGCTCCAAAGCAGGCACGTGGAAAAGAAATGTTGTCATCTCTGATCCACTTTCAAGTTGACTTGTCTTTTCCTCATAAACCAGATTCAGTGTGAATTCTGTTTTGCTAAATGTTAGAGAATCTGTTGGAGGAGTGTGGCTAATTCTTTTGAATTTTTTTACTCTCTAACTTTTTGGTTTTTTAACATCTTTATTGGACTATAATTGCTTTACAATGCTGTGTTAGTGTCTGCTTTATAACAAAGTGAATCACCTATACATATACATATATCCCCATATCTCCTCCCTCTTGCGTCTCCCTCCCACACTCCCTACCCCACCCCTCTAGGTGGCCACAAAGCACCGAGCTGATCTCCCTGTGCTATGCGGCTGCTTCCCACTAGTTTGTATTTTACACTTGGGAGTGGATATATGTGTGTATATGTCCAGGCCACTCTGTCAGTTCATCCCAGCTTACCCTTCCCCGTGTCCTCAAGTCCATTCTCTACGTCTGCATCTTTATTCCTGTCCTGCCCCTAGGTTCTTCAGAAGAATTTTTTTTTTCAGATTCCATATATCTGTGTTAGCATACGGTATTTGTCTTTCTCTTTCTGACTTACTTCACTCTGTATGACAGTCTCCAGGTCCATCCACCTCACTGCAAATAACGCAATTGCATTTCTTTTTATGGCTGAGTAATATTCTACTGTATATATGTGCCACATCTTCTTTATCATTCATCTGTCGATGGACACTTAGGTTGTTTCCATGTCCTGGCGATTGTAAATACTGCCACAATGAACATAGTGGTACATGTCTCTTTTTGAATTATGGTTTTATTAGGGTATATGCCCAGTAGTGGGATTGCTGGGTCATATGGTAGTTCTATTTTTAGTTTTTTAGGGAACCTCCATACTGTACTCAATAGTGGCTGTATCAATGTACATTCCCACCAACAGTGCAAGAGGGTTCCCTTTTCTCCACACCCTCTCCAGCATTTATTGTTTGTAGAATTTTTGATGATGGCCATTCTGACTGGTCACAGAAAGAACTTTGGCATGGTGTTCATCATCTAACTTATCCTAACATGCAGACATTTATGAGAGTAAAGTCAGGTCTTTGCTTATTTGGGCAACTGGGTCAAATCAAGAAGGGCAAATGTAGGCTGCCAGGGTAAATAAGGAGAGGATAAACAAAAAGAACGAGCCATATCATTCATCAGTGATTTTCCCCCCAATATTCTTAGACTCCACCTATCTCCATCTCACTGGTAACACAGGAACTAGACTGGACAATCAGGTAAAAGGTCTCTACAGAAACTGAGGTAATATAGAAAATTTAAAAAACATAAAATTGTACATTTTCTTCCTAGGGATAATTGAGATGATACTTCAATAATAACATAAGATCAGGTGAAGTCTAAAGAAATTTTAGAAAACCTGGATACAGTAAGAAAACATCTGTTCGCCAGCATCTGAATGTTAGAGAGACACCAAGACATGTGGGCCAAGTTCTGGAGAGAAGGGAAACACAGACGCAAGCTTGACATTTGGTGCAGCTTTTCTCCTTGGGGCATTTGCTGATTCAACTCATACAGCCTAGGAGCTGAAAAGCCAAGGCGTTCAAAAGACTGTAACCACAGAAGCCAAACGGCAAGAGCTCAAGCTAAAAGCAACAACGAATGGAATGACAAGCTACACGTATCCTTAGTCTCAGAGGGCTGGGGGAACCATTACATTTAAAGCCTAACAAATACAAGGGTAGTTGGGAATAGGGAGAATCCAGACTTTCACATGGTAATCCCAAAGGGCAACACCCGTAGAGGAAGGACAAGACAGAAATAGAACACCCTTCACACAGACGGAAAAACAGCTTTGAATGAGCTCAAACTGAGAATGGACTAAGGTTTCCAGTCCCTATGGTAACTGTCTGCCATGGGCAAAAGGAAATCTTTTCAAGAGAACGATAACAACATCCAGAATATGGAGGTATCTTTACAGTTTCCTAAAATAAGTTAAGCCCAATTTTAATATAAAAATAATTGGACATACCAGGAAAAAGACTAAATGATCAAAAGCTCAAAAAAAAGAAAGAAAGAAAGAAAAAAGACAATATAAATAGACACAGGAGGACAAGAGTTAGTAGGCGTTGGTTAAAAAACAAAACAAAACAGACACAGGGCAAATAAGCATATGAAAAGATGCTACACATTCCATGTCATCAGGGAATTTTAAATTAGAACAATAACGAGATACCACTACACACCTATTCAAATGGCTAAAATTCAAATAATGAAATACCAAAGTGGTTGACTATGCAGAACAACTGAAATTCTCATTTGTTGCTAGCAGGATACTTGGCAGTTTCTTACAAAACGAAACATACTTTTACCATACAGTGATCTAGTCATCATGCTCTTTGGTATTTACCCATAGGAACTGAAAAGTTATGTCTGCATAAAAGCCTGCACATGGATGTTTATAACAGTTTCTTTCATAATTGCCAAAACTTGAAATCAACCAAGATGTTTTTCAATAGGTGAATGGATAAACAAACTATGGTATATCGGTACAAAGGAATAGCATTGAGCAATAAAGAGAAAAGGCTCTGAAGCCATGAAAAGACATGGAAGAAGCTTAAATGCATATTGCTAAGTGAAAAAAAGCCAATCTGCAAAGGCTATATGCATATTACATGATTGCAGCTATATGAAATTTAGGAAAAGGCAAAAGTGTGGAGACAGTCAAAAGATCAGTGGTTGCCAGAGGTTGTGGGGAGGGAGAAAAGGATGGGTGAAGCGTGGAATCTTAAAGGCAAAGAAATCCCTGTGTATGGTTTTGTAATGGTGGATACAGGTTATTGCACATTTGTCAAAAATCATATAATGTACAAAACAAAGAGTGAAGTCTAAAGTAAACCATGGACATTAGTTAGTAATAATGTATCAATATTGGTTCATTAACTATAACAAATGTCTTACGCTAATGTAAGATGTTAATAATAGGGGAAACTGGCTAGAGAGGTAAGGAGGTATGAGAACTCTGTCCTTGCTGCTTAATTTTTCTGTAAACCAGAAACTTCTCCTAAATAGTCTGTTAATTTAAAAAACAAATCTAGACCTGCATACAAAACTTGCACATAAATCCAACCACAGCAGCATTATTATTCATAAGAGCCCCGAAGTGGAAAAAACCAAATGGCCATTTACTATGAATGGATAAATGAAACATAGTAATATCCACACCATGGAATATTATTCAGCCACAAAAAGAAATCAAGTACTGATGCATGCTACAACATGGATGAACCTTGAAAACATGCTAAGTAATTGTATGATTCCATTTGTATGCAATGTCCAGTCTAGACAAATCTGTAGAGACAAAGTATATTAGTGGCTGCCTAGGGTTTGGAGAAATGGGGGAGTGAGTGACCTATAATAGATTCTTTTTCTTTTTGGGGGTGGATGAAAGTTCTAAAATTGATTGTGGTGGTAGATGCATAACACATTAAATTGTACACTTTAAATAATATGGAAAGTAAATTATATCTCAATGAAACTATTATTTAAAATTATGATTAATGTATTAAAAAAGGACAACATGTACAATTTAAGCAAAACTTATCTGAAATGCAACCAAAAGAAACTTCTAGAATTAAAAAAGTTGAAATTAAGCACTCAGAAGATTGGTTGAAGAGTACCTTAGTCAAACAAAAGAAAGGAATACAAATGTCAATTAAAAAATAACTACACAAAAATTTGGAGGGAAAATGATGGAAAACAGAGAAGTAAGTACTTAAGACATATAGAGTATATGCGAAAAACTGTGTCTAGCCAGCCGCAAGTCACACAGCCTAGGGAGGAGACACA